>NW_017731378.1:4817454-4873416 GCF_001890085.2 Hipposideros armiger
GGCCAGTGAAGCAACATCCTCCACAACTAGACTGAAGAACAAAACAACAGCAATTTGTCTGTTCCCCTTTCCTGATTCCCCAGCGCTGTTCCCCTCCCCCAATTCCCCAATAAAATCTTTAAAAAAAAAAAAAGGAATGAATTATATATTGACAAAATGGTCAATTTGCCAACAAGACATAGCAATTATAAACATATATGCACCCAACAACAGAGCCCCAAAATACAAGGGGTACAAAAAAATGTATACACATTTTAAGAAAGGAAAAAAACTGTATTAAAATTGTAATACTCAATATACTAATATACTCATATACTAATAACAAAAGATGAATACAAGTCATGTGTATAGATTTTTTTGGCACCCCCAATATATGAAGCAAACATTGGCACAGTTCTATAATAATAGTTGGAGATTTCAATACCTCACTTCCAATAATGGATAAAACATTGAAGACTGGATATTGATAAAGGTATAGAGGGCTCGAACAACACTATAAACTAACCAGACCTAACAGACATATATGTAGACTACTCCCCTCAATAACAGAGTACACAATCTTCACAAGTGGACATAAAACATTATCCAGGATTGGGGCTGGCCAAGTGGCTCAGTTGGTTAAGAGCTCGCTCAAGCGTGCAAGCTCTGAGCAATAGCGGTTCGAGTCCCGGTCCCAGCTGAGCTGCCAACAGATGGCAGAATGGCTCAGCTAAAAAAAAACCAACAACAACAACAAAAAACATTATCCAGGATAGAAAGTATGTTCAACCACAAAACAAGTCTCAATAAATGTTTAAAAAATTGAAATAATACTAAGTACCTTCTCCTACCACAATGGAATAAAGCTAGAAATCAGTAACATGAGGAAAGCTATATAATTCACAAATATGTGAATATTAAACAACACACACTTAAACCACCACTGGGTCAAAAAAGAAACCACAAAGAAAACTAAAAAATAGAAACAAATGAAAACAAACACAACATACCAAAACTTATGGGATGAAGTGAAGGCAGTGCTCACAGGAAAATTTATAGCTGTAAATGCCTTCGCTGAAAAAGAAGAAACACCTCAAATCAATAACCTAACTTTACACTTTGAGAAACAAGAACAGCAAAAAGAAAAATATGAGCAGGGCTGACCGAGGGGCACGTTGGTTAGGAGTTGGCTTGGGATGCCAGCTCTGAGCACAGGGCCCTGGTTTGGATCCCACATGAGAGCCAGTGACGCTGTGCCCTCTACCGCTAAGATGGTGAACAGCAGCTCGACCTAGAGCTGGGCTGCAGTGGGGCTGGCCAGCAGCAGGAGTGAGCTTTCGTGAGCTGCAGTGAGTCACCATGAGCGGCCGTCCAATGGCCAGCGAACGGCTGCCTCACCCGGAAAGAGCGCAATGATAATACCAACAAGGGCCAGGGAAGCGACGTCCTCCACAACTAGACAGAAGAACAAAAGAACAGCAATTTGTCTATTCCCCTTCCCTGATTCCCCAACACTGTTCCCCTTCCCCAATTCCTCAATAAAATCTTAAAAAAAAAAAAAAAGAGCAAACTAAACCCAAACGCAGTAGAAGGAAGGTAACAAAGATTGGAGTAAAAATAGAGAAAAGTAGAATCAACAAAACCAAAAGTTTGTTCTTTGAAATGACTGACAAATCTTTAGCTAGAATGACTAGGAAATAAAGAGGTAATGTGCAAATAACTAGACTCAGGTGAAACTGGGGACATCATTACTGACCACACAGAAATAAAAATCAAATCCAGTAATATAGTAAAAGAATAATACATCATATCAAGTGGAGTCAATCCCAGGAATGCAGGGAGGTTTAACATTCTAAAATCAGTCAGTGTAATAAATATACCACGGTAGCAGACTAAAAGAGAAAAGCTATATGGTCATCTCAATAGATACAGAAAACTTATGAGACAAAATACAACATGCTTTCCTGATAAGAACTCTCAGCAAACTTGGAAAAAGGGAACTTCCTTAACATGATAAAACACATCTACCACATACCTACAGCTAACATCATACTAACAGTGAAAGACTGAATGTTTTCCCCTAAGATCAGAAGAGAGGTATGCTCTCACTTCTATTCAACATTGTACTGGAGGGTCTATTCTAGCCAGTACTATCAGGCACATCTCAGCATACACAAAATTAATTCAAAATGGATCACAGACCTAAATGTAAAATCTAAAACTATAAAATTTCTAGGAAAAAAAAAACAGTAGAAAAACTTTGTGAGTTTATTTTAAGTTAGTCAAAACTTCCTAGTGCCAACACCAAAAGCACAATCAATTTTAAAAGTTGATAAATTAGATTCCATCAAAATTGAAAACTTCTGTTCTTCAAAAGACACGATCAAGAGAAGGAAAACACAAAATACAACAAAAGAAACAAATTCTCAGCCTCATGGAACTTACATTTTAGTGGAGGAGTCAGAGAGTAACCAAATATTGAATACTGTGTCAAGATGTGATAAGTGGTATATGGTGTAAATCAAATAAATAAGGTGAGAAAATAAAGAAATGACAATGGTCATATTGTAAATAGGAAAACCTTGGAAGTCCTCTCTGAGTAAGTAATATTTGTTCAGAGGCCTGAGTAAAAGTGAGGGAGTAATATATAAAATAAACAATAAATGAACTTACCATAAGGTTGGCATTACGAGTCGTGTTAATCTGTTTTGTATATTACGGTTTATATGAATGGGTGATGCAAAATATTTAAAATATTTTATTCCCTCTGGAAGTTTAAATATTCTCGCCAGCCTTGTTTGTATACTCAACTTGTTATAGGTGCCTTTTCATGGCTAACAAGAGGACTTAAAACAAACTTGTATTTTCAAATTGTGTTTCCATTAAAATGTTTTCTCGCTCTCCAGTGGTAGAGAAGATAAGCTGAAGAAAAATATTTACAAATCACACATCTGATAAAAGGACTTGTATCCAGAATATATAAAGAGCTCTCAAAATGCACTAAGATAAACAAAACATAGGCAAAAGATTTCAACAGATGATTCATCCAAAAATCAAAAGACAGCAAATCACATATATATGGCAATTAAGCACATAGAATGATGTTCAACATTTCTCATTAGGGAAATGAAAATTAAAACCACAACGAGATTCCACTACATCCCCATTAGAATGTTTAAAATTAAAAAGACTCACCATGTCAAATTTGATGATGATATAGGGCAACTAGAACTCTATTTAATACACTGCTGGTGAGTATATAAAAATGGTACAGCACTTTGGAAAACAGTTTGCCATTTCTTCAGAAGTTAAACTTATTATCTATCTAACGTATGTCCCAACCTTTCTACCCCTAAATAATTATCCAAGAAAAATGAGCACATATATTTACATATCAATTTATACTCAAATATTCATAGCAGCTTTGTTTGTAATAGCCAGAAACTGAAAACAACCCAAATGTCTATGAACAGACTAATAAATTGTGATACATCCATACAATGGAATACTAATGTGCAATAAAAAGAAATGAAATACTGGTATACAACATAAATAAATCTCAAAATAATGTTGATTTAAAGCAGACAAAAAAAGAATGCATATTATATAATTCCATTTACATAAAATTCTAGAAAATGCAAACTAATCTATAGTGACAGAAAGCAGATCAGTGGTTGTCTGGGGTAGAAAAGTAAGGCAGGGAAGGGGCCCAAGGAAACTTTTGGGAATGAAGTATTCATTCTCAATTACGGTATATGTCTACATCAAAATTTATTGTATACTCTATAGATATGTGCAGATTGTTGCATGTATTTATACCTCAATAAAACTGCTTTTAAAAAGTCAGGGTTTTTTTTTTCTAACAAATTAGATGTAGTAATTACTCTAAGAAAAGATTTATCCCATATATTTTTATTACTTTCTTCAAATTATTTACAGCGAAAATTCAAAGCACTTTCTTGGATCACTCATGGACTAAACAAAATTCATTTTATTTTAAAAATTCCACTTAGAGTCTCATCAAAGGTCACACAAAACTTTATTCTAAAATTGTAAACATAATTAATCATATTATCACTAATATGGGATAAAATCTGCCATGAAGTCTATACAGTTATGTGAAAGTAAAAGAGTGAGATTTTCTTAAATCAGCATCTTCAAACAATGCTGTGTGACAGCTTTCCTATGAGCTTACTGAACACATTTTAGTGTTACTATGACAGACTCCTGAACTCTATCCAGAATCAGTCTATCTAATGCTTAACTGTATTTCATAGTGACAATAAAATTAAACATGGTTATCATCTGGCAAAAAGAAAAGGGTTCCAATAAGTAGGTAAATATGTCATTTGTCACCTGTTTACAGTGACAGGCTGAAGAGTAATTTTTTCAGTAGATATAGCAGCAACTAATACTGAAGAAAAAGCTCAAATTTAATTCCTCTCCAACAACAGTGGTACAGCTGGATAATTCTTTGTTTCAGTATAAAATACCCAGCCTGAAAAGTAGTTGTACCTGAAGAGTAACAACTGAAATGAACTCTAAAGCATTTACGATATTGTAGTCTCCCACTTTAAAAATACTTCATAGGCAAAACATACAGTTCCTTTCACCACTAACATCACCCTCCCCCAAAGAAAGGGAAACCAGCTGTCCCAACAGCTCCAGGCAACTGCCGAAAACAGGACAGAATAACTCAAACTGTAGAGTAAGCCTGGTTAGCAATCTGCAGCCTGGTTAGCAAAGCCATTTTAAATATGTTTCAGGTCATGTCAGTAATTCACTTGGAAAGAAGTGAGCAGCACTGAAACACAATATGTAGCACAGGTCTATCAGGCAAAGTTTAAATCAAATATTCATTTTCCAATGGAATAAGTGTGTCAATATAGATAATAATGTAATGGTAACATTAAGTAAATACGAACACTCAGTGTGTTAGTACATTTCATAGGAATGTATTTTGTGTTTGAAATAGAAAGCTTGGAATTTATGTTTTTGTTATTTTTTTAAAGATTTTACTGGGGAATCAGGGAAGGGGAACAGACAAGTTGCTGTCCTTTTGTTCTACAGTTTAGTTGTGGAGGACGTCACTTCACTGGCCCATGTTGGTATTATCATTGCGCTCTTCCTGGGTGAGGCAGATTGGTCGCCAGCCACTGGATGGCCACTCTCAGCAGCTCACACCAGCTGCCGGCCAGCCCCACTGCAGCCTCCACCATCACCAGTGACTCACAGCAGCCCAGCTCCGGGTTGATCTGTTGTTCACCATCTTAGCTGTAGAGGGCGCAGCATCACTGGCCCTCATGTGGGATCCGAACCTGGGTTCTGCTGCTCAGAGCTGGCGTCCCAAGCCAACTCTTGAAACCAACGCACCACTTGGGCGGCTCAAAGGAATTTATAAGTTTTATAATTAACCATTCTCAGGAATTCTAAGAACACTGAACACTGCTCTGCAACTTAAATGGAAAGGGTAATTTTGAATGGTTTCTTCAAATGCTTTCACCAACGTGAAATTTACTGTGGCCTTAATAAATGCAACTTTAATTGCACATTACACATATTAAACTAGTGTACTTTATGGATAAAGGAAAGTTAAGGCTATATCCTCCATCTGTATGCCTGGTATCATACTTAGTAGGCACATTTTATACATAGGCGTTAATAACCCTAACCCTTAACACATGAGCAAGTACGTAGTTTTAAATACTTTTAAATAGTTAATGATGAAGTTTTTGTACATTTTTCACTTCACTATTCTTATTCAGAGTTCTTCATATCATTTGCCCCAAGTAGAACCATACATTCCTAACAAATTCCAGCTAATAAAATCGCACTCACCTATCCACACATATCATCTGCTGTCCTCTTCCCCTGCTATATTTTTCCTTTTTTACACATTAACACTTCCAGATATATCTGCCAGTTTTGCTTAGTCAGTCCCTTTCTTTAAAATGTAAGCTCCAGGGCCGGCCGAGTGGCTCAGTTGGTTAAGATCTCACTCAAGAGTTTGAGCTCTGAGCAACAGCGGTTCGATGCCCGAGCTGAGCTGCAGCTAAGCTGCCAATAGGTAGCAGGATGGCTCAGCTAAAATAAAAATTTTAAAAATGTAAGCTCCATGAGAGTGAGACTTATTTTGTTTGCTGCTATATCCCCAACTCCTTGAACAATAATAATGTTGATACATACAGGCAAGAAATAAATGAACTCCTAAACCTCTACACTTGAGCTCTTTGCCTTTCAGAAGCTAATTCTGTGTACTCCCAAAAATGCAACAATATTGCACAAGTTCTTTTCAATGCTCTAAATGAAACTTTGTGAAATCTTACTCTTGGTTAAGAAATGCATAAGATTCTTGGCTTGATTAATGTAATATTTTGTTAACTTTCAACATCAGGCCTTAGAACAAAAGGTTCCTTGTTCACTGATGGAAAATAACAAAACTGAGAAGAGATCTTATCAAGTGCGAAATGCAGTACCTGTTGCCTTGACAATTTTTCATCTTCAAGCAACAGCATGCTCCGCTCTCTAGCCTGAAACTATAACTGGAAAATATAAATTTATTTCTGCATGCCTAATGTTTCAAAAATATATAAAAAAGACCTGAACTTTGTGTTCTTCTGAATGCTGCTACTCCTAGAATTCCATTACCTCTGCCATACCACACAGAACGCTATATACTGTATTTCCCCATGTATAAGACGCACCCATTTTAGAAAAATTTGGGGTCTAAAAACTGGGTTTGTCTTATACAGAGGTTGTAGATTTTTTTTACTTGCATTACCCGCTTTTTTCACCCTTGCTTTTGTACTCATACAACCACTGTATAAGACGCACCCAGTTTTTAGACCCCAAATTTTTCAAAAATGGGTGCGTCTTATATATGGGGAAATACGGGTATTTGTTCTACATCAGCATATTAAGGTTGCTTCTAACTAAATGTTTTGAGTAATACCAGACCTTCAGTAACATGGTTACTGACACAAAGGAATAAGAGATTATATAAAAAAAAAAACATTTTAAAAGATTGGGCTGGAGGATATGTAGTACGCCATCTATTTCTTCAAAATATTGCTATAATTAAGGCCTTTCAAAAGCATAAAGGTAACAGCCAAACAGTTTTTACGTTCAACCAATATATACACATGCTTGGAGCCTTTAGTAATGATTCTTGAATATCCTTTTTAAAAGCAGGTAAAAAAACTCTGCTTTCAGAAAGAACTCATTCTCTTACCAGTGAGCTCCTGCTTACCATTCAACTTTGTTTCAGCTGTTATCTTTCCTCTTACAAAATAAAAAGAGAAAAAAAATCAGAAAAGTAGACATATCACCACAATAGTTCTGCCTTTTGGTATATAAACTCACATTTACAGCTTAGTCCATTATTTTGGTAAAAATTCAGAGATATGCACGAGTTCAGTGCCTTAATAGGGCTAACATAATAGCTAACATTTATTGAGTCGTTAACTTTTTTTTTTCATGTGTTATTCTAAGCACTATACATATTCTATTCAATTGACTTCTCACAACAGCAGCATGAATTAGGTACCATTATATTCATTATACAAAGAAGAAAACAGCACAGGGAAGTTAAATAGTTTGACCAAGGTCATAGAATTATACTTAATAGTGAAGTGTGCAGATTCTGGAGCCACACTATGTGGGTTCACAACTTAGCTCCAGCACTCATGAGTTCTATGACTGAACTAATTATACAATCACTTCGGTTTCTTCCATTCCAAAATGGTCAGATTCAGTGCATTAACATGTATGAGATGCTAATAATAGTGGCTGACACATACTCAATAAATTATTATTTATAATGCTAGAGCCCATGGTGTTTGATACCTGTGGCCTCTGCACAATGTAGTACTTTATGTTTGGAGGAACATTCTACCTTTCAACTTTCAGAGTCAAAACTCCAGAGAACCCATTAGTGCCAAGGGCTATACAACTTGACACATTTTTTCATGTCAATCTAAGTATCATAAATTTAATCTACCATCTGTAGGTTTCTTTTTTCCCAAAAGTACTTAGTTCCACATAAAATTATCTTATCAAACCTACTACGAAAGTAAATAATTCAAGGCTAAAAATATGGCATTTACTGATTTCAGATTTGTTAAAGGTTTTAATGTTTACTCTCCAAGTTACATCTTGGTCTTTATTTATTTATTTGCAGCATGATACCAATTAAATTCTTACAGATATGTCTTAAAATTCTTACCACTTTGATAGAAAATGTTTGAGCTGTTTCAACCTATCACTTCTTTAGCTGGTTTACTTAGCAGCTTTAAAACATAAACTAGAGATATACAAATGCCTAATTAGATTTCAACATGACTAGTTAAAAAAAAAGTTTGCCAAATATTTTTCAAGGATTAACTAGTAAAATACGTGTAGTACTCAACTTTATAGGCAAATTACTTTAGCCAAAATATTGTAGAATGGAAATCTGTAGTATAAAACATTTAGACTATAATAGGTAATTTTAAGTTTTCACTTTCTATAATGTTCCGGTCCAAATTTAGAGCATAACAAAAAGATGAGCTGTCCTGCCCTTTAGAATTTATAGAGAGTAACTTTCTGACAAACACGATAGGAAAAAAAAAAAATGGGTAACACAAATGCTAACTGAACATCATATTAAAGGTAGGCTAAGCAGAAACAATACCATTTATAAACCTAAATATGAAAAGCAGTCATATAACTTTTAGAAGAAAATACAGATGAATCGCCTTATGATATCAAGGTAGGGAAGGCTTTCTTGGATAAAAGACAACACAAACCATAAAGGAAAAAATGGATAAATCTGACTGTATTAAAAGCTAAAGCTTATTCCTGCTGAGACATTTAATCTGAATCTAAACTCAAGGAAATGACTAGACAAATCCAAATTGAGAAGCACGCTACAAAACTGGACTAAACTCTTCAAATACATCAATTTTATGCAAACTAACAAAAAGCTGGGGACCTGTTGTGTATTGAAAGTAACTAAAGGGCAACTAAATGCAATTTATGATCATTGAGTAGACATTGGACCAGGGGTGGGGTTGGAGAATAGCTATAAAGGTCATTATTGGTCAAAATATTAACATGTACTGGATATGAGATAATAATGCTACATCCATGTTAAATGTGATCATTGTATTGTAACTTTTTTTTTTTTAAGATTTTATTGGAGAATTAGTGGAGGGGAACAGTGTTGGGGAATTGGGGAAGGGGACCAGCCAAGTTGTTCTTCAATCTTCGTTGTGGAGGGCGCCAGTCGCCATCTGGCTTCCCGTCGGCAGCTCATGGCCTCTAAGCTCAAGGTGCTGTGTTCAATCTTAGTTGTGGGTGGGCGTAGCCACCATCCCATGCAAGAGTTGAACCAGCAGCCTTGTTAAGAGCGCATGCTCTATCCACTGAGCCATCCGGGCGGTAGCTCAGCTCAAGGTGCCAAATTCAGTCTTAGTTGCGGGTGGGCATAGCCACCATCCCATGCAGGAGTCGAGCCCGGCAGCCTTGTTGTTAAGAGCGCACGCCCATACCCATTAAGCCATCTGGGCGGCTGCTCAACTCAAGGTGCCGAGTTCAGTCTTAGTTGCAGGTGGGCATAGCCCACCATCAAACAGGCAATCTTGTTACACCAGCTGAGCCATCCTGCCACCTGTTGGCAGCTCAGCAACAGCTCAGCTCGGGCGCAGTGTCACTGGCCCATGTGGGAATCGAACCGGCGGCCCTGTTGCTCAGAGCTCACGCTCTTAAGTCAACTCTTAACCAACTAAGCCACTCGGCCGGCCCTGTATTGTAATTTTGAAGGACATCCTTGTTCTAAGGGTATTCAAGTAGATAATGAGGAGTGAAGTGTCATGATGCCTGCAACTTAAAATGGTTCAGGAAAAAATGTATATATGAAAGATAAAGTAAATGTGGTGAATTATTATTAACAACTGGTGAATTCAGGTGAAAGGTGTAAATATATTTTAAATATTATTGCAGTTTTCTGTAGGATTAAAATTTTTAAAATAAAAAGTTGAAATAAAAATGTAAAACTTCTGGGGCTGGCCAAGTAGCTCATTGGTTAAGAGTTGGCTTGGGAGCACGAGCTCTGAGCCCCAGGGCGCGGGTTCGGATCCCACATGGGCCAGTGACGCTGCGCCCTCTACAGCTAAGATGGTGAACAACAGCTCCACCTGGAGCTGGGCTGCCATCAGTCGCCTGGAGACGGCGTAGGCTGCAGTGGAGCTGCAGTGGGCTCCCGTAAGCTACCGTGAGCAGCTGGCAGCCAGTGTGAGCTGCCAAGGGCCACTGTGAGCAGCCATCCAGTGGCCGGCAACCCATCTGCCTCACGCAGGAAGAGCGCAATGATAATACCAACATGGGCCAGTGAAGTGACGTCCTCCACAACTAGACTGAAGAACAAAAGGACAGCAACTTGTCTGTTCCTCTTCCCCGATTCCCCAATAAAATCTTTAAAAAAAAAAACTAGAAAGAGCATAATCATAAATAATATGATAAAGTTGGGGTTCTTTTTAAACTACTATTTAATCTAATTAAGGTTTTGCTAAGAGAGTTAAGCAACAAAAAGACATTCAGAAAAACAAAATGTTTTGTGTGTTCTTTTCTTTTCCTATAAAACAGCAGAAAGAGCCTAGAAACAAATGGATAAACTTGGCTTTCTTTAGGCATATACACCTGATGTTACTACAGAAAGGCTTGCAGATGCAGTAAGAAAATAGTATCTAGGCAAATCTTCCTACAACTATAAACTTCGGGGAACTTGTGGCTGATTGTATATTTTCATACAATGAAATCAAATCTTAGAACAGAATGAAACTTTGCAGAACATCTCCTTCAGCCCTCTCACTTTACAGATTAGTTGATTAAATTCTAAAATCTGGCTTAATGAGAGTAATACAGCAACCTGAACTGCAGAAATGTAGTGGCTTACATATACTGCACTAGAAATGCATTTCAGAAATAAAGTCTGCATGTGCTACCATCAGCCCAATATGTGGAGTTCTGATTTTAATTACTAACTAGCTGTGTCTTCCTGAACTTAACCTCTTTAGGCCTGGATTTCTCTATCAGGATAAATTCTAACCATTGTTGAAGTGTCATAGTAAATATGTAAAAGACCTCAACAATATTAAGTTGTCACGGTAAATGGCATTTTCAATATTCTCTCTTTCGCATTAGAGTTAGCAGAATTTGGATAGGAGGCCTTAAAAGATACAATGAATAGTGTATATATCTCATGAAGAACCTGTCCGCACCAGGACAGGCTCGCGCGCGAAAACACACACACAAAACCCTAAAATGGTGACTCGTCATTGCAGAGCACTGTGCTTTACAGTATAGCCCTCAAACATAACGGCCCTAAAGCCGAAAGCATGGGAAAACAATAAATTTGACACCAGCTCTACTCTTTGCTTTTAAAAGCTTGAAATCTACTGTAGTCAAACCCCCAAATCGTGCTTACAACTAATGGTTCAGGCCTCAGATCTGCATCTCATTCTCGGTTCTCTCCAGCTTCTCGGGTCTTCAGGAAAAGGAAAGGGAGAGACCGTCTCTGAACAGCTGTCCCCTGACTTGGGAGCTATTTAGAAATAACAAGTTATGTTTTTATAGCGGCTTGCAATTCGATGTGAGTTTTCCAGGAAGTCATGCAAAACGACAAAACGGGCCTGAGCTACCAATTTGGCAACTTCTTGCGGTTCTTGCTAAAACGCCGTCAACCTTGCATCCTACCACAACCGCCGCTAGCTCCTCGGAGTCGACCAGGAACGCGCAGGGGGTGGGAAGCTCCATTAAGAGGGGCGGAAAGGCTGGCCTCGGGCGCGGACAGGAGAACCCCAGGCGTCGGTCGGAAAAGAGGCAGAACTGAGTAAATGGGTGTCTCCCTGAGACGGGATGGGGGCTGCCACCAGCGAGAGAGAAAAGCGGGGGGATGGGACTGAACGCGGCGAGGCTGGCTTTGAGGAGGCGAAGGGCCGCGCTCCGAGGCTAAGGCGAGTCCCAGCGAGCCGACGGCGGGGAAACAATGGCGCGAGCGTGACGTGGTGCCTGGAGCGTCGCCGCGGCGCAGAGGAAGGGGATGCGCTGAGGCAGGGGCGACCTGGGGCTGGGGTGCTTAATCCCCCGGCGCGCTGGCGGGCGCTCCGCCGGAGAGGGCCCTGAAGGCGCAGGGGCCTGGAAGGGGCTGGGGCGGGGCTCAGGCGGTGGCCCCTGCCCCAGGTCGCGCGCTCGGCTGCGCACCCTTCTCCCTCCCTTGCTCGCTCGCTCGCTCACCCGCTCCTTCTCCTCCGGCCCCCGGGTAAGCCGCACTCACCAGCCCCGCCGCACGGCAGCAACACCAGCGCGCAACTGCCGCAGCCGCCTCAACGCGCGCCCTCCCCGCCCGGCACCGCCCCCAGTTCTCGCCTGGCACCGCCCCCAGTTCTCGCCTGGCCAGGGACCGGCGCGCTGTTCGGTTCCCCGGCTTCGCCGCAGAACACGGCCGCCGCGACGCTCCCTGGCTGCCCGAGGGAAGCACGGATGCGCCCTGCGCCTCGCTTCCTCGCTAGGGTCAGGGGGATCTTCAAACAACAGCACGTCGGTTGTTGGCGAGCTACAGGATGACACACATTGACAACCCTTCCATGTCCTTTAGGTCTGTGTCCCTTGGCCTTCTGCCCTGGCCCTTCAGCAGGGCGACTACCTCGTCCCGCTACTCCGCCTGCACTCCGAGGCTTTCCCTTAGTGGGGAGGGGAGCTTCCTTTTTCCCAGTCACAGAATCTTCTAGTCTAACGAATCTCAAGGCCTCTCGGGTTCAGACCCCCTATCACGTTTGAATCGCATTGATGACCAAAAGTACCAGCTTTGGAGTGTATCAGAAGAGGTGGGGATCCCAGTTCCACCATTTACAAATTGTTTGACATTGGGCGGATTATCTGACCTCCCTATACCCACTTCCCTCATCTGTAATACAGGGGTAGATAACAATAAGTACCTACATCATAGGGTGTTGACAGGATCAAATAAGATAATAGAGGGAAGTTGAGCATATTTTCATTTGTCTATTGGCCATCTGTATGGCCTCTATGGAGAAGTGTCTGTTCAAGTCCTCTGCTCGTTTATTAACAGGATTGCTTGGCTCTTTGGTGATAAGTTGTATGAGTTCCTTATATATTTTGAATATTAACTCCATATCAGATATGCCATTGGCAAATATCTTCTCCCATTCAGTAGGTTGTCTTCGTTTTGTTGATGGTTTCCTTTGCTGTGCAAAAACTTTTTAGTTTGAGGTAGTCCCATTTGTTTAGTTTTTCTTTTGTTTCCCTTGCCCGAGGAGACATATCCCAAAAACTATTACTAAGAGCAATGTCAAAGAGTTTACTGCCTAAGTTTTCTTTTAGGTTTCTTTATGATTTCAGGTCTGACATTTAAGTCCTTGATCCATTCTGAGTTTATTCTTGTATACATTGTAAGAAAGTGGCTCAGTTTCATTCTTTTGCATGTGTCTGTACAGTTTTCCCAACATTTATTGAAGAAGCTGTCTTTACCCCACTGTATATTCTTGCCTCCTTTGTCATAGATTAATTGACCATATAGGTGCAATATCACTAATCATCAGGGAAATGCAAATAAAAACCACAATGAGATATCACCTCACACCTGTTAAGATGGCTATCATCAATACATCAACAAACAACAAGTATTGTCAAGGATGTGGAAAAGGAACCCTCATGCACTGTTGATGGGACTGTAAATTGGTGTGGTGCAGTCACTACGGAAAACAGTATGGAGGTTCCTCAAAAAATTAAAAATAGTACTACCATATAACCCAGCAATTCCACTTCTGAGTATTTATCCAAAGAAACCCAAAACACTAACTCGAAAAGACATATGCACCCTATGTTCATTGTAGTATTATTTGCAATAGCCAGAATATAGAAACAACCTAGATATCCACTGATACACAAATGGATAAGGAAGATATGGTACATATATATAATGGAATATTACTCTGCCACTAAAAAGAATGAAATCTTACCATTTGTGATGACATGGATGGACCTAGAGAGTATTTTGCTAAATGAAATAAGTCAGAGAAAGACAAATATCATATGATTTCACTTATATATGGAATCCAAAAAACAAAATAATGAATAAACAAACTCATACATACAGAGAACCCAATTCATACAGAGAACACAATTGCCAGATGGAAGGAGGGTTGAGGCATGGGTGAAAAACGGGAAGGGTTTCAGAAGTACAAATTTCCAATTATAAAAACAGTCACAGGAATATAAAGTACAGCATAGGGAATACAGTCAATAATATTGTAATAACTATATATGGTGTCAGATGGGTACTAGACTTAGTGGGGTGATCATAAATTATATAAATGTCTAATCACTATGTTGTACACCTGAAACTAATATAATAATGTATGTCAACTGTAATTGAAAAATAAAAAACTTATTTCAAAAAAGAGGAAAGGTCCTCAGCATAGTCCTGGCACACAGCATTCGATAAATGTTAGTTATTATATCGACTGCCCCACCCACTCACCTACCACCAACTTGTATCTGCAAGAAGACAGAAAGCCCACTATTTCCAGAACAATACATTCCTTGGTCTCAGCAATTCTGATCAGGTCTCGGCAGTTCTGACCAGTTCTAAAGTGTTTTTGAAACCTCCACCCTCTGGCCCAAGTCCTATCC
The DNA here is from genome assembly GCF_001890085.2 of Hipposideros armiger. Classification (NCBI taxonomy): domain Eukaryota; kingdom Metazoa; phylum Chordata; class Mammalia; order Chiroptera; family Hipposideridae; genus Hipposideros; species Hipposideros armiger. Next base: position 4,832,125 of record NW_017731378.1, read on the forward strand.
CTTGGAGCCTCAGAGAACAAACAGATCTAATCTCTCTTGGCCTTCTACTTTTCAGATACATGAAGACTCCTTCCCAAGGTATTATTCCAGTCCAGTATCTCCCATTCCTTCCATTGTTCCTCCTTCGACCTGGTTTTAAAGGTCTTTGTCCTCATACTCCTCGTGCACCTAGTCCATCTGATTGTGGCTCTTTTAGAGTATGTCACCCAAGACTGAACTAAATGTCTGTGGTACCATCACAACAAAGCAGCACTGGAGCTTCCTCTTTGTAGGACTTATTGCCTTGCATTCACACAATTAAATTCTTGGCACCTACACTATTGACTCACTGAGCTCGCAGTTAACTAAAACCTCCAAGATTTTTTCTTATGTGTTCTGCTGGAGCATTTCTCTTGTTTTTGAACCAACTTCATTTCAGGCCAGCTGAGGACAGGCCTTCAGCCTCTCACTCACTAGATTTTTCGGGGTATGTGGAAAAAAGGAATAGGATTTGGAAGTTAGTCTAAAACTACAACCACTGAAGTGCATTTGGAAAAAAAGCCAGGGTTAACTGAGCAAAAATGTACACACACACAAAAGACTAGAAACTGAATATATTAACAGTGGTTTTCTCTTAGTGACAAGACTTGGGGTGGTTTCTTTTCTATTTATACTCTTCCATAATTTCCCAGATTTTCTCTGGTGTTTATATTACTTTAATAATCAAGAACTTTGTTTCAAACCAATCAAAAAATAATTTAAAATATCAGAAAAATGAGTAGCTCAAAAAAATGGGGAACAAAGTTAAGAGATAACAGACTAGGAGAAAACATTTGTAATATATAAAACAAAGGATTTGTATCTGGAACATATAAAGGACTTTCAACAAATCAATGAGGAAAAAAATCCACTGGAAAAATGTGCAAAGAATATAAATAGGCAGTTCAGAGAAAAGGAGATACAAATTGCTAAATAAACACACAAAAAGATGTCCAACATCAGCAGTAACCAGGGATTTGGAAATTAAAACTGAGATTGGCAAGTTTCAAGCTTCATAATATCAAAAGAATGTAAATTGGTACAGGCATTTTAGAGGGCAACTGGACATCTAATAAATTCATGTCTCAGCAATTTCACTTCTAGGTATCTACTATTAACTCTATGTGCATATGGAGGTATGTACAAGGATAATTACTACAATATTGCTAATAAAATTTGGAATCAACCTAAATGCCCACCAATAGGGGAATAGTTAAACAAAATGTAGAATATTCATATAATGGAATTGTGTAGAGAATTTTAAAAAGGAGATCTTAATCTATATGTTAATATAGACACATCACAATCATATTATTGAATGAAAACAGCAAGTTGCAGCATAAGCTAGCTCTCTCTCTCTCTCTCTCTCTCTCTCTCTCTCTCTATATATATATATATATATATATATACATGTGTGTGTGTGCACACACACACATACATTTTATATATAATTGATAGTTTTAAAAATTCTTCCTCAAAATGTATAACTTCAGTGTAATCATGAAAATTCATCAGAAACCCAAATGGAGGGGTATTCTAAAAAATACCTGACATGGACTCTTCAGAAGTGTCAAGGTGAGGAAAGCCAAGGAAAGACTGAGAACTGTCACAGATTGGAGGAGACTAAGGAAGCAAGACAACTAAATGCAAAGTAGGATTCTGGATGAGTTCCTGGAACAGAAAAAGGACATTAGTGGGAAAAACTGGTGAAGTTCTAATAAAGTCTATTGTTAATAGTATTGTACCAATGTCAATTTCTTAGTTTTAATCATTGACCCAGGGTTATGTGAGCTGTTAATATTATGAGAGGCTGAGTGAAGGGAATACTGAAACATTCTGTGCTATCTTTGCAATTCTGTAGATCTAAAATTATTTCAAAATAAAAAGCTGCAACAAAACATAGACATAAATACCATTATTTCCTATCATCACTGCTATAGACAATGTCTGTGCTCCCTCTACATTCATATGTTGAAACCTAATCCCCAACATATTTGAATGTGGGGCCTTTGGAAGGTGATTAGGTCATGAGGGCGGAGCCCTGGTAAAAGGAATTAATGTCCTTATAAAAAAAGCCCCAGAGAGCTCCCTCTCTCCTCTTCCACCCTGTGAGGACACAGCAAGCAGAGGACAGTCACTGAACCGAGGAGGTAGGCCTTCACCAGACACCAAACCTTCTGGAGCCTTGCTCCTGGACTTCCCAGACTCTAGAACTGTGAGAAATAAATGTCTTTTGTTTATAAGCCACCCAGTCTATATTATTCTGTTATGGCAGCCCGGTCTAAGACAATCTCACACATTCAGTTTGCAAAAGATTTTTTTAACAAATTACAGAGCAACATGACAAACTCAGAAGTTATCTCTAAAGATAGGGGTAAAGGACTGAGATTGGTGATAATGTTCAAAGGGACTATGACCTTTTGCTTTAATGTTTTAGAAGATAAATGCATTCATGTATTGCTTTTGTAACCAAAAATTAATTTTAAAAAATGCAAAAGAAAGCAAAAGGACAGGATGTTTGGCTGCATGACTTTCAGAAGTAAAACAAGCTACGCCAACTATGCAACAACCTTCTAACAGAGGGTTGGAGACTCTGAGGAAGCAATGAGGGGCCGTGAGCAGCTTGCTTGGGGTCCCTCATTGAACAATGCCTGAAGGGCCTGGCAGTGTTGGCAAGAGAGGCTACCCCACCGTGGTCTTCAATGGCCTCTCATTGAGCTTCCTGCCCAAGTACCCACAAGGCTATCCTACCCTCTGATCAACACTATTTTCGCTAGACTACCATAAGCTCTAAGTCACCCAGAGCATGAGCAGCATTTACAGGTCACTCATCAGTTTCCTGCTTCTTGGCAGAAGCTCTCAAAGAAATGCAAGCAGGGACAGCAGGTTAGCTCAGGTGGTTAGAGTGCAGGCTTATAACACCAAGGTTGCGGGTTTGATTCCCACATGGGCCAAGGAGCTGCGCCCTCCACAACTAGACTGAAGCCAACTACTTAACTGGGAGCTGATGGGTCCTGGAAAAAACACACTGTTCCCCAATAAAATTTCTGAAAAAGAAATGCAAGCATTATTCAACACCCTACCCTGAGGCCTAGAAACAACCTCCTGATGCCCAAAAATCTTTCTGCCAGGAAGTGTTTGGTCTTAGTTCCAATCAGCTATCTCAGAGGTCTCTTCTCTTTTTTCTCCTTCTTTCTCTAACAGCATAGGGTCAGCATTTATGTGACCCTATGATAAGTGCCAGTACAGGCACTATGCTGGGAGACAATCAGAAAACATTTAGTCTAAATAGAAACATCTAGTGCAACTTGAGAGGACATACATGAAGGATTTCAGAGCTCCTACATCTCTTCAACAATATGCATTGAGGGCCGGCCAAGTGGCGCAATGGTTAAGAACTGGCTTGGGATGCCAGAGGGCCCCAGTTCGGATCACACATATGAGGGCCAGTGACACTGCCCTCCACAGCTAAGATGCTGAACAACAGCTCAACCTGGAGCTGGGTTGCCATGAGTCACCGGCCACGGCATAGGCTGCAGCCCCTGTGGCAGTGGGTTGCCATGGGCTACCGTGTGTAGCCAGCAGCCGCAGTGAGCGGCCGTTCAGAGGCCAGCGACTGATCTGCCTCGCCCGGGAAGAGCGCAATGATGGTACCAACTTGGGCCAGTGAAGCAACGTCCTCCACAACTAGACTGAAGAACAAAAGGACAGCAACTTGTCTGTTCCCCTTCCCCCAATTCCCCAGTGCTGTTCCCATCCCCCAATTCCCCAATAAAAATCTTTAAAAAAAAAAATGCATTGAGCTCCTACCATGTGCCCAACATTGGTCAATAGAAATATGAGTTTCTCCTGGAGGTTTCTGACTGCTTGGGAAGATGGGCTTTAAATAAATAATTATTTTACTACAACTTTGGAAAGTGCTATGCAGGTAAAGTAAAAGAAGCTATGAGGGGTTAGGTTTTGGGCTAGGGAGAGGGTCAGGAGACATTTCCCTGAAGAAATAACATCTAAGCTGAAACCTGAAGCATGACTAGGACTTAAGTAAAAAGTGAGAGAGCGGTTTGCTTGGAGGAGTGGAGAATGCCTGAAAGAGGGCCGAGTAGGTACAAAGGCCCTAAAGTAGGGATGAGCCTTGAGTATCTGCTCAGAAGCCCAGAGAGAAAGGGAGAAAGAGGCAAAAAAGTGGTCCTGGAAGGAGGCAGGTAGCTGTTGCAGAATGCTGTAGGCCATATACTCGTAAACGATCTGGAGTCTCACCTTAAGTGCCATGGAAAGTAACCGAGGGCATCAAGCAGAGGACGGGCAGGGATCAGACCTGCCGTTTAAATGAATGGAATGTAACCAACCAATCAGTAGCCTCAAACATTCATGAAAATTAATTCATTTGAATCAAGCAAAAATGTCTTAAGTGCCTGTTGGAAACTTCCATTGGTTTCTACAATGTGAGAGAGACCAGATCTGCAACCTTTATCGCAGTCGTTTTAGTGACAACACCTGCCAGGTGGTAGACACTGGAGATCCCAATTGATCCCCCACCTACACTTTACCCCAGAGTGGCTGAACATCTGTTAAGGAAATTAGACACTTCGGTAAAACATGAAGGTATGCCAGGTTAATGACCCAAAAGAGCTTCCAAGTCGGGAGAGATGGATTCCTGGGGAGACAGCAGAGTCAGGGTCAGATACACAGAGATACTACTTCACACCTGATAGTATAGCTATAATTAAAAAAAAAAAAAAGTAGGGGGGATAACAAGTATTGGCAGGGATGTAGAAAACTGGAACCCTTCTGCACTGCTGGTGGGAATGGAAAATGGTGCAGCCACTGTGGAAAACAGTTTGGTGGTTCCTCAAAAAGCTAAACACAGAGTCACCGTATGATCGAGCAATTCCACTTCTGGGTACATATCCAAAAGAATCAAAAACAGGGACTCAACCAGGTACTTGTATGCCAACGTTCATCGTAGCATTCTTCACAGTAGCCTAAAGGTGGAAACAACCCAAGTGTCCATCAACACATGAATAAAGTATTATGCATTCATGTGTTAGATGGATGGATACACACACACACACACACACACACACACACACACACGAGGAATATTATTCAGCCATAAAAATGAATGAAATTCAGCAGGTACATTGTACCTGCTACAACTTAGATGAATTGCAAAAACATTATGCTAAGAAAACTAAGCCAGACACAAAAGGACAAACCTGATTCCACTTATGTGAAATATGTAGAACAGGCAAATTCATGAAAGGAAGTAGGTTAGAGGTTACCAGGGGCTGGAGGGAGAGCGGAATGAGCAGTTACTGCTTGCTTAATAGGTACAGAATTTCTGTTTGGGATGATGAAAAAGTTTTGAAAATAGATAGTGATGATGGTTGTACATCATTGTGAAATGGCCTTACTGGCACTGAATTGTACACTTGAAAATAGTTAAAATGGCAAATTTTATGTTCTATTTCACCACAGTAAAAAAAAAAAAATTTTTTTTTAAGGGACTCAAGTACATAAATAGGACCATTTCCTCCATGTTCACTGGGCTCCTTTCAATTTGCCACTTTTCAGTTTCTGGTCCCCATGTCCCCGCATATGCTGCTTTTCTGCCTGAAAAGCTTCTTTCTCCTTTCAAACTCTATTCTTCCTTTAAGCCTAGCTTAAATTAAATGTTACTCAGAGAAGCCTTCCCTAATCCCTCTACCCCGGTTTTTACTTTCACGTTACCCTGTACCTTCTGTTCCCTTCCCTCTGCTTACACAGCTGCAATTAAATAAGTAGTTGTGTGATCGTATTTTTACTATCTGCCTCCTCATTAGGCTGTGAGCTCCAGGAGCGCAGGAACGATGTCCGTCTTGACCACTGAGAGGAGAGACAGCACCTAGCCCAGGGTCTGGCACATTGGGGGTTCGATATATATCTTTCAATAAATGAATAACTACACTGTGTTGTACTGCTGAAACTAATTCTAAAAAATGTGTATTTCACAATAAAACATTTAAAAAATAAATGAATAACTAAATGAACGTGTGCTGGGATTATGAGTGGATTTCCTTTAATGTCTTTTACAAAACTATAAGTTTGATTAAATTATTTTTTTAAAAAGGAGACACAGCAAAGGCTCTCATTCTAACTTCCCTGGGTCTACTCCGTGAAGTCAACAGCAGCCTGTTGGAGCAGGAACCTGAGCAACACACTAGTACAATTTGTTTCCAGGTATATCTGATATATCACCAACTGTTCCAACCTTGGTCTCTAAATGTCCATCTAAATAAGTGATGTAATTGGACTTAAAATGGAACATCTCTTCACTGTGGCACCAGAACTGACAACCTCCTTATAGATAGTACACACGTTAGGGTTAAGTAGCATCCATACTAAATACTAAGGCATACTAATGTCAAAATGAGAAAGAGCGTTTACTTGTCTATTCAGAAAGCCAGTTCTCTAAGTACAATTAAGTTTACAGCCCACAATCCAGTTATCGCTCCTTTTACTTTTTTACATTTTATATATAAAATGAATAAACCAGAGGGTGCAAAGCATGCCAGTGACTAGACATTAGGAGACTTACGATTGTAAGTAACAGGAAATGCTGTCAAATACGCTTAAACAAAAAGACAGCCCAGAGGTATGGTAGACTCCCAGGTACACAATTCAGCAATTGACACTGCCATAAGGAACACTTTTTATCTCTTTCCCCTGCCACCTACAGGGTTGTCTTCATCCTAAAATAGGTTCCCCTTGTGCTTATAGGATGGCTAGAAGTTTCCCTGTTCTGTGTCAACAAAAGACAGAGACAGCTGTCCTCCACCACAGACTGTAAGTCCTTCCCTTCAACCTAACTTGGATGAATTAGGACACATGCGACTGCTTGGACCAATCATCATTGCTGGGGAAAGATCATACGTTGATTACAGAGTTTATCTCTGGGGTTGGGGACACAGAGAAATTCTGAGCAAAATTGGGATTTTTGACAGGAAGAAAGGGATGCTAGGTAGGCAGTCAGGAGTGTTCACTATAACTAGCAAACCAGAATCTGCCCAGAATTTCAGTGACAGGTAGTATTAGAGAAATACGAAAACAACACTTTGAATTTCACACGTCCACTAGTCCACTAGTTCTTAACCTATGTAAGGGATAAGAACACATTCTCATCAGCAACAGTGTGGCTCACGACAGCAGTGATTCTCCGAAACCTCAGTAGCCCGGATTCGTGGTGGTGCTCTTTGTGCACTGCAGTCACCACCTTCCTAGAGAGAGTGGTATTTCTCAGTAGTATCAGAGACAGTCCTGCATCTTAGCCATCCTCTCCAGTCCTGGTTCATGCTGACCCCTGCTTGGGTCCCACCCTAGTCCTTCCCAAGGCTATTGAACATCCACTTTGTCTTTTTAAGATTGGGCCTTTGTAATCAATAAAGTGGCTCTGGTTCTCAGGCCACAGCGGTGAAGCCTCACCCAAAGATTTACAATAGGGGTTTGTATAGAGATTTGTGACAGTGATGTATTATTTTGTCCAATCGGTGGTTCTCCAATTTTACCAGGGTTGCCTGGGGAGCTTTCTGAAAAGCAGATTTCAGACCCTATCCCAATTTCTGGCCATGTCGCCTGGAAATTTGAAATTTAAACAAACTTCCCAGCTAATTCTGATGCAGGTGGTCCATGCATTCTCTAACAATGCGAACTATCCACCTCATGCCTGCTTGTGACAGTGATCAATGTTGCCATGGCAGCAGCCAATCTGAGCCACCTCCTGCTTCCTGCTGCCCAGGCAACAACTGATTTATTAGGTCTCTTCCTTGTTTGCTAGCTCAAGAAGCCACTGTGAAAGCAACTGCCTTCTGATACTGCAGAAACTACACAATTGACCCAAACAAAGAAACTAATTATTCATGTTGCAGAATCAGGGATTATAAATTCCTACATCACCTCACCTTCCAAGCACCAGTCTCTTAATCCCCTTATTGGCTCCAGTTCAGAGGTTAGATACTCACCCTAAATGCCTGCATTTCATTGACAGGAGCAGGGTGCGGTCCCCAAGACCCAGACAGTTTTCCAAGCCTACCACAAGCTAGGGTCCTCCCTTACCTGGCACCTGTAGCACTTGTAACAAGGGTCCTATTGGGTTAAAAGTGAATACATCTTTTCTCATTTGAGTGATACATAGTTGAGGTTATTACTTTTTACGTTTAGCACACCCACAAGAGTCTTTTTCAATCAGTTTTTTTGGCCAGATACTACCTGAAAGGAAATTCATAACGGAGAGACTAGGTTAAGTACTAGGATCTGCATCTATTAATAGTCCCTTAGCAGGTATGGTAAAACAGAATAGTGGCCTAAATAAACTCCAGAACCTGTGGCTGTATTACAGTTATATGGCACAGGAGAATGAAGGTAGCAGATGGAATTAAGTTTGTCACGCATCTGATCTTAAATAGGGAGGGCAGCCTGAATTTTCCAGACCTATCCGATGTAATCACAAGGATCCTTAAATGTAAATGAGGGAAGCACAGTGGCAGCGTCAGAGAGATGAGATGTGAGAAAGACTTGACTGGCCATTGCTAGCTCTGCAGATGGAAGGAGGCCACAAGCCGAGGGATACCTGCAGTCTCTAGAAGCTGGAAAAGGCAAGAAAATGGTTCTCCTCTAGAGCTTCCAGAAGGCCCCAGCCCTGTGACACCTTGATTTTAAACCCACTGAAACCCATTTCAGACGTCTGATCTCCAGTTTTCTTAGAGCCTTGTGTTTGAACCAGGTAACCTGGTTTAGAAAGCCTGCCAGATTTTTTGTTTTTTAAAAAACGACGGATTATATTTTGAAGAACCAAAGTCATGTCCATTTATTTTTTTGGTCCTTTCAATGTTGGTGTGTTTTGTCTGTTTTTCCCTTTTTTCTTAAACGAAGGATAATGTATATGTACAGATATGCAGAAAAATGCACAAATCATTTTCACAAAGTAACCAATGTGACCATTACCCAAATCAAGATATAAAATATAACTAGAAGCTTCAAAACTCATGTCATGCCCCCTCCTCCCAGGCACTATTCCACCTCTCATGGATAATGACTACTCTGACTTCTAAGTCCATAGATGTATTTTTGCCTGTTTTTTAACTTGGCATCCATATGTTATAATCATTTGTCTATTGTCATTGCTCTATAGTATTCCATTGTATGAGTAGAACACAGTTCATCTGTTTTTTTTTAAAGGGAAATTGTGGATTAAGAGTGGTTTCACCCCCTTCCAGGACTTCTCAGACTCTTTATCTGCTAATAAATAACTAAACCTCAAAGCAAAGATAGAACATCCAGAGTTTGCCAAATATATTCAACCATGAAACTTTTTTTTTCTACAAAGCATCTTACAAGACTAATATTTTGTTGGACATGTTTCAGGAAACCCTGGTCAGGAGCAATGGTTTTCAAACTATGTTCCTCAATACGGGATAAGAATGAGAGTAAGGTCAATTGGATTCCCACTTCCACTTTAACACTCCTCCACTGTTATCTTTTTTTTTTAAATTTTTTTTTTAAGATTTTTATTGGGGAATTGGGGGGATGGGAACAGTGCTGGGGAATGCGGGAAGGGGAAGACAAGTTGCTGTCATTTTGTTCTTCAGTCTAGTTGTGGAGGACGTTGCTTCACTGGCCCAAGTTGGCACCATCATTGCGCTCTTCCCGGGCGAAGCAGATCAGTCGCCGACTTCTGGACGGGCGCTCACTGCGGCTGCTGGCCGCTCACGCTGGCTGCTGGCTACACACGGTAGCCCTTGGCAACCCACTGCCACAGGGGCTGCAACCTACGCTGGAGACTCACGGCAGCCCAGCTCCAGGTTGAGCTGTTGTTCAGCATCTTAGCTGTGGAGGGCAGTGTCACTGGCCCTCATATGTGGGATCCGAACCGGTGCCCTCTGGCGTCCCAAGCCAGTTCTTAACCATCGCGCCACTCGGCCGGCCCACTGTTATCTATTTTAAGAAGGGATTCTACATAGTGGTGTGTGGGGGGGGGGGGGGTGGTATGGGCGCACGCACATATATGTGTGTCAACTGCCCATATGTCTATGTTTGAAAATAAGGTTTGGTTGCTTTAAAAAAATGTGTTTGAAAACTACCAGTTGGGGCTCTAGAGGACCACTCAGAAGGCCATTGCACAGACTCCAGTTCCATGCTATGAGGGCTTGCTGACCTTATCCCAAGTTCATTGCTTTTGCCACTGTTGTCATGCCAGGCTCTATCAAAGAGCCATCCACCCACTCTGATTCTCCCAGTGGAATTGTGGAAAGAGCTCAAAAGAGATCATTGACAGTAGGCTCAATACAGATCAGGCTGCTTAGTCCACAGGCAGCTTCTGTCTATGGAATCAGATGCTCAAAATAGATCATTACATGCCATGAAAGTCTTAAATTGCTTTTAACCATGCAGCATGGTGAAGGGATTAGGAGCATGGATTCCAGAGCCAGGCTCCCTGGCTTCAACTTCAGGCTCTGTTGCTAACTAGCTGTGACCTTAGGCAAGTTTCTCAATACCTCAGGTCTTCGTTTCCTCATCTTTAAAATGGAGGTGAAGATAATAGCATCTATCTCATAGGCTTGATGAGAATTAAATGAGATCATATTTTGTATAGCATTTGAGACAAGGCTTGGCATCTAGTAAGCACTATAGAAATGTTTGTTCTATAAAACCAAAGTCTTTTCTTTCTACATGAACTTATGGGTGACAAAGCCCAACTCCAGGCATTTTAATTATTTTACTGTTCCATGTTTTACCACCATTCTCAAGGTGAGGCTCTCTCTGTGGCCTCCCACACCCCTGAGGAGTTGGAGTCACATGGCCCTCCAAAATGGTGAGTGCTTACCAGGCTTGGGATTCTTTGGGATCAGTAATATCTCAAAAGCAACTTTGGGGATTCACAAAGGGTGGTCAAATCTTAACTATGCCATTCAGGACATTAAAATAAACTGTGATCTACTATCATTACTATGTCATGAAAGGCAATTTTAGCACCAGAAAAGTAGGAAGGACATAATCTCACAATAAAGACAGGGCTTTAAATTGAATTGATCTTAGTAAAAATTCACTCCCTGTTGTGGTTTTTCCACTTCATCCTGAGCCAGTGACCAAGGGCTACACCCCTGTCTGTGCCTCAGCATTTGGCTAACATGGCTGTATGTGGCCGTTCTGCATCTTCCTGGATACACTAGGCACATAACTAAACACCTCCCTGAATGTCCAAGCCTCAAAGCTGGTACTAAACAAGTACTGAACACTCCAAACTTTGCAAAGCTGAAGGCGTTTGCTAATGACCCCACAGAACACTGCTATGTTCAGAGGTGGACAGACCACAGGGGGATCAGGAGTCAATTTCGTTGTTCCCTGTAGCATTTGATGGGGCCATTTAGAACCTTGGTTCCAATTTCAAGAAGACAAGAAAGCCCTCTGAGCTACTTGGATGTTTTAGAAAAAAATTCCCAGTCCTCCTCCTGTGTCTTTCTTTACTCTCACACTACTAGCACACTCGCAACACTTCTGACACCAGATTGGGGGGGAAGGGGTTCCCACACCAAGCAATTCTCTGTGACACCAGTGAGGTGTCCTACAACTTAATGCAATTCTGACACTATCTGCCTGGAGACAGCATCAGATCCCACAGGTTAAGGGCTCAGTCCCATGAGACTGCCCCACCACCACCCCTTCAGATGCCAATCAAGTAGTAGGTCTTCAGCTTACCCACAACGTCTGTCTAACCTGGCTACAAACTGGAGGTTCCCGTGACCTCTTCACCCTTGGATTCGATTATTTGCTAGAACAGCTCATAGAACTCAGGGAAACACATTTACCAGTTTGTTAAATGATATGGTAAAGGATACAGATGAAGAGTAATGTAACTACTGTGTTATAGGGCGAGGTCTGGGAACACCCTGAGCACAGGAGTTGGGGTGCATCACCCTCCCGGTACATGGATGTGTTCACCAACCTGGAAGCTCCTTGGACTGCATACCTTTGGGATTTAGCGGGAGGCTTTATCACATCGGCATGATCAATCATTAACTCTGTTTCTAGTCCTTCTCCCTTCTTAAGAGAATGAGGGGTGGGACTAAAAATTCTAAGCTTCTGATCATGGCTTGGTCTTTCCTGAGACTAGCCCTCATCCAGGAGCCCACCCAGAGTCACCTCATTAGAATAAAAGACACTCTTATCACACACAGACACTCCTATCACTACAAGGGTTTCAGGAGCTCTGTGCCAGAAACCAGGGAAAGATATATTTTATATTATCTGACACTGGGTGTGCAGTTTCTCTTCCCCAGACACAGCGAGAGAGGCCAGGAGGGGGAATCAGGACACAGGGGCTGTCACGCTGACCTTACTGCTAACCCACCGGGTAATCTTTGGTGAGGCCCTTAACCATTCAGTGGCTTGTTTTTCTCTTCTACAAAATAGAGGCAGTAAAACCTGCTCTGCATTTCTCAAGGTTGCTCTGGGAATCAAATAAGTAATGGCTGTGAATATGGTGTTAAAGCACTGTAAAGGAATGATTATTTGTAACTCACGGCCCCTATTCCCTCCTAGTGCCAAGTTTCCCTAACAAGTTTATACCGAGTATCCCTCCACCCACTTCTTCAGCCTGACCAAAACTCCACAGCACAACACTGCAGGACAGACTTCTAGGCCTTGAGTTAAGAGCAGTGGGGGTAGAAAGAGCCCATTCTTTCTTTCTCAGAGCCTTGGTCCCCCAGGTCTCTCCAGGATGGAGTGAACTGCTAAGTATTAAATACTCAGGAATCCATAAATACTCTTGGAATTCCAGCTTAGTGCGCCTGTTTGATAATGCTTCCTGCTAAACTAACAGAGGGTGACAACAGAAGAATGCAGGGAGACATTCCATTCCCCAGCCACCAGGGAATCCTGGCAGCTCAACTTTCCAGTGTGTTATATCTGGAAGAAACTTTAGATCATTGGTTCTCAATTCTGGCAGAACATTAGAATCACCATGGGAGCTTTTAAAAAGGACCCATGCCCAGCTGTACCTCAAGCCAATTAAATCAGAATCTTGGGGGAGAGACCTAGATATCAGTATTTAAAATTTTTTTAATTTTTCAATTACAGTTGACATACAATGTTATATTAGTTTCAGGTGTACAACATAGTGATTAGACATTTCTATATAACTTACAAAGTGATCACCCCGATAAGTTTAGAACCCATCTGATACTATACACAGTTACTACAATATTATCGACTATATTACCTATGCTGTACTTTACATCCCTGTGACTTTTTATAACTGGCATTGTGTACATCTTAATCCTTTCCCCTTTTCCCCCATCCCTCCAACCCGTCTCACATCTGGCAACCATCAAAATGTTCTGTTAGATATCAGTATTTTTAAAGCTCCTCAGACGACTGCGTTGTGCAGCCTAGTTTGAGAACCACTGCTATAGATGATCCAAATCAAACACCTTATTTTATAGAAGGAAAAACTGAGGCCCTGGAAATTCAAGAATTTTGTACAAAGTCATACAACTGATATTGGAATTTGAGATATCAACTCAACAAGTTGATAATAATAACTGCTAATTTTTGTGAAGCATTTACTCTGGGCAAGAGTAAGTACCAAGCACTTCACAAACATAATCTCAACTAATCATCACAGTAATTGTACGAGAAAACTGAGGCCCAGGGAATTTAACTAGTTTGCTCAAGGTCAAAGCAACCAAACAGTGGCAGAGATCCGTTCTACTGTTCAACCACCAAGTTTGAGCAGCATGCAGATGACAAGACAGGATAGGGCTCCTCCCTGCCTTTATGGGATTTATAGTCTACTTAGAAGGACGGGGAAACAGGACACAATTAAAACACAGTCTAATAAGTGTTGTAATAAAAGTAAACAATGTAAGGCCAAGGAAGGCGCCTAACTCTGGGAAAAGTCAAAGAAGTCTTCCCAGAGGAGAGGTGCTTGAAGAAATCTTGAGAGGTGAATGAAAGGTAGTTCAATGAAAAGTGAGGAGGGAGAGGAAGTGGCGCTAGCAAGTGTAAAGACATGGTGACTTCAGAGAGCATGGTGAATGCTCAGTGCTGCGCAGTAATTCAGAATGACTTCGTTAAGTACTTTCGGGTGGAGCTATTAGCAAGAGGTGAAACTAAAGTACAAAGACCAGATCATTAGGAGCCTGAAAAAGGGAACTATCAAAGGATTAAAAACTGGACAGTAAAAGGATACAAATTTGTGTGTTTAAAAGCTTATTGGAAGATATCACACCAAAAGCACAAACAGAAAAAGTAGATAGTACATGAAAAATAAAAACTGTGCATCAAAGTACACTATTAACACTATTAACAGAGTAAAAGAGCAACCCATGGAGTGGGAGAAAATATTTTCAAATCAAATATATGATAAGGGGTTAATATCCACAATATATAAAGAACTCCTACAACTTGACAACAACAATAAAAAAAAAATCAACCTGACTCTAAAACTGGCAAAGGACTTGACATCTCTCCAAAGAGGATATACAAATGGCCAGGAAGCACATGTAAAGGTGTTCAAAATGACTAATCATTAGGGAAATACACATCAAAACTACCATGAGATTCCATCTCACAGTAAGATGGCTATAATTAAAACAAAACAACAACAACAACAAAAAACAGGAAATAAGTGTTGGCAAGGATATGGAAAAATGGAAACCCTTATATATTGCTGGTGAGAATGTAAAATGGTGCAGCTACTGTGAAAAACAATAGGATAGTTCCTTAAAAAAAATAAAAATAGAATTATCATATTATCTAGCAAGTCTACTTCTCGTTGTGTACCTAAAAAAAATTGAAAGCAGGGTCTTAAAGGGACATTTATATATTCATATTCATAGTGTCAGGGCTCAAGACAGTCTGCCCCCAAATATCCCACAATGGTATGTTGACTACTTTGAATCAGAGTTACTTTACCAGCAGCTAGTACCAGAAGGGCACCTTGACCCTCCCTTGTTTCTTTGAAGGCAATAAATAAATCTCCTGTGTAAAACATGTCCTCCTTGCACCTGGAAGACACTGCTTATTGCTAAACAATTTAGAGCCCAAAAGTCTGTATAATCAAATCTTATTGCCTCTTTCATAATTTACTACTTTGTTTAAATTCCCCATTAATATCTAAGCCTTGCTTAGATTCCTTTCCAAAAGAGCGCTAACTTTTTTTTGTTCTGTCAATTTCTCACAAATATATCTTTGACTAAAAAGTATAAAAAGGTACCTGGTTCAATCATTTCTTTGAGCCTTATTTTATAATCTGAGTATCATACTGTCAACATAAGAAATGTCCAAACCTGTAGAGAATATCTTATGAATTTATTTGAGCCAAACTGACAATTGCAGGGAAGCAAAATCTCAACAGATTAATAAAACGTTCCAGAGAAGGGCACTTTTGCAGCTTATTTTATACATGAGAATCAAAGGAGGAGACACAAGGAGGGTTACATGAAATCCACTGGTGGTAAATTAAGGAGGTGGGAGAAAGCAAAGTGGGGAAATCTCTGGCATTGGATAAAAAGTAAAACGAAGCAACACAGACTTTGTTTACATTGGTGGGTACAGGACAGTTAATAATTAAAATGTATAGAACACAGAGATGGTACGTGGGTAACAAGATAACAATGAGGGGTTCTGTGGCCTTCTACTCTGGTGGAAGGTTGTGCCCTTAGGGGTCTAGAAAAGAGGATTACTCTGACATTTCAAAGGTATGTTATCCTAGATGCAAAAAAGACAATAGACAGGCTCACTTAAGGTAAAGATTGACCTTTGTCAAGGAAAACGACCAGCCTAGGAACGTGACTACCCTCATGACTACCCGTCATGACTCGCTTTTAGTTAGGAATTTTTATTTTCAGATCATCTTACGTGATTACTACTTTTGATCTCTGAGTTTGTAGGGCCTGCCATGCTGGCCTCCTCTGAGCTTGTCAGGATTAGTATGTGGTCCATTTTCATCCACAATATTATGATTCTCCTGTGCACAGGTATTAAATAGGATTTTTTCCTGTTAATTTAGTGTTGTGTCATTTTTATTGTTTTATTATTAGTCCAACTGTAAGAGCTAAAGAAGGGTAGAAGGAGGGAATTCTCTCCCCCACCAATAACAATGTAAAAATTAATACACAGAAACCTTATTTAAAATGGAGTCAGGAGGCTAAAAGAGAGGACTGTAATACACATGTCACTCAACCCATACCACTGACGCCAACAAGAAGTTGCATCTTAGACCGGAAGTGATACTACTTTACTACCTCAGTAGGAGGAAGAAAAGATTCCTCCTTGCCCCAATAACAGCTCAGTCTATGGGAGCTTGCCATAACTCAGACAATGAAAAGACACTATATTTCAAACTTTCAGTTTCCTCCAATGAAATCTTCCTTTACAACAGCCCCTCCCAAGTTCGTAAAAGACCAGTCCCCTCCTTTGTTTCTCTGGACTTGTACATGGTTTGCTATTAGATCACATGTCCTGAATTTGCAATTCTTTGTTGTTCCAAAATAAACCCGTTTTGCTGGAGAAATATCTGGCTATTTGTTACAGGTCAAAAGCAATATTATTCATAACAGACAAAAGGTAAAAGCAACCCAAGTGATAGATGAATGGATAAACAAAGTGTGGTATATACATACAACGGAATATTATTCAGCCTTAAACAGGAAGAAAATTCTGGCACATGCTACAACACAGTGAACCTTGAATCTTATTATGCTATGCTAAGTGAAATGAGCCAATCACAAAAGGACAAATAGTGTATGATTTCACTTATATGAAGTATCAAAAGTAGTCAAATTCACAGAGACAGAAAGTAGAATGCTGGTTGCCAGGAACTAGGGGAGGTAGAATGGGGAGTTATAGTTTAATGCATACAGAGTTTGAGTTTGGGAAGATGAAAAAGTTCTACAGATGGATGGTCGTGATGATTGCACAACAATGTGACTATGCTGGATGCCACTCAACTGTACAGGTTAAAATGGTAGATCTTATGTTATGTGTTTTTTATCACAATAAAAAATTATTGGAAAACATTGTTGGCAGTAGAGTTAATAAATTAAGGGGTAAAAGACTCAATGAGGAGACCAGTTAGAAAGCTAATGTCCAAGGGCCAAACCCAATAAGAGCCTGATCATGAAAGAGAGTGGCAGGAGGAGATGTAGGGTAGAGATACTAGTTATTTTTAGGACGTGAAAGGCTGGATGAGGTGTGAGGGAGAATGAGGAACCCAAGGCTACTCCCAAAGGGACAGATGAACGGTGATGTCCAGCACCAAGACAGGGACCACGAGGTGGTGGTAGGAGGAACAGGTTTCTGAGAAGGTGGTGGAGTTCAGCTTTGAACAAGTTAAGTTTGAAGTGCCTGGGGAACATCCAGGTGGCAATAAAACATAGGACTCAGACATACAAATCACTTTCGAAAGACTGGATTTTAAAAAAAGTATGATAGTGTATTATGGATATTTTTTAAGTTTGTATCTTTTATAGGGAATGAGGGTAAATCGGGCAGGATTGATGGATGCTAAGGCTGGGTTACAGGTACATGGGGATTCATTATGTAAGTCTGTCTACTTTGCAGACTATTCAAAAATCACCATAATAGGGGTGACCAGTTAGCTAGTTGGTTAGAGCGTGGTGCTGATAACACCAAGTTTGTTGGTTTGATCCCTGCATGGTCACTATGAGCTATGTCCTCCTTTAAAGAGTCAACTATGCCATTGTAACATGAAAGCATTGTATAACCAATGACCATGGTTGTTCCCCAATAAATTTTTTTTTAAAAATCACCACAACAAAAAGTTTACAAACCAGTAATGAAGACAGATACAAACCTATAGGGTAGAGATAAAACATTATTATTAACAATAATACTACAGGGGCCGGCTGAGTGGCACATTGGTTAAGAGCTGGCTTGGGACGCCAGCTCTGAGCAGCAGGGCCCCAGTTCGGATCCCACATGAGGGCCAGTGACACTGCCCTCTACAGCTAAAATGGTGAACAACAGCTCGACCTGGAGCTGGGCTGCCTGAGTCCCCGGCGACAGTGTAGGCTGCAGCCCCTGCTGCAGTGGTCTGCCATAAGCTACCATGAGTGGCTGGCAGCCGGAGTGAGCTGCCAAGAGCCTCTGTGAGCGGCCGTCCAGAGGCTGGCGACCAATCTGCCTCACCCGGGAAGAGCGCAATGAAGTGACGTCCTCCGCAACTAGACTGAAGAACAAAAGGACAGCAACTTGTCTGTTCCCCTTTTCCGATGCCCCAATGCTGTTCCTCTCCCCCAATTCCCCAATAAAATCTTTTTAAAAAACCACAAAAAAAAACAATAATACTACAAAGTACTACCATTTGGTAAGTCTCTCCTCCATGGCAGGCACTTTGCTGGGCTCTTTATGTGCATAAGTTGTATTTTTCATGACAACTCTCATTTTACTAAGGCTCAGAGATTTCAGATGTCTTGCATTACTAGTGATAAGCTTTAGCTTACATGAGCTATAGCAGAGGGAGCAAAGAAAACAAGAAGATAAAAGGGCTAACCAAGGAAAAGTCCAAATAGTTGGACCATTGACATTCGAGAATAAGTAGAGGATCCACAAAGAAGTTAGTAGGTAGAGTGTTTGGCAAACAAAGAACAGAGATTCAAGAATAAAGGAGTGACTCATAGTGTCAAATGCCATACAAATGCAAGCAAAATTGCAATTGAAAACTGCTCATTGGAATTTGCAATTAGGAGGCTGCTGTAGTGTTGGGAAGAGTCATTGGAGTGGTGGGGACACAAACGAAGTTGAGAGTGAGTGGTAGCATATGGGGCCTACTCTTTTGATAAGCTATGCTATGAGGGAACTTGAAAGGAGAGACTGAAGATGAAGGAAAAGGAGATGATGATGATGCGGGGTGCCCAGGGGTTGGGAGAGATGGAGTCCAGCACCCAGGTGAGGGACTGCCTCAGACAGGAGGAGGGGCACCGCCCAATAAAAGGGAAAGAAGAAAGGAAGCCACTCATGGGCTGGGGCTTACAAAAGAGATCCAGGGAGCCATGATGTCAGAGAGCCCGTGAACTGGGGGTGGGGGAAGTGAGCAGGCTGAAGACAAGGAAATTCTGGCCAGACACCAGTATGTTGGTCCAGAGCATGAACTGAGCTGAGTCAGTCGTGACAAGGTCCAGGGGTGTGCCTGGCTGAAGTTGCAGTTATGTCACTAGGGTTAAAAGTTCAAGAATTATGGGCCGGCCGAGTGGCGCGATGGTTAAGAACTCGCTTGGGATGCCAGAGGGCCCCGGTTCGGATCCCACATATGAGGGCCAGTGACACTGCCCTCCACAGCTAAGATGCTGAACAACAGCTCGACCTGGAGCTGGGCTGCCATGAGTCGCCGGCGACGGCGTGGGCTGCAGTCCCTGTGGCAGTGGATTGCCATGGGCTACCGTGTGTGGCCAGCAGCCAGCGTGAGCGGCCAGCAGCCGCAGTGAGCGGCCGTCCAGAAGCCGGCGACTGATCTGCCTCGCCAGAGAGGGGCGCAATGATGGTGCCAACTTGGGCCAGTGAAGCAACATCCTCCACAACTAGATTGAAGAACAAAATGACAGCAACTTGTCTGTTCCCCTTTCCCCAATTCCCCAGCACTGTTCCCATCCCCCCAATTCCCCAATAAAAATCTTTAAAAAAAAAAAAAAGTTCAAGAATTATGAGTTAGATGATCCTCAGGAATAGATCTAAGGTGGAAAAAAAGTCTAGTGAGTTCTATTAGATAAAGAGGAAAAAAAAAATCAAGAAAAAGCATTTCCTCGGCCTAACACAGAATCACATTTGGGATTTAAAAAAATAATTCTAAGTCGTAACTCATGGCTAATCTAAACACCTTTTGCCAAAATGTAAATCCATAGCTTCCTCAACGGTAGACCAAACATTTAGACCAAGTAACAAACTGAAACTGTGAAGCAGGAACCTGCACCATAAATCCTAGCTCTGTCAGTTACAAAACGGGTTAAATCTACCTTTCATTCATTCATTCATTCAACAAACATGCCCTCTTTCTGCCAGGTACTTTGCTAGGCCCTAGGGATTCAGAAATTAATCATCTGTGGTCTTTATGGAGCTCACAAACAAGTACAGGAGCCAACCCTGACACCATATGAAAACCAGAGCAGAAGCAGGCAGAGAGTGCAGTGGGATTGTCTAGACACAGAAAAAAGGAACCTAGTTTTGAGGGAAGCACCACAAAGGAGCTGACATGTCAGATGAACCTTAAAGAAGGAACAGAGTACACCAGGCTGGGAAGTGGATTAAGGGCATTCTAGAAAGAGGAACAGCATGAGAAAGGGCATTGGGGGCCCAGAGACAGGAAAGTTGACAATCTGGTTTGGCAGAGCAGTAATTCTTAAATGGCAATTTGCACAAGAATCAGTATCGTTAAAATGCAGATTCCCAGGCCCAGGCAGCAACTGATTCAGTGGGCCCCCAAATCTGCATTTTAAAACAAGTGTCCTCAGTGATTCTGAGTATGGTGGTCCACAGACCACACTGCAAAGCCCTGGGCTAGGATATAGGGTGCATGGTAGAAAGAAGGAGAAGGGGTTGGGGTAAGGCAGAAATTCTGGTCAGGACCGCATTGTGCTAAGGCGTCTGGGTCTCAGCTTAGAGGCAGTGAGGCACTCTTTGGGAGTGCCCTGGTGGCATTTGTTTTAGGAAGCCTGGTCTGGAGGTAGTACTGACAAGAGTATGGAAAAAAAGGAGGGTCGCTGCATCCTCTTTCAAAGTCAGTGCATTACTCGGAGATCAAACCACAGGGACCCTGATACTATACTACACACACATTAGCTGGGCTGCCAGGGCATCCTTAGGCTCATAGGAGCAGAATCTCGCCTGAGCACACGAACAGGAACAGCCACAGGTGTGGCCCACACAGTGGCATGGGCCTATGCAGAATCCAGGCCGGGGGACACTCCCTGTCGTTCAGAGCCTGTGCTGAGTCATCCCTTACAGGAACAAGCTTCTCTGAGCTCCTGGGATCTTGTTTCACAAGCTGCTGCTCGGCTTCCCCTTGGTTAACCAGGCCAAGGAAGGAGAAAAAATAAATATTAACCAAAGGTAGGTTAGGGCTAGGTGCCCGGGGCTTCTTGTCTCTCCTTACTCCCTGCCTTAGAAGATAGGCTAAACTGCTGATTTCCCTTCCATGATACTCTTGGCCACTCCTGCAGAACAAGGGCAGAGGTGAGCACCTCTCAGAACAGATGTGAGGCTGGAAGGTACTTGGTGATGATAACCTGTTTTCCTGGAAGGGTACCCAGGCTGACTAATGTGAAACTCACATCACCACCCAGGCCTGATCCTCCAGGGAGGGGCTGTCAGCACACCTGATGGCTTCTCAGGGTAACTTCCTGGTTGACTGGCACGAAGGGGTGCACAAAACTGCGCCTTTTCTTGGGCTTCAGCTTCTTTTGCAAAATGATGGAGTTGGACCCATATCGAGTCCTATCGTTCCATGAGCTAGGCTGATTGGGCTGAACACCCTCTTGCTGCGTGACTTGTTCCTCCAACGCCCCCAGGAGCGTTTAATTATAGATTTATAGATAAAACCCTCAGCAGCAGTTTCTCATGGGGATGGTACTAGTACATGGAGACCACACAGGTTTGTGGTTAGTATAAGACGAGGTCACCGAAGAAAACGTGCATTGCAACCTCCATATATATATATATATAAAGTGCTCCACAAACGTTAGACCCTTAGACTGGTGGACAGATACTTTCAAGTTCCTAGCTGAGCTTCAGGCACAAAATAGGAACGCAAAAGTTCGAAGTGAACGGAGAAGCTCCAAGCTTTGGGGCTATGCTGCCCCCTGGTGGTAGCTAAGAAACGTGCAGGGTTTCTGGCCTCCCGGGTGCTCTTGGGGCTGATTGGGGAAAGATCAGGAGCCGGTGGGGAAAACCAGGGAAACCCAAGGTTCCCGCCCCCAGGGGCTTTTCCTTCTCACTTCAAGACACTCATTATCCCCAGACATGCCTCAGGCTCCAGTCTCCATTCCAAAAGGGCCATACTCCTAACTTTCTCTCACTGCTTTTGCTCACGCTGTTCCACTTCCTCACTGGTGGCTCATCCAAACCCTAAATCTCTTTCTGACCCGCTCAAGTACCGCCTTTTCCAGAAGGATGCCCAGGAGCACACCAGCCAGGCTCTCCCACTCGTTTTTTAAACTTCTACAGAACTCACAGTCTGTACAGATTATATGCTGTATGTAGTTCTCTCCAAGACTCAGTTCCTTAATATAATTTCCTGGTTTTCTAAATGTTGCCCATGGTCTCCAGAGCATGAACTGAAGTGCCTGACAGGGCTCCTTAAAAGCTATACTTTTTTTTTTTTTTTTGCTGAGCCATCCTGCCACCAGTTGGCAGCTCAGCGGCTGCTCAGCTCGGGCTGGGAATCGAACCGCTGTTGCTCAGAGCTCAAACTCTTGAGCAAGCTCTTAACCAACTGAGCCACTAGGCGGGCCCAAAAGCTATACATTTTTGAGTGCCTAATATGGGCCAGGTACAGTACTGGGCATTTGTACAAACATGCCTTCAATCTTCGTAATAATTCTAAGGCAACTCTACTGAAAATTAAATATTACCTCAATTTATAGATGACAAAAGTAAGCCTCAGAAAGATTAAATGACTTGCCCAAAATCATACGGCTAGCTTGTAAGTTACTGTAGAGTATGAGTTTGAACCCATGTGTGCCTGATTACAAATCCACAGAATAAATTTCATCTGCCATGCCAACTCCTCTCAATTGTTGGCACCTGCCTGGAACAATGACTTAGGAAAGAATTCAAAACATGGAGCCTTACAGGGTTAAGTGGTAGATTTGATTAGTAATGTCTGCCATGAGTGAGGAATGGTGAGTGGTGATGTACAAGCCTTGTATTTGCCATCCTTTCATTACCTCATGCTGGATGGATCTATGGGAGGATACTCCACCTTATTTTGAACATGATTTTAAGAAGACATGATAAGTTGAAGAAGCGTGAGCTTAAAGTAAGACTGACCTGTATTAAAACTCAGCTCCATCACTTTCTGGAACTTTGAGCCATTAGTTGGTGTCTGTAAGCCTTAGATGTGTGAAATGTGGATAATATCAATGTAAAAAAATAACAAAAAAAGACTGGAAAGCTGTTCTAGATTAAAAGGGATAGAAGAGATACATCAACCAAGTGCAATGTATGATCCAAAAACAAAAAACAAAAGCAGCTATAAATGACAATCAGGGAAATTTGAATATGGATATATATTAGAGATAGCATTGTGTCAATATTGAATTTCCCAAGGGTGATAATTACGTTATGGCTATGTAGAACACCCATGTTCTTAGGAGATACTTGCTAAAGTATTTAGGAGTGAAGTGTCATGGTATCTACAACTAGCTCGAATGGTTTAGGAAAAAGTGTGTGTATGTATGTACGCGTATGTCTGTATAGAGAGTTAAAGCAAATATAGCAAATATGGCAAAATGTTAACAATTGTATTACTCATAACTTTTCTGAAGATTTGAACTATTTCAAAATTAAGTTGGGATAAAAAAATATATATATGTATTCTAGTTAGCAAAGTTTAAAATTACAATGCTCCATGTTGGTGAGGGTATAGTAAAATAAATACAGTAATAAATTCCAAGTGATAAATTGGCACAACAGTTTTAGAAAACCATTTCGCAACATATATCTGTGTACTTTAACATGGTGACCCTGCTTCTGGGAATTTGCCTTAAGTAAATAATTGAAAAGAAAGAAAACTGAAGGGAAAGATTCACTGCAATGTTGTTTACAATGATAAAAATTGGAGAACAAAAAAACTTAAATGTCTAGCTATTGAGGAATAACGAAGTAAATTATGTCAACTTGATGGGCTATAATACAGCTATTAAAAGTGAATAATTTTGAATATATTTGAAGAGTATAGCAACATGAAAAATATGAAAAGTTAAATTTTTCAAAATCAGAATACAGAATTATAATGGAAAGAAAAAAATTAACCTTTGTTCTTTTCCTAAGGTTGGATGGAAGCTCACTCAGTCTGAGACTTATTTCTCTTATTATCAAAACAGACTTAATTCTGAGAATCTCTGTAGGAGTATCTATAATCTACCTATTATTTTAAGCCTCTTTTAATGAGAGAGAAAGAGAGAGAATACCTTATTCTAAATGAAAAAACAGAAGAAAAGAAGCCTTTGAATTAAATCTGACTGCCTGCCAGTTCAGGAAACATTTAAATGCAATAACTCATTAATCATGAGCTCCTAGAGCAGGAATAGTTCATCCTAATTAATTTCTTTAAAAATGAATTTATTTGAGCAACAGAAATGATGGGCCATTAAACATTCATTATGGAATTCTCAGTGTGTGTCCACCTTTGGGGACTGGGAAGATGCAACAAGGATGGAAAATCTGGGAAGAAAATTGTCTCAAATGATGAGAAAAATCGCATATCTGTGGAAAGCAGGAAAAGGGCATGGTCCAAGTGCCATTTTACAGGGGGTATAGAGACAGTCCTCTCTGAAGGATAGAACCCTTCTATTCATTTTAGGATTCCTGTTTCCCCTATCCTAATCCTGCTCTCCAAAAAAAAAGGGAAAGAAATAATGACAAAAGACATGAAGCAACTGTTTCTCAGAAGCCCAGTTTTAATTTATGAAACCAGCATGATCTGAAACAACCAGAATCACCAGCCCAGGGGACAAATATTTACCTATGGAGTTACCTTTAATGGTATTCTTTATTTCTTCATATGGTTCTGAATTACTGTCTAATTTCATTTCAGTCTGAAGACTCCCTTTGGCATTTCTTGTAAGACAGGACTACTAGTGATGAACTCTTTTAGTTTTTGTTTATTTAGGAATGTTTTAATGTCTCCTTTATTCCCCCTTCATAGCTGAAGAATTGTTTTGCTATATATAGAATTCTTGGTTGACAGGTTTTTTTCTTTCAGCACTGTGAATATGTCATGCCCCTGTCTTCTGGTCTCCATGGTTTCTGATAAGAAATCATCACTTAATCATCTCAATGAGATGCCACTGTAGATGAGTTGTTTCTGTTTTGCAAGATTTTACTGAGAATCTTCAACAAGATTATATTTTTCTTTGGTTTATAACAATTTGACTATAATGGGTCTTCATGTAAATAAATCTCTTTGAGTTTAACCTACTTGGATTTTGTTGAGTTTCTTGAATATGTAGGTTAATTAACATTTTAAATTAAATTGGCAAGTTTTTGGCCAGTATGTCTTCAACATTCTTTCTATCTCTTTCTCTCTCTCTCTCTCTCTTCTTCTGGGACTCCAGAGATCTCTTAAGCTCTCTTCATTTATCTTCATTCTTTTTTCTGTTTCTCAGACTTGATCATCTCTACTGACTTATCTTCAAGTTCACTTAGTCCTTCTTCTGCCCCATCTACACTGATCTTGAGCTGCTCTGGTGATTTTTTACTTCAGTTATTTGCAACTCCAGGATTTTTATTTGGTTCCTTTTACATCTCTTTATTGATATTCACTACTTGGCAAGACACCATTCTTATGCTTTCCATTAGTTCTTTGGGGATAGCTTCCTTTAGTTCTTTGAATTTTAATTAGCTGATTTAAAGTCTGTCTAATAAGGCTTCCTCAGGACAGTTTATTCTGATTGCTTTTTTTGCCCTGTTTCTTTGTATGTCTTGCAATTTTTGTTGGAAACTGGACATTCTGAATATTCTAATTTGGCAACTCTGGAAATCAGATCCTTCCCCTGTTCCTAGAGTTCGTTGCTGCTTGTTGTAGTTTTTTCTGTTTGCTGTTTAGTGAATTTTCTGAACTAATCTTGTAAAGTCAGTATTCTTCACATGTGTGGCCACTAAAGTCTTCTCTGTTAGCTTAGTGGCCAGATAGTCATTGATCACAGATTTCCTTAACTGCCTGGAACCAAAAAAACTCCCAGTTTTTGTAGATGGGCTCTGTGTGTTCTGTCGTATGCCTTCAACACCCAGGCAAGCAGCTTACAGCTTTGCCTTAGCTTTCACTTCCTGCTTGTGCAGAGACTGAAGGTCAGCCAGATGTGAGACAGTAAGGATTTCTCTGGTATTTCCTGAGCATGTGCATAGTCCTGGGCAAGTTTGTGGCTTTCTAGTTTCCCAGGAATATGTCTTAGAGTTTTTCAAAATCCTTCTTCTCCAAAGCATCTCATTCTCCAGCCTTTCTTCCCAAGCTTTCCAATAGTCTATTGTTTGTCCAAACTGTTATCCATTACTCCAGGCAACAGTTACTAAAATATTTGCCTGTAAATATTTTCATCAAATGCTTTCTGGGTAGCTACCTGAGTAGTAGAGAGTTGCAAGATAGACAAGATAAAGGCAAACCCTTTGAGCCATTCCTTTAGGAAGCCACCAAATAAGTCAAAACAACCAACCATAATTCCTCATAAATGAGGTCCATTCTGCTCCCTCTGTTATTGCTACCTATACTGGGAATGCAGCTATTATTCAAGGCCACTTCCAATCTGGGAAAGGGTGGTGGGACCACGGTAAGTTAAAACACCACAAAACTTGCTGTTGTTACTGAGATTCAGCTGGTTTTTCTTGAAAGCATTCCCCAGGTTGTTGCAGGCTTTTTGGTTAGTGTTCAGTTTTCTGAGAAAGTTGATTCTGACAGTTTTGCCTTTTTTGTTGCTATTATGCAAGGATGGGATTTTGAATTCCTTACTCTGCCATTTCGCTGACACCACTTCAAATCAACTTATGGTAATGTTATTAATAACCTCGATCACACTTGATTGAGGTGGTGTCTGACAGGTTTCTCCACTGCAAAGTTAGTATTTTCTCCTTTCCATTTGCTATTTCAGAGGCCAGCAAACTATGGCTGCAAGGCCAAATCCAGCCCACCGCCTCTTTTTTAAATAAAGTTTTACTGGTACTAGCCACACTCATCCGTCTACATAGTTTGTGTGTGTGTGTGTGGTTTTACATTATTTTTCTTTTAATATGTTTTTGTTTCTCAATTACAGTTGACACATTATATTAGTTTCAGGTGTACAACATAGTGATTAGATACATCTACATATTTTCTATGGCTGCTTTCAGGCTACATCAGAGGTGAGTTGTTATGAAAGACACTGTGGCTCACAGAGACTAATACAGTTCCTATTTGGCTGTTTGCTGACTCCTGCTCTATTCATTAGAAGCATATCACTGAATCCAGCCCACACTTCAGGGGAAGGGAATTAAGCTTTGCATTGTGGAGGGAGGAATACCAAAGCATTTTTGGACACATGTTAAAAACAAGGTAATTAATAAATATTTTCGGGTCTATAGTTTAAGGCTATGCAAATATCCTGTTTCTCCTTAAAGTTTTGCTCAATAATATTAGCTTCATCAGTAGATCTTGCCTGCAGCAATTATTACTGTGGTGTTCTAATGGTGACTCTTCCATTTCTCTCATTCCTGTTACATGTATTAATTGGAATTCTTCTATAACGAAGATTTGTTCTTTCTTCCTCATTTATTTATTTATTTATTCAATCTTTTAATTCATCAGTATGGGCTCAGAGATGTTTATTTTATTCTTTGGATTATAATTCATTGCCATCGTAATTTACTTTGTTGCTCAAATTGTTCCAACTTTGGCTATTGGGAGTCTTTCAGGTTGGCCCTTATATCCTTTTAACATGCCCCAACTTTAAAAAAAAATTATTTATTTGTTGTTTGTTTTTGAGTACTTCCTTTTTTTTCTGGAACTACTAGATACTCCAGATTCATATTATCCCAGCCTCAGCCTTTGAGCTTTATGATTTAAAAGAGGATTTTAAACAGTATTCTAACCTGGGAGAGGGAGTAGAGGCACTTTCTCTTGTTGGAGAAATAACTGGTACAGGGGAGAACACAGGACAAGATGTTGAGTTAGAAGCCTAGATTTGTGACCTTGGGCAAATCCCTGACCTCTCAGTATTTTTTTTTCATCAGCAAAATAAAAATATTAGTAGCCACCTCACAGGATTCTTGTGAAAACGCTGTTTGAACTAGGAAGTAAGATGTAAATGTTAGTTGCCTTTTGCTGCTGTCCGCAGGAAGCTACTTTAAGGACTCTTGCTGTTTAAGCAGACTGCTTCCTGCACTCAACCCCTCCCCGCTGCCACTCACCCCCCAACACACCCCTCACGCCCTGGAAGGTAGGGACCTAGTCTTACATCTTTGTAACTCCCTTACCTCCCTTACTGCACAACGCCCTTTCAGAAAATCTTCAATCAACCTTGGATGTGGACTTTAACACACATATTCTGCATTTTAATATACACATGTTCTGCATGTTGCCAGTAGGCGTGCTACTGGCAAACATCATCATTACAATTCACTTGGTGGTTTCTATAATTTTATGAGGGCTTCATGCAGAGTTTGCCATATTTGACTTCCTACTTTAATAGGCATTAGTTGTGTGGGAGGATAAACTGAGCTACATGTGGTACTAGACCTCAAGAAGCTCACAGTATAGTCAGCAGGAGAGAGCTCTGCACGAGTAACCAACTACAGGTTATCAAGAACCTCAAATATCAGACAGCACATGACCTTTGTTCAGGCAGTGGGTAGCCAGTGAAGGTTTCTGAGGACGAAGGTGACATAATTTACACTGAGGAAGTAGGAAGGCTGACAGGCATGAGCCTGGAGACATGGAGATGGGGCGGTGGGCACAATAAGAAGGTTTTTGGAATGGCTCAAGTGAGAGATAATATACTTCAGTGCCAGTAAGAATGGAAAGAAGTGGACAGAAACCTTGCCCAGAAAAAGTAAACACGACATGATCAATTAGGAATCAGAGAATCTTAGAAGATGACCTTTGAGATTATCTGGGGCAACTCTTGTGTTTTGGAAGGAAGTGAGGATGGAAGACACTGTTACTTGCCCAAGCTCACACTGCTGTCCAGTGACTGTACCAATCAGGATGACGCTAGGCGATGCTACAGTAACAGAAACACCAAGCCCCAGTCTCTAGGGCCAAGCCCATAGAGGTTTATTTTCTACTCATCAAAAGTCCTCTGCAGCCCAGGAGACTCTCTAGGACAACAGCATCCCTAATGATGACTCAGGGAGCCAGTCTGCGTCTATATTGTGGGTTCTGCCAACTCCACTCATACCTTCCAGGAAGATAAACTGTGGAAAACATGTATCACTTCTTCTTACAGCCTTTTGACCAGAATTAGTCACATGCCCCCACCTAACTACAAGGGAGGCTGGGAAATGTAGCAGGAAGAGGGTGGGCAGGAGATATTTATGTACTATTGGGTAAGCACTCTATAGTCTGTCACAGTCACAGAACTAAAAATGGCCTGATTCCCAGAATCCTGTCCTTTTTCCTACAGCTTACAGGAACTGGAACCCACTTCATGGATTTGTTAACACCTCAGTGTACCCTGTGTTCTGAATATCTTCCTGTTACTGGAGACTTGGCAAGAGAATTGAAAACACATTTTCAGTCTTGAGAGCAACAACCGCATTCAGAAACTGTAAGTAGGCTGCTGGTGATAAGCTGGGAATATTTCAAGCAACTCCAAACTACGTATCACCATATGGCAATTATTTGTATAATCTAAAAGTAAGTGCAGAAATACCTGTATAGTAAACATCAACTCAGACATATACACACCTCTGCTCTGTGACTTGTGAAGTCACAGAAGTAGATGCAGGCCATCAGGATACAGTGCAATAGACAGACTCTTATTAGCATAGTGTGGTCGAGCTGATGTACAGAACTGAAGTCAGTGACTCTCTGGGTGCCTGCCTGCCATGCTCCCAACCTCCTCCCAAGATAGGCAGGTCTCTACCATGAAAAGCCATATTCAATAGCATGTGATTTATCAACTTGAGTAGAGGAAGATGCTTGACTCAAGGACAGCTGATTTCTAATCAGACAGGTGGAGTATGAGATGGGATGGTATGAGATGATTGGCAATTAACCAGACCAATCAGAAAAGGGAATCAGAGATACCTGGAGAGAGTTTGTCAGTTGACAGTAGGTGCAAGAGATGAAGAGCACAGAGGGAGAAAAGATAGCATATCACTGAAATGATAAAAATCTATAGAGTCAGCAAAAGCCCAGGTTTGCTTTTCATAGAATAAGAAGCAGGTGGTTTGTAGTGCCAGGCCATGCAGGAGCTGTGGAAGCAAAAATATCATTATGTTGGTAAAATGGCCAAATATCAGAAAACAGCAAATTCTTGCCACTTAAAGGGACAATGAGATATTTTAGTCCCTGGAGCTGTGCTGATCAGATTCCACACTGTATTTAAGTGCCAATAAGTCCAGTCATGTGGCTATTTCTGAACTTCTAGCCATGTGGCTGAGATTTCTGTCTTCCTTAATTCTACCAGGTTGCTTACAATAACTTCATTACTTCCGTGGCCTCAGTGAATCTGTCCTTTGCCACAACGAGACCCCAAAAGGCTATAAAAAGAAATTAAGTTCTACTACATTCTACAACGTGGGTGACCCTTGAAAACATTATGCTATATAAAATAAGCCAGAGACAAAAGAACAAATATTGTGTGATTTCACTTATATGAGGTACCTAGAATTGTCAAAATCAAACAGACAGAACGTAGAACAGAAGTTACCACGGGCTGGGGCACTGGAGAATGGGGAGTTATTAAGTAAAGGTTACAGAGTTTCTGTTTGGGGTGACAAAAAGGTTTTAGAAACACCAACTTGGAGTCAGAGATACTGGGTTCAGCGCTGCCATTTTCTAGCTGTGGCACTTTGGGCATGTTACCCAACCTTTTAGTGTCTCAGTTTATTCATTTGGAAAACAGAGACAATAAAACCCTTTCTAAGCTGTTGTGAGGAACAAAGAAGACAAAGTATATTGAATCATTACATAAATATCTTTTGAAAATGAGTCTAGTGTCTCTTGTGATGCATTTGGGAGAGGAGGCAATAGGCCTCAGTATTCTCATTTTAGGCAAGTGGCCCCGTGTGCTCAAGGTACACTGATGTGCATAGTGGGAAGCTCACCACATCTGCCTTCAGAGACCCCAGGCTTTAAATGATCCTCTTCTCTACCTCATTCTGCCATTCCCTCCCCAGCCCCTTTTGCGTCCCTGGTGCTCTGTTGCTTTTTCTTCCTCTATTTCCCATGGAGACCAGCCCTAAAGGGAGATAATTTTCTCATTCAAACTGGAGTCCCTTTGTTCCCCTTCTCACTCTGAGTGTATCTGTATTTAGGCAGTTCTCTTTCTAGGGTGGGAAAAGCTAGATCCACATAAGTTTGCTGAGTTGAACTGAAGGATTTTTTTAGGCATCAACAGACATGTAGGTGCAAAAATGCTGGGGAGACAGAGAACCCTCGAAGCCCTTTGTATCTCCCACAGTCAGGCAGTTAATAATCCTGAAATATTTGCTGACTGGAATCCCTTCTCTGGGCATCAGCAAAAAGCAGAGGGTGGACCAAATGGTTTCTCAAACTCGATTCCATTCTGACATTTTGTGAAGTCTAAAAAGCAGAGGCACCCACGCCAGGGAGGCTGGGGAGCTGTCCGAGGTACTGAGATGTGACTGAGCGGGCAAGCCTTCCTGTTTCTTTTAATCTTGAAGCTCTAGCAACTCCAATGCAGCCTAACCCTGGATTTAGGAGAGATGAACAAAGAGATAATTCTGAGAAGGTGAAAAGCATGGGAGAGAAATAGACAGAGAAGCACACAGGTACACAGAGACTTCTAGATAGGTTTAAGCACAGCAAAACGGCTAAGGTCGAAACAGAAACTTTGTTTTGATTTTTTAAATAAGAATGGCCACCAAGAAACCAAAAATGCCTTAAGCTAAAATATGGAACAAATAAAAGGGGGGGGGGGAAGGCTGTGCATCAAAAATGCAATGCAAAACCGTGTAAACACAAACTTGTGAGCGAAACTACCACATAGACTGATGTGTCACCATCAACTGAGCCATAACAAAAGACTCTTAACTATTTTTATCTTCTATGTAGATAGAAACAGTTTGATTTTTATGGACAAAGGGCAAATAGGAGTATGACTTAGCGTGATATCATGTTCTTTCATGTATCTTTGTTAAAAACATCTTTCTTTCTCCAGAAAGTTTGGGGCATGATCCTCCCCACCTGCCTTAATGATAAGCTCATGCAAGCATCTTTTCATGCAGGTTGAAGAAACTTGGCTGAATATGAACTCAGTTCTTGTAAGGGAGACCACTTCATAGACAGTGTAGAGTCCTGACCACAGCACTGTACATCTGAAGATGCCATTGAATAATATTATATGTCAACTGTAATTTAATATATATATAGTCACGGGATGTGGAGTATAGTGTGGGAATGAAGTCAATGGAATTGTAATAGATATGTATGATATGGAGGGTGGAGGGGCAGTGGATGGGGGGAGGGGGGTTGTCACTGTGTGAGGGGTGAAAAGGATAACTATTGCATTGTTTTGTACACCTTAAACTAATAATAATAATAATAATAATAATAATAAATTTTTTAAACCTAAAAAAAAAGGAACTTGGATGAAAAAATAACTAATTTAAAACCTGTCACATAACAGGGGTGTATCTGCCTCTGAGTACTTAGCATATATGGTGTGTAGTCAAATACATACTGCCTTATGTTGGTCCTTAAGTTAGGACCTCAAGTTACCATAACTCTTCAACTAACCGAAAGCTCCTTAGAAGTAGGGAACATGTCTCATGTCTTCTCTCACACAAACAGCATCAAACACTCGGGAGGTGTTCAATATATGTTGATTGGTTGATTAAGGCAAAGTAGAGATGAAGGCTGGATTTCACTCAGGTAATGTTTTTTCTTTCTTTCTTTTGTTTTTAAATCATAGTGCTTTTAATAGGGAAAAACTAGAAACAACACAAAGTCCAACAAGAGATTGATGAAATGAATTATGGGACATCCATACAATGAAACACTACACTAAATTGTAAAAATAAGTAAATATTAATAGATCTATATACTGATGCAGGGAAATGGCTACAATTTATGAAGTGAAAAAAGAAAGTTGAAAAATAGTATATAAAATACATCTGATTCTATATTTATAAAAAAATAAATTAATCTGAGAAAGTGGCACTTTTTTATCACTTCTAACTATATTCATTACTGTGATCCCGGCAGCTGGCATGTTTACTAGATGACTATGGTGACACCCAGGACTTGGAGTAGCACTTACAATACTCCCAACAGAGTGTGAATTCTGACCTTATTCCATTACTCCAGAACAAGCAGGCTTTTCCTATTGCTGGGCAGGAGGGGGTGGGGAGAGCACTTCACAATTAGACGAAATTGAGAGTGTGTTAGAAGGAAGGTCATTGGTTCAATTCCAGATTGGGGTGATACTGTCTTTCTTGCTTACTTTACCTATTTACCTTTCTATCTATATATTAATCAATTTTCCTAACTTTTTATTTTGAAAAATGTCAAACTTAGAGAAAAGTTACAAGACAAAGACTATAAGCATCTGTATTCACTAATGGTTAAAATTTTGCCACATTTGCTTTATCTCCTCTCTCTGTGTTTATGTATACTGTTTTTGCCAAAACACTTGAGAGTAAATTATATAAACTATGACATTGCAACTCTAAATATTTCAGCATATATCTATAAAGAACATTTGCATATATACGAGTATGTGTATGTATATGTATATGTATGTATATATAAATTTTATAAATATATGTATATATATTTTCAAAGAACTATTCCTTACTTTGAAATAGTTTAAGGCTCACAAGAAGTTGCAAAAATAGTACAGAAAGTTCCCAGGTACCCTTCACCCAGCTTGCGCTCCACGATAACATCTTACATAACCATAGTACATTATCAAAACCAGGAAAATGACATTGAAATAATTAACTCAACTACAGAGTTTATTTGAATTTGGATTTCACTAGGTTTCTCGATTTCTTTGTCTCTCTCTCCCTCTAGATCTGTGAATTTTTATCACATGTATAGATTTGAGTAACAGAACTATTCTATCACCACACACACACACACATAAAAACTCATGTTACCCCTTTATAGTCACATCATCTTCACAACTCTAACCCATCAACCATTGATATGTTCTCCATCATTATAATTTTGTCACTTCTAGAATGTTACACAAATGGAGTCACATTATATGAAACATTCTGAGATTAGCTTTTTTCACCCGGCATAATGCCCTTGCAATCCATCCAAGTTGTGAATTATTCAACGTCAATAGTTGATTCTTTTTAATACTGAGTAGTATTCACTGGATGGATGATTATGAGTTGTTTATCCATTGTTGAAGGACATTTGGGTTGCTTCCTGTTTTTGTCTATTATAAAGAAAGCTGCTATGAATATTCATTTACAGATTTTTGTATAAACATGAGTTTTCATTTTCCTTGGCTAAATACTGAGGAGTGAGATTGCTGGGTCATACAGTAAATGTAAGTTTAACTTTATAAGAAACTGCCAAAGTATTTCCCAGAGTGGTTGTACAATTTTACAATCCCAGCAGCAAGATAAGAGTTCCAGATGCTCTGAATCCTTGTAAGCACTTGGTATTGTCAGTATTTTGTTTCAGCTACTCTAGGAGGTATATAGTGCATATCATTGTGATTGTAATTTTCATTTCCCTAAGGGCTAGTGACGTTGAACACATTTCCATATATTCATCTTTATATTCCCTTTGGGAAAATGTATGTTCAGCTCCTTTGCTCATTTTCTAATTGGAATATTTGTGTTCTTACTGCTGTGTTTAGAATTCTGTATATCTTATGGATACAAATCCTTTGTTGGATATGCAATTTGCAAATACATTCTCCCAGTATGTGGTTTGTCTTTTCATATTCTCAACAAGGTCTTTTGCAGAGAAAAGATTTTTAATTTTTTTTTAATTAAAGTTTATTGGGGTGACAATAGCTAGTAAAGTTACATAGGTTTCAAGTGCATGACTGTGTAATACATCATCTATATATCACATTGTGTGTTCACCACCCAGAGTCAGTTCTCCTTCCAGATGTTTTAATTTTGATGAAGTCAAATTTATTGATTTATTTTATGGGTCACACATTTGGTGTCACACCAAAGACTTTTCCCAAGTGGTCGTACAGGAAATAAGTTTTCACCTTACATGCGTTTAACACTGTAATAAATGCTGAGAGAGATACATAAGTGTAGAAGAGTTGTGACCAAGGAGGAGCTTCCAATTCAGTTTAGAGAAGCACACAAATAATTATAGCAGAAAATGGCAGGTAACTAGGAGCCAGGTGAGTACTGCAACTGCTATGGGTAGGAGGACAACAGTTCATGGGAGGGAAGGTGCACTTTACATTGGAAGTAGCAGGGAGGCTTCACGGAGAAAGCAGTGTCTGAACCTTAAGCGTTTCAACAGTTGAAGTGGGGGCAGAGGAAGAAATTCCAGGAAGAAATAATTGCGTCAGCAAAGGAACAAGGATGGGATAGGAAAGTCAAAACGAAGAAGTGGGCTGCGGGGGAGGAACTAGAAGGAGGTGATAAATTCACTTTTAGATATATAATATTTGAAGACCAGTAAGCATTCATGAAGAGATGCCCAACAGGCAATTGGATATGTGAGTTTGGAGTTGGAAATTGGAAAAAAGGATTTGGGAATCATCAGCATAGGTCAGATCTTTTGTTAGATGCCCCACAGCAACGTGTACTCTCCTTCAGAGCACTTGTCAAAATTATAATTACTGGGCTGTGTAATTAGTTGTTTAACCTCTGTCTCTCTTGCTAGAAAGTCAGTATCACAGAGGCAGAGTCCACATCTGCCTTATTCCTAGCACCTAGTCCAGGGCCTTGCACTCAGTAAATATTTACTGAATGGATGAAATGAGAAGTTGATACTTCTAATAGCCACCATTTATTGAGCATGTACCCGGAAGGCAGGCACTATGATACCTACTTTGTATACATAATGTTATTTAAACTTCACAGAATCTCCTAAGAGAGATGTCAAAGTTTCTTAAACTTAGGTTCAATAAGTCTGGGATAAGGCCTGGGAATCTAATTTTAAACTCCCAGGTACTTCCAATGAACAGTCAGGTTGGAAACCACTCAGATAGATGATTTTACTGAAATTTTACAGGTGAAGAAACTAAGGTTCAGCAAATAATAGTGATGTGTTCAAAGTCCCATGGCTAGGAAGAATCATTATGCAAAACTAGATCTCTTAGGGGGATAACTTCATCACAAGTCTCCCTGCCTCTGGGAGACCCAATATCTAAAAAAGAGTTTATGGGCCGGCCGAGTGGCGCGTTGGTTAAGAGCTGGCTTGGGACACCAGCTCTGAGCAGCAGGGCCCTGGTTTGGATCCCACATGAGGGCCAGTGACACTGCGCCCTCTACAGCTAAGATGGTGAACAACAGCTTGACCTGGAGCTGGGCTGCAGTGAGTCCCCGGCGATGGCGTAGGCTGCAGCCCCTGCTGCAGTGGGCTGCCATAAGCTACCGTGTGTAGCCAGCGGCCAGCTTGAGCAGCCAGCAGCTGGCGTGAGCTGCCAAGAGCCTCCGTGAGCAGCCATCCAGAGCCCGGCAACCGCTCTGCCTCACCCAGGAAGAGCACAATGATAATACCAACATGGGCCAGTGAGGCGACCATCCTCTACAACTAGACTGAAGAACAAAAGGACAGCAACTTGTCTGTTTCCCTTCCCCCGATTCCCCAGCGCTGTTCCCTCCCTTGATTCCCTAATAAAATCTTTTAAAAAAATGAAAAAATGAAAGAGAGTTTATGAGGGACGAGCAGAAAGCCAAAAACTGAATCCTTGAAATCAAAGAGAGTGTGAGCACTGCCAAATGCCACAAAGAGGCCACAGAAGATGTGGTATGAGGGAGAAACTGGGAATGACACGTCAGTGTGTCTGCAGTGCCTGCGTCTGACATCTGAGGAAGATGAAAACAGGGTAATCCCTCAGGAAACCTGGCCAGCTGGAAGACGTTGTGGTTTGAGACCCAGCCAAGATCATTCCTTCATAATACAGCTTTGTGCTAAAATTATTAAAGCCAAACATCTTGGCCTGTGAAATGGGATGCTAAGAAAGGGGAGGTATAAGTCCCACAAGGGGAATCTCTGTTGGGAATGTTAGGTAAGCTATTCAGAAAATGTAAACTGCAACCCACTCTAGATTGGCCAGGGCCACTACCCATTTGTTGGCTCACTCAGGCCTTTTGTCTCCCTTTCTTCTGTTCTATGTGTGTTTTACCTTTGGAATATTGCTTCTATTGGAGGATGGAAGGAGAAAGAAAGGTGAAACTCCAACCAGGGTCTTTGGCTGATTTTTTTGAAGTCCTGAATAACATGGTTGAAAGGTGACTGGAACTATACCCCAGAAGTAAGATCTTCTAATTATCTGTGGTTATTTTCACGTAGCCACACTCACACTGACCCCTGGTACTACAAACAATCAAGGTTGGCTGTATTCTCTCTACCAAAGGGCAGCCTGTGCAAGGATGTAGCAGACAGTTTCCTGTAATCCTATCACTAAACCCAACTCATATCTTGTTGATGGTAGATGCGAAGCAGTGCCCCTTTGTTTGAAAGAAAACAATGACGACAGTAACCCCTCATACCTTTACAGCTTGCAAAGCATTTTTACATGCATTAACTCAATCTTTCATGACCTTAGGGAGGAAGGTGGTATTACCCCCACATGCTTAGTAAGTGGCAGAAGCCAAGATTCAAACCCATCACCTCTAACTCTGGGTCCAATTGTCTTTCAATTACAACCAGCCTGTTACTTTGTTATTGGCTAAAACTCTTCTGAAACCCACTTAGCCTTATTCTGGCTGCATGGAAATTAATGAGACTTCAAGAGTTTTGTTGCTCTAAGTAAAATTACGTGGTGAGGAAAGAATGTTTGCTTGCTAGTGACCTTATGCAGAGTGCTGCAGCTGAGCCCCGGTTTCTCATCTGTAACATGGAGGTAAGAGCCACCTTAAAGAGTGGCCAGAAGGAGGCAAACGAATGCAAAAGTCCTGGCACAAGGGCTAGCAGGGAGTGTTATTCAGCAGTGTGAGCACTCTTTCATCCTTCACCTCACCAGGTCTTTCTGAACCCAAAGCACTCAGAATTGAGTCCCTCCAGCTCAGGTCTTGATCTGTGATAAGGAACCAGGAAGACAGGCTGTGAAACCATCTGACCATCTTCCATGACATCAAGCACAAAGCCAAGAGATATGGTCCAAAGTCCCATAGGACTTCCTTTCCCCTTTACTCTAGTGGCCTGTCTCAGGCAATATTACCCCCACCCCCATGAAGTTAAAACTTATTCTAGAACTACATCCTTGAGAGTCCAGATCAAGAAATGTCTTCAGTCTGGAATTTTGGAATCTAGTAAAAAGTTCTTCCTACTCTCTCTTTATGCGGTAACCACATCCTGAGAGCTATCATAAGCTTGAAGGTGAGCACTACATACTGCAGACTCCACACTGCCTTCAGCTTTCCAGATCCCATTCTTTGATTGCCCCCAATGTATGGATGGTAAAGGAGGCCAGCTCAGTTACCAGCACTCTTCCCCACCCCTGGAGTTTGATCTATTTGCAGGGACCTCTTTTGTCCAAAGAGAGGTCTCCACAGGAAGTGGCTCCCTCAAATCAGATGAGGATTTACACAGACTGAATTTCAAATGCCTACTGGGCCAGACAGGTAAAGGAAAGGAATTAATACAGTGGGTATAATTCAATGGAGTGTGGTGGGGGCTGGGGTGAACCCGAGAGCCACTTATACAAATGGCAGGGGCACCTCAGCTCGGCCCATTGTGGCCATCCCGGCCTTCCTCCGCTTCTTTCCACTCTCTGCAACTCAGGCCCACGTACTTTACCTACCTCCCCTCTTTTTCCGGGGCGTTGCAGGCTTTCCGCGCAACCTCCCGCCCCTGGCGGTCCCGGGAACTGCAGAGGAACAGCTGATGAGATGCTCTCTGACGTAGACCCACTTTTCCCCTGGGAACTCTGAACAGGGCTGAGGGAGGGGACAAAGCCTCGTCCTGCGGGTCCCCACTCTAACTGTAAAAATAAGGCGTCACCCTCGGGAGCTCCGGGGTGGGGATTGGGAATACAGGACACCTCCAAGAAAGCCCTAACCTGCTGGTGGGTCCGAAGGGACTAGAAAGTCAGGGTCAAGGGACGAGGTGGAGCCGGGGGGTTTCCTGATAGCAAACCCCAGTCGTTTAGGCACCCCTCGGCTCAAGTCACTTCCAAACAAGGCGATTCTTGGGGAGGGACACTGCGGACAGGGGACAGCTCCTACGCAAATGGCTCTGTCCCCGCGCCCTATTCCATCGCGCGCGCAACTGCGGTAGTCACTGCGCTTCCCCGCCCCCGATCCTAGATGCCCCCCTTTCCTCTCCCCGCCAGGCCTGGAGCAGGAGCTCCGCCCCCAATGCGCCGCCCCAGTCCCAGCGCCTTAAAACCCGGTGCACACCTCCCCCCTGCGCCCCGCCTGGCGCACCTCTCCTCTCCTTTGTATCTCCAGCCGCAATCGCTCTCCCGGCCCTGGTCCCGGCACCATGAGCTTCGGCTCAGAGCACTACCTGTGCGGCCCCTCCTCCTACCGCAAGGTGTTCGGAGACGGCTCTCGCCTGTCCTCGCGCCTCTCCGTGGCCGGCGGAGCGGGCAGCTACCGCTCGCAGTCGCTGTCCCGCTGCAATGTGGCCTCCTCGGCCGCCTGCTCCTCCGTCTCCTCGCTCGGCCTAGGCCTGGCTTACCGCCGGACTCCGGCTTCCGACGGGCTAGACCTGAGCCAGGCGGCGGCGCGCACCAACGAGTACAAGATCATCCGCACCAACGAGAAGGAGCAGCTTCAGGGCCTCAACGACCGCTTCGCGGTGTTCATCGAGAAGGTGCACCAGCTGGAGACGCAGAACCGTGCGCTCGAGACCGAGCTGGCCGCGCTGCGGCAGCGCCACGCTGAGCCGTCGCGCGTTGGCGAGCTCTTCCAGCGGGAGCTGCGCGAC
Source organism: Hipposideros armiger (assembly GCF_001890085.2). Classification (NCBI taxonomy): domain Eukaryota; kingdom Metazoa; phylum Chordata; class Mammalia; order Chiroptera; family Hipposideridae; genus Hipposideros; species Hipposideros armiger. The sequence goes on from NW_017731378.1 coordinate 4,872,104, forward strand.
CTGCGCGCGCAGCTGGAGGAGGCGAGCTCCGCTCGCGCGCAGGCCCTTCTGGAACGCGACGGGCTGGCCGAGGAGGTGCAGCGGCTGCGGGCGCGCTGTGAGGAGGAGAGCCGCGGGCGCGAAGGCGCCGAGCGCGCCCTGAAGGCGCAGCAGCGCGACGTGGACGGCGCCACGCTAGCCCGCCTGGACCTGGAGAAGAAGGTGGAGTCGCTGCTGGATGAACTGGCCTTCGTGCGCCAGGTGCACGACGAGGAGGTGGCCGAGCTTCTGGCCACGCTGCAGGCGTCGTCACAGGCTGCGGCCGAGGTGGACGTGGCTGTGGCTAAACCAGACCTGAGTTCAGCGCTGAGGGAGATCCGCGCCCAGTATGAGTCCCTGGCCGCCAAGAACCTGCAGTCAGCCGAGGAATGGTACAAGTCCAAGTTTGCCAACCTGAACGAGCAGGCGGCGCGCAGCACCGAGGCCATCCGGGCCAGCCGCGAGGAGATCCACGAGTACCGGCGCCAGCTGCAGGCACGCACCATTGAGATTGAGGGCCTGCGTGGAGCCAACGAGTCCCTGGAGAGGCAGATTCTGGAGCTGGAGGAGAGACACAGTGCTGAAGTGGCTAGCTACCAGGTAATGGCTGGAGCGCTGCATAGGGAGGGGCCCCCAGTACTCCACGTACCTGCGCTTCCGGCCCCCCTCACCCCCACTCCCCCGCACAGTTGGGGCCCTAGGAACTGAGAGGGCAAGGGAGGGAAAAGGAGGGAAGAGAAAGAGCCCCGACTGGAGGCATTGGGAAAGAAAAGCCCTGGAGTCTCTACCGATAATTTGTGGGGCCTGGACGCCCTCTTTCCCTGCCCCTCACTTATATCCCTTTCCAAGCTCTTCTCACAAAGAAGCCCTTAGTTTCTCTTATTCAGAGTCCTAAAACCTAACTCACGCCTCCCGGTCAGCAAGTGGGAATAAACACACTGGCGACTTGAAGAACAGTCTCCCACGCAAAGTAGGAGTGAGCCCAACAGGGGTGGGTTACACCCTCTCCATGGCTGGCAGTGCTATCTCAGCTGTCTGGCTTCTCTTGTTGACTTTGAGAGGCTTTCTGTGCGCCCTGAAATTGATGTTTATAAACTATCGTCGGCCCCAGGGTTGGGAAAGAATGCTGAACTGAACTGGGAAGGGTTCTACCCCATTTTCTTGACTTTTGTACTCAAAGGACTAGAAATTGGGAGCCAACAACCTGGGTGATTGGGGTAGAGTAACCGCCCTGCTCTTGCTCTATCCCCCGCCCCCCAACACACACACACACACACACACACACACACACTCAC
>NW_017731378.1:4873854-4881466 GCF_001890085.2 Hipposideros armiger
CCCCAACACACACACACACACACACACACACACACACACACACACACACACACACACGGTTCCCTTGTCGACTGATGATACGTCTTCCTACAGGAAGCTTTACACCGGTTAACAAACAAGAATGGTCGGGGCGCTGTCCTCGGTGCTGATCTCGAACTCTCCCCATCTCAGAAATGTCTCTCCCTCCCATTTGATGTCCCAGTTATGACTCTAGGCAATTAACTGCTTTGATTTTTTTTCTTCTGAAACACCAATATATCAGTCTTGTCTACCTGCAATCAAAGGTCACTTCGTGGGCAACATCAATTTTCATTTTCATGGATGGCTTAGCATTTAACAAGAACCACTTAATGTGCTCAGCAGCTGTGAGGCCCCACTTGAAAATACCCATTTTCTTAACGTTTTCCCAATCTAAGTGCATGTGTTAAATGACAGAGATGGGTTCTATCTTTGTTATAGGCCAGTTACTTTTTTCATCTTTGCCTGTCCTCTAAGCTCCTGTGTTTGGCTCTTTCCTCCTTTTTTCTCCAAACAAAGGCCACTGCATCTTCAGTTTTACTATATAGAACATTCTGGGCTTATGACCACAAGGGCACAGAGGCAGGAGGAAAGTGTAGAAAACAATCTAAATAGTGTGGTTCAGGTTCAAGATACAATAAAAGTTCCATTGGGTAGAATGCTAATAATCCAGAAACTTGCAATAATTCATTCTAGCCAAATCTAAGTTTACATTTGATGAAATTAATAGGGTTTGGGGAACATTCATAAAATATATACAAGAAAGTAATGAAACCTCAAAATTACGATTGAGGTATGCAGGTATTTGCTCTTCATTATAAGTGACTTTCTTTGATAAAGGACGAAAGCTTGCTTGGACCATTTGTTTTGGTAGTTTGGAATTACAGTACCATTCAAATAAAGACTTCTTCAAAATCTGTAACTTGAACTTTTCACTATGTGGCCTTGCCCCCTGTAATTCCTGAATTTATCACATTTAGTTTATTGAGACTTCGTGTTTTCTTCTAGAAGCCTTACAGGGTGACTAGGTGGTCTTCTGAAGGGCTAGCCCCGTATTTCTATAAAAAACATAACTTAACCACAACTGCCTTGTGAATTGGGCTTTGCTATGTCCTCTGTTTTACTTATTATAGCACCTACATTCTAAGAGGTAGTGACAATATTGTCTGGCTTGTTTTGTTTGCGTCAAAAAGGCTTTTCATGTTAGACAATAGTAGGGTCATTCAGACATAGTCTACAGGAAACAGAAACTGCAGCATGTCTGCAGCTCTGCAGGGCTGCCCCCATCAACTTAGCCTTCAGTGCCTCGGTGGACCTGCTGGTGCAGTGGAAGAGATCAGGCTACAGAGACCTATTTCCTACCCCTTGGGACCTAAGGCTGAGGAGGGGCTCACATCCTCACCTGCAGATCCTGAAGGCCTGAAGCCACAAGGGTGTCGCTCTGGCTGTTTTCTCTAACAGTCTCCACGGTGAGATTCAGCCATTGTTTTCTTGCCCTCTCACCCCCTTCCTCCTCCCCTTTCACTGCAGTAATGGGAGGCTGTTCTCTTTCTTCTGCTTCAGGATTAGTGAGTGGTAGGCCCATTTTCCTTTGTAAGCTAGCCACCCTCCAAGGGGCAGAGGAAGGCTCTGTTAAAGTCACATTTTCTCTGCCCCAGAGAGCTGACAGCCTATTTGAGGAGAGAAAACTTATACTTTGAGAGGGTAAAGAATGATTCAGGTGACATAGTAAGTACACAATGGTGCATGAGAGGTCCAAATTCAGGCAATAGGAGAAATTATGAAGAGCTAGGGCTTTTGTCTTCAAAAGCCAAATGCAACTACCCTCTTTAGCTGAAGTCTTTTCTAAAACAGGCTGATTTGGGTTGCTGCTTCACTACTATTAGAGTCCCCATTCTGCCAAAGATGTCTAAGGATATTTTTGAAGTGTACTGGGGGCCCTGGCCCTGTACTAAGGTCAGTCTTGGAAAGCTGAAGCTTTCCTTGAAAGACCTTGCTGAACAATCAAGATCACCATTAGTTAATGGTCTCCAGGGAGAGGAGCCAAGTCTGCCCTCTTCTCTCCAGTATGAGATTGGAATACAGTCTAATTAAATAGCAGGAAGGGGCTGGTCCCTTGGAGATTGGGGGTGGCAGTGCCTGCATATAAACCTATAGCTTGATAGATCCATTTCTGAAATTAGAATTCAAGAAAAAAAGCTGTATTTAGTCTTTAACTCTTCCATGTGCTTCTTGTTTTGTTTTGTTCTTGCCACTCTCTACCTCACGGTATTACTGTCACCTGGGCCACCATGGTAACTCCTTTACAAAAATAAATTGAAACTAGTGGTTTCTAAGCCCAGTGTGACACACCAATGTCACTTGAGGGCTTTAAAAAAAGGTTCTCAAGCCCACTCCTGAAGATATGGACTCAGGAGTTTGCAGGTGTGGCCCAGGGATAAGCATTTGCAATAGAAATGCTGCATCCTGTTGTTCCTCAGATTGATTTTGGGAGGCACTGACCTACACCACATTTCCCAAGGTAAACCAGCTCATATAATGCAAGATTTTAAAGTATGGTAGGGGGAAAAAAGAAAATGTGGGGACAAAACAGACAGCAAAGAGAGATTAAGGCAATGGGTGGATCACATATAAAAAGCTTCTCTCCCCACCTAAGTTTATTATGCAGAGTAGGATGGCTGCACTCGCTACTGTCACCTGGCTGACTGTCACCTGGCTGACGGCCTCTAAAAGTAATGAAATCTACAGCACTGCAGTGCTAGTATGGCCAGTTCTTTCTCTTACTCCCAGCCCACATCCTTCTAGCCCTGAGGAGGGTGCTTAGCACCTGTTTTATCTACTCCAGGAGAGACCCCAGCTGGAGCTGGGAATGCCTCTGTCTCATTCCCTCAGGCTAAGCCAGCAGCAGCTGCGTGGTTGGGGGAGGGGCACACTGCAGCGCTCTGCTCTGATTTCGAGCAGGAAGCCATCTTTGGCAGAGCTTGTGAAGGGCGAGGCAAGACAGCCTGGCGTGGAAACAAAGAACGCAAACAAAGAGACTAGACATTGAAGAGCAATGATCAGCAGTCAGCACAATTCCTTCCGAAAGGAGCAAAGTCGTGCTTTTTGTCTACTCTGATCCATAGAACAGACATGTGAAACGTGCATCATAAAAGTTCAAGGAAATCTCATCTATCTAGAACTCAGCTCCCCAGCAGCCTCTTATTCAGAAAGCACAGATGTGAAACAAAAATGATTTTTTAAAAGGACCTAATTAACTTGCTTGTGAGATAAAACATCTAAATCACACATTAGAATGTTGGCCCGTCTGATGCCCAGCCTGTTCATTCTTTCTTTACATGATTCTAATATACTTTGTTGTTTGGATTTCAAGTCTGCAGCCAGATAGAGAAGAAGGGGGACCACTGGAGTCAGGCATTTCAAGAAGGAGCAGCCGCAAATCAGTTCTTTCAGGACAAAGAAAACCAATGAATAGCAAACACTAATTGAAACACTGCTCTTTGGGGCCATTTAGGGTAGAAATAAACAGCCTGAAATATACCTCAGTTGACTTAAAAAAAAAAGACATCACAGAATTATAGAAAAATAATTGATCATTATCATAATCCATAGTTGCTGAAAAAGGTTGCATTATGTTTAATATCCTAATTAAGAATGGTATAAACCACTTCAGAAAGTTTTTTATTCAAAATTGTTATTTAAAAAAACACAAAAACCTAGTGCTTTTAAGAGATATGTTTCTGACTAGCCAATATTAAGGTTTTATTATACATTGCTTTCCTTAGTTATCCAAGGGATTGCAGGGAGGGCTCATGATTAATTTGTCCATATGATTAAAAGGGTAGAGAATCACATTGTATGATATTAACAATAATAAAAATCACTAACATTTATTGAGCAGTTCCTAGTGGCAAGTGCTGTTCTAATGCCTATTATCTAACTTAATAGAAAATGGAAACATGTAATAATGTGAGGTACATTAAATTGGAATCCCAACTTGAGGATCTCCGAACACCTCAGTAAAGAATAAACACTGTAATTTTCCACATGCAGAAATGGAAGTATTGAAGAAACTAAAATATAGAAAACTTACTGACGTATGTTAGATACTGTGACAGGGCAAGAAATGAAACACAAAAATTCTGGTAAAATCCTCCTCTTTTCTGCATATATTTCTCCTCTTCTGCATAACGAGAAAACTTCCTCCTCTTTCTCCTTTTACCTTCACCTGAGACTCTTTTTCCCCTTACCACAGCAATATCAATTCTCTTGCCCCTGATGCATCACTAGCAGACTTGCTTGTAGGTTAGTTTAACCTCAAATAGCAACCATCAAGTAAAATTTCTTGGTAAAAAGACTTTTAAGTCATCATGATCTCTTAACACACTTTGGAATATTTCCATCATTGTCCAGTGTAATATGTATTTTCCCCACTGCTTATGATTCCTTGCTCTATATACCCATCAGTTAATTGAGTCTCTCCTTTGCAGTATTCCTGTCAATATTTATAGAACAGGTAGGTGATACGAATTTTAATTATTTCTGCAGAGTCTCTTGACTTGGAAGTTTGCACTCCCTGAAGTATTTTTCCTGCCTTTCACCATGGCTTTATTATCCCCACACAAGGGGAGTCTCAAGGGGTAACTTGCCTTCTTGAGGTTTCTGATATGTTTATCTGCATCACTGTTTCATAAAAATTACTGTTGGTCACTATGCTCTCCATGTTGACAAAGTTGCAGCTGAATTAAATGGGTTATTTACTCACACCTTTTCAGGTCATAAGAAAAGAAGTCCTTATGCAGCATCATTCATTCAACAATTATTCATTGAGCATCTACGGTGTGCCTTGCGCTCTGGCTTCCAGGAGTGAACTAGGCAGAAAGGGTCCCTGTTTCCATGTAAATTACATTCTAGAGCAGCAGTTCTCTAACAGGAGCGATTTGCCCCCAGGGGACATTTGGCAGTGTCTGGAGACGTGTTTTTTTTTGGTTGTCACAACTGGGAGGAGGGTGTATTCTACTGGCATCTAGTGGGCAGAGGTAAGGGATGCTGTTAAACATCCTTAAAAGTCACAGGACAGCCCCTATAATGAAGCATTCTTCAGCCCCAAATGTCAATAGTGCCAAGCTTGAAAAACCATGTTACCGAAGAAGGTGACAAAATAAACTAGTAAACGAAGAAGAAAAAATTCCAGATAATGATGAGTTAAGAGCAGAGTGGACTCTTTCAAGTGGGTGTTTTTTTCTAATTTGTCCTCCCACTGGAGGTACCTTTTTCTAATCTGCACAACGTTTCTTCATAGACTGGCAGCTGCCCTAGCTTGAGGTAAAATAATGTGCAAGATCTGTGTGGAGAGAGTACTTAAATTGGGTTTCAAGAAGACTTGTCTGAGTAGAGGACATTTGAACTGAGTCTTGTATGACTTGGAGTTGGTTCGGCCACGTCAAGCCCCACTCCCGAGCATTCCAAACAGGAAATAGCTAGCCTAAGGGGCCTGGGGACAGCAACTTGCTAAGTTTAAGAAGCAAAAGAAGGCCAGGGTAGCTGAAACACACTGAGCAAGGGGGAAAGTATAGGCTATGTGGAGGAGTTTGGACTTTATTCCAAAGGCCTTGGAGGATTTTAAGCAGGTGAACAATAGGATCTGCTGAGTTTTTAAAAGATCCTTCTGACTGTTCCAGAATCACAAATGTAAAGCTGCTTTTCTTCTGTGCCTGGGTTTGCACCTGAAAGAATTTGGAGCAAAACTGTTACATGAATCTAGTTTCTTTTTTAAATATAATTTCATTTTCTGCCATGTGGATAAAAAAAAAATTCCACGGAGTATTTCTGCTTCCTCCTTATCTGTCGCATAAAATGCTTTCAATAAGGTGATTCAGTAGCAGATTTCCAGGAAACCGTGAAAAATGAACAGAGGCAGAGAAGACGCACTGTCTTCTGGGTGCTTTCCACAGTTGGAATTTTCTGAACCTGAGCTCCTAACTGGAGGCTTTGGGTTTTGGAAAGGACATGCAACAAGGGAGTTATTTAGCAGCAATACAAAAAGCAAGGGAGGGACGGTAAGTAAGTTAAAAAAAAAAAATCTCCCTGGTGTTCAGTTGAGAACCACGTGCCCTGTGGTAGAAGTTCCCAGCCCTCGCCATACATCCAAATCTCCTGGGGACCTTTATGAAAAAATGCAGATGCCGGGACCCCAACCCAGAACAAATGAATCAGAATTGGGGATAGGGGTAGGCCTGGGTGTTATAATGTGCAGTCAGGGTTGAGAATCCTTGCCTTGTGGAAATCACAGTGAACTCCAGCTGGTTTAGTCTAAATATGTTGTATGTGTCACTTTTCAGGATAGCATTGGGCAACTAGAGAATGATTTGAGGAACACCAAGAGTGAGATGGCACGCCACCTTCGGGAATACCAAGACTTGCTCAATGTTAAAATGGCTCTTGACATTGAGATAGCAGCTTACAGGTACTTCAAAGGGGATGTTCACCCAAGCAGATGCAGTCACCTGAGGCAACACTTACCCATATTAGTGGTTTTAGTCTCTCTGATTTCTGATGGGGGAGGGGGGATGAGGAGACATCACTGGCCCGTTCCAGGTGAGCCAACCTCTTTATCCCTCAACTTTATTATATCCCAGCTTCACCTTGAGAGGCCTGGAGTAGTCTACTTATGTCTGCTAGGATCTATGGGGATAACGTAACTACACAGAGGTTGAAATAAACCCATCAGACTCTAACTTTAAAAATAGAGTTCATAGAAACTCCTAATAGGTGAGGTATCGCCCTGATTCCTATTCAAGGCAATGTTCAAGTGAACATTGAAACTTTTTAAAGTTTCCTTTAAAAAAAAAAAGGTAATAACAGCAGCTACTATTTTTTTACTTGACTTCCATGAGCCAGGCACTCTATTAGACCCTGCACATAAATGATCAGGTCATATTATGCCCATTTTGCAGATAAGGAAACTTGAACCACAGACTGTGTAAGTTGCTTATACTCACAGTGCTGGTACATGGAAAAGCTCAGATGCAACCCCAGATCTGTCTGAGCTTTTTCTTTTTCTTTTTTTCTTTACAGTGTGTATGCTACATCAAAACAAAGCTCTAAAAATATTTGATAGTGTCTTGAATTTCTTATTTTAAAGAAAGGATGATAAAAACTATTAGTTACGAGAAACAAGGTATTGGGGCTACCCTTTTATGATACCTTTTAGGCCAGGCTGGGAAGAAGTCTGGGATCTGAAACAGGTTCAGTCACTGGCCTTTGATATTGCTGGTTCCATTTCCTTTGCGCTCCTGTACACTGGAAAAGTATAGACCTCAAATTCAGGCTGAATTAGGCAATTCTTTCCTTCTCTGTGGACTTCTCACTTACTTATCCCTATTGCACTGATGGTGTTAATTAGCAACATTGCTTTTCCCCCAAAGCTTTGTAGACTCTTTAAGTACCAAAAATGGGTGTGATGAGGCCGAATGGAATTGTAGGTTTTTCCTTTGTTAATATATTTGTGAATAGAGTAGGTTTCCGTTGAACGTGCATAAACACAGATGGTGCTAAAGATGTGTGTGTGTGTGTGTGTGTGTGTGTGTGTGTG
>NW_017731378.1:4881471-4889799 GCF_001890085.2 Hipposideros armiger
GCGTAATATTTATACAGCCGTTTTACAAATGAAGGAATAGAACCTTTGAATGACAAGGTTCAGACCCTTGTCTGATGTCACACAGGAAGTAACAGTGTGTGTGTGTGTGAGAGAGAGAGAGAGAGAGAGAGAGAGAGAGAGTGTGTGTGTGTGTGTGTGTGTGTGTGTGTGCGTTTACGAGTGTGCATGCTGCTGGATAAATCTAAGTCTTTGAGCCTTGGAATTCAATATTTATTGGTCTCAATCTCGTGAGTAAACTGCAAAGTCTCATAGAATCTTTCTAAAATGAATAGGAGCTGCAGGGTTAAGTTCTTTTTAAAGAGTTGCAAGTTAGCTTTCTGAGAGTTTTTCTCTGTTCTATTTACAGGAAACTGCTAGAAGGCGAAGAGACACGTTTTAGTGGATCGAGTATTTCAGGGCTGAATCCACTTCCCAACCCAGGTTATCTGCTCCCACCCAGAATCCTCAGTTCTACAACCTCCAAAGTCTCAGCCACTGGGCTGTCTCTTAAGAAAGAGGAGGAGGAAGAGGAGGAAGAGGCTTCTAAGTTGGCCTCTAAGAAAACCTCCCAGATAGGAGAAAGTTTTGAAGAAATATTGGAGGAGACAGTGATATCTACCAAGAAAACCGAGAAATCAAATATAGAAGAAAGCACCATTTCAAGCCAAAAAATATAATTCTGTTGCTTAAAAAAAGTTAATGCTTGAGAGGGGATAATATGCATTTGACTTGTTAAACAGCCTATTCCTAAACCAAAACACCTGTCACCACCATAAAATGTCTTCAAGGCTTCAGTCTCATATTTAGCATTGAATACTTACTTTCTCTAATATGAAAACCGCCCCTTAGATTGGAGGGAACTGCAGTCATAGAGCCATCACAGAGGAGTTATCTAAGAACACAGCTTTCTTACCTAAAGCTCAGGCTTTACAGTGATAGATGAGTCAGGTACAGAGGAAGTACAAAGGTGCTAAATCTGTGATCATCATCAGTTGCTGTGAATTGAAATTAAAATCTATATTCACTCACTATAACCAGCCGTTACCCAGCTATGTAATCTCACTCTAGATACCTAAAATATGAGATCACTGCCAAAGATAAACCCATGGTCCACCACTGACACTACTCTGATACAACTGCTTCACAAATGGTACGTGTTTGATTAATGGACACTTTTCCTCCCACGCCCCTCAATTCCATAGACCCCTTTCTTCCATTCTGGGGGGCGGAAAAAAGGCTAGTGTAGTATTCTTCCCTTTTAAATACATTTAGGTTCTTCTCAGAAGAGCTTACCCCCTTTAGCTCTATTTGCTTGATGGGCAAAATTAAATGCATGTTGACCATTTCTATGATTTTGTGTAATGACTTCACCCTGCCCATTTCGTATCCTTCCGATTCTGTAGGTTAAAGAAAAATGGCAGTGATAAGTTCAGAGGGTTGCCCCAACAAATAAAATAATGGAAAGAGTCCCTAGATTTTAGGCTTTCAGCTTATCAAATCCATTTAATTAGGGAGAAAAAAAATCCTACTCAAGAATATAGCTTTTCACCTTAATGTTAGAAATACAGTAATAGTTATCCCAAGCTGTGAGTAAGCTGACCTTAGATTTAGTCATGTAAGCTAGAAGAGGTGCGTATTTGTATGAATGGAAACAGTGAAGGTCTCATTTATCTGTGTCAGTTCATTTGTGGTGATATAGAATTAGCTATTTCACACCCTTATCCTTAGGCAGAACCCACATATCCCCTTCCCACTAGTCTAGGTCCTAAAGTGGCCTTGTTTTCACTCTCCTATGCCTTTTAAGAGTGCTAAGTGTAGATTATGTCACTACCAGGATACAATGCTACTGCCCCAAAGCAAAATAAGTCACTTCTGGTCAATCAGCACCACCAGCAAATATAAAAAAGAAATACTTCTCTTTCCTAAAAGAGACTTGCCCAACAGTTTTCCCATTGCTGCATGGTTGGTGGGTCTTCCTTCCCTGCTGGAGAGGAAAAGACACTCAAACCAGAGAAGGGGCATACATGTTCCTACTCACATGCTAGAAGTACATTCTGGAGCGTTGACTTTTCATCTGCCCACCTGTGTTGCGGATGCATTGCCTGGTCTTCCACATTTGCCAGTTTTGATGCAGGATCAGTTCTCTGCCAGCAGTCACTTCCCCCAGAGCTAAAGAGTTGCCATGTCTCTGTCACACTTCTCCATTAAGAGCTCTGTGGTAATAAGGATGTGATGCTTTTACCGAACTTTCATATCCTAGCACATGCTTCCATAGTTCGAGGAACTTGAAAGTTGCTTTTCTTCCTTTCCCTGACTCCATCCCTGTCTCGACTCCCCACACTTACTCTAAAACCTTAGTAAAATAAGAATTAAAAGTCACATGAATCCCACCAACATAACTTGTGTTCTGTGGTTTCTGCTGCTTTAACAGAGAGAAATGCCATTTTGGTTCAGTGAGACAGTTGCACCCCAAATAATTCAGAAATCTTATGTTCTCTGCTCCATGCATCCACATTTACTTTTTTTTTCTTTTCTTTCCTCCCTGACAAAGCCTTGAGGCTATAGTCTGCATTTGTTTCAGACTGGTCTGAAACACATAATGAACTAAGTGAATAGTTCATGGCAGGGAGTGGGGAAATCAAATCGATCAAATGATGAAAAGACAATGCATTTGGTGCCTGGATAGTGATTTAACTAGCTCAATTTGGTGAATGTTTCTGAGAATGAACTGGTAGAAGACACACGATAAAAAGTCCTTCAAAACAATAAGAATCTTTTCCTTCTTTGAAAATGCGGTTATATTCCTGCAGAATCCAGATATTTAGGTAGAACATAGGCAGCAGTAATAGAATTTTCCTCTACTGTAATGATTCTTAACCTTTCATGGGATTATAGAGCTATGGAGAAAGCTATGGACCCTATCCCAGAAAAATATACATACACAAAACTTTGTACAGCTCAAGGGGCTTGTGACTCCTCTAGGATTACCTACTTCTGGTGTCCAGAAGTCCATGAATGCCAAGTTTAGATTCCCTAATGCCATGCCAGGTGCTAGGATGGAAACTGCAAATGAGGAGCTATATGGATGCAACTCACAGCTGATGCTGATGGTTGAAGCTGGAGCCTACTGAATCCTGAACAATACTGTCATTCTCAGTCCATCTGGCTGAGGGCACTTGTAAGCCACTCAAAGATACATTAATGGCACTGCTGGTGAAAAGAGTTCTGTTGTGCACTAACAATGCGAGTTTTACAGTCATCAAAACATCTTTTAGGGCCTATTAAGGAACAATAGTCTCATTAATACATGCGTTTGCCATGTAGACATTGGTTGCTGCTTCTATGACTACTATTTAGTTAATGAATCCTTCTCTGTGCCAAACCAGAGTCCTTTTATTACATTTATATAATCTCTGGCTCTAATTCGTATCTCCTATTTTCCATGAGTTGCCAGTAATTGTCATGAGCTCATTTATAAGACATTAAAAGCATCTTATGGAGTTGATAAATTATTAAATCAGAATAATTACCGTAACAGGGAAACATGGTGCTCAGAATCATAAGGCAGGGAGGAAAAATGAAGGGGAGCAAGCAACATCCACAGTTACCACAGAATAGGACAACAGTGAGTCTGAGATGGTGGAGAAGCCTGTCCGCAAAGCACATTAATGATGTCCAACGTGACTCTTAGATTCATTACACAATGGGGTCCCTTGCATCCTGAGACTTACTAATTATAATTACAACTATAATTTATTCAGTACCCTGTCAGACACTGTACTAGGTGGTGACCATGGAATTATTTAAAGCTCACAATCACTCTGTAAGCGTAATATTTATACAGCCGTTTTACAAATGAAGGAATAGAACCTTTGAATGACAAGGTTCAGACCCTTGTCTGATGTCACACAGGAAGTAACAGCTGGAACTTGGTCTCTGACTCTGCAGTGCTTGCTTTTCTTTCCTATGTTGCCTCTCTACATAAAGGAAAGTCCCCTCACTTGAAGGAATAGAAATCTTTTTATCTTCTTTTTCACCCTTCCTCACCAGGTTTCACTGCCCCAGAAACCCTTGGCAATACAAAGTCTTTTAAGCAAACTGCTACATTTTGCAGACTCCTGCACCTACTGCCTTCCTGTATTGCAGTGAGGTGGTGGCAGCTCAAAACTGGGCTCTGCGCCCATCCAACTATGAGTCACCTCTGCTCCTGCTAAAACTTAAATAGAATTGAGTGCTATTTACCTATTTTTTTTAAAGTTAAAAAAAATAATTTTGCAGGCGGCCAGTTAGCTCAGGTGATTAGCGCACAGGCTCATAACACCAAGGTTGCCGGTTCGATCCCCACATGGGACAAGGAGCTGCGCCCTCCACAACTAGGTTGAAGACGACTTGACTTAGAGGTGATGGGTCCTGGAAAAACACACTGTTCCTCAATAAAATTTCTTTAAAAAAATGATAATTTTGCAAAGGAATTCTGTAACTCAAGTATCAAAGGGCCTGAAAACGAAGGAATATTACAGAATGGACAATTCCTCAAGAGGTAATAAATCATTTTACTGTACTGGCTAAAGAGGGGGCAAAAATTGAGCAATTATCTGGAAACTAGAGTCCAAATTTTAGATCCAGAGATAATGCAAATAACATATAGTCCCAGAGATAAACTTCTAGAACTTACCTGTGAATAGGAGCAGGGAGCCCAGGACCACCATTCATGGCTCTAAAGGCAAACATAAAACAGTTTTTTAAAATCATTTAAAACTCCATTGTAACAGAAAGCAGATGGGTAGTTAGTTGCCAGGACCGGAGTGTGGGGGAGGGGCAATAGGAAGTTACTATTAAATAGGTTGGGGTGATGGAAATGTCTGCAACTAGATAGAAGTGGTTGCTGCACAACAACATTGTGAATGTACTAAATGCCACTGGATTGTTCACTTTAAAATGATTCATATTTTGTCATGTAAATTTAACCTCAATTTTAAAAAGTCCACTGAAATTTATGGCACTATCAGAAAAATATAATTACAAAGTCTACTATACCTTCTGCTCCAGCTGAGACCATTATGCACAGCCACCTGGGTCAATCCCCGTTAGAAGGAATTCCATTAGGACAACATAAGCCAGATCTAATAAGAGTATTGATTTCAAAACAGAGCCTGAAGAAAAAACCCAAAATCTCCTTGAGTGTAAACAAAAGAAAGAATAAATGGCTAGAATGTTGCTTGCTCATGAGCACTCATCACTGATTTCCAATTAATATTATTTTTACTATTATACAATCAGAGATCTCCAAGGTTTGGAAAATCATCTAAATCATAAGAATGCATTTTTTTCTTAGTGTACCTGAATAAATTGGTGTACCTGAAAGCACAGTAATTTAAAGCAGAAATGAGGGGGCTCTTTGTAGTACCTTCAAATAGAGCTCAGATGTGAAATTGTATTTTTTTTTTTTATGGAACATACATTACTGGTTTTGCTGCCAGTAATGTATGTATAAATTTAATGTACAGGTTAGATTGATATCATTATGCCTTTTGCTATTTTCAAATAGCTCATGTGGATGTGCCATTTGCAAATGGGTGAGTGCTCTTGAATCCAGTCAAACAAAGGACTGTGTTTATTACATTACCATGTTCCACTGCACACCCTTAAAGGATAAAAAGAATGGTTACTGTGAAGATCAAAAGGCTTCTTTCCTTTTCTATCGATCTAGAAGATGATTAGATTGCCCTCATGTTTTATGCTGATACGTATTTCACAAGCTTACTAGATGGGGTGGAGACTAGCTAAAATGTACAAATTCTTTTTTACAGTCCCTTGAAACACACACACACACACACACACACACACACACACACACACACACACCAGCACTGTAATACAACTGAGTGAGTCACACTGCAGACATTTAAAGGTTTATGTTTTTATACTGCTTCAGTAATTCTGAATAAAATAGAGAAAGCTCATGCTACAAAGAAAAATGAAGATTGATCTTGGAGAGGTCTCCAGGCTCACTTCCTCATCACTATAGATCACCACATGGATACTCATCTCCCCTGAGGAGGCCAGTGGTCTCTGTTGTGTGTAAGCCTGAGGCATTTCATTCTCTCTCTATCACGTGCTCTTAAAGGTTATAGAATGCTCAGCACAGTGTAACCAAAATCATTAGAATAAAGTCTGAAGTTTGGGAATACAATTAGTAGCAGGTTCTAGTCAATCGCTGATTATTGCAAAGGGCAAAAAAAAAAACATTTTTCCTTAGAAGTGCTTATTAAAACAAACTCAACTCCCTAAGGTTCATCTGCTACACCATAAGTATAAATAAATGAGAGGTGTAACTTGCCATCTCCCATGATTCCCTGGCATAAGGATTCATACACGACATATAGAATTCCTGATGTCCCTTAGGGCTAGACAATCTTTTATATTTATCTTAAACCAGGCTTGAAATCAACAGAAGGAACTCCTTTCTGGCAACTGAAATGGTCTGTCCATGAACTAACCCAGTCTGCAAAGTAGAAGCAGCAGAGCCAAGACTAGAATTAGGGTGAAAGCAGAATCTTGGTACAACTTTAGAGCCTGTACCTCCACCCTTCTCCTGGTTATTCACAGGAGGTGAAGAGAGTAAACATGTAAGAAAGGAAGGAAAAAATAAGTAGTTTAACATCAATCTTTTAACATTAATGGACCCCCTTTATTCATCAGAAAGGAACTAACTCAGCAAAGTAATTTAAGAAGTGACTGCATAGGGATCATATTTGAGCTTGATAACAGATTGCATGTCAGCCACTGTTCTGAATATTTTACCTATTCATTAATTCTCATAATAAGCCTTTGAATTAGATACCATTGTCCCCATTTACAGGTAACAAAAACTAAAGCTCAGAGAAGTTACATAACATGCCCGAGATCACATAGCTTGCAAGTAGCAAAGGCGGGAGTCAAAGCTATGCAGTATGGCTTCACAATTCATGTCCTTAACCACTATGCAATACTGCCTCTATTTCTTTGAGGGGGAAAATTCCATTCCTGGCAAACTTTGTCTTCTCTATCTTTAAAATATTATTTGACCAGCTTGCCTCTTGGGAAAATGTTTTCTTAGAAACAGGAGAAGAAAAAATCTTTTCTCATTTAAATGAAAATAGTATCACACTAAGAACCTTATAAAACCACAGACACCATCAGAACAAAATCAAAGTGCAGTAAAGATCAAACCATAATATCCATATTATATAAGTAAGTACTTGGCAAGCTTTCAGGAGATCAATGTGGCATTTCATTTATCAGTGAACTATTAATCTTTAGAGGTAATAAAACTTAGATTTCATCGGTCCAGTTTTAAAGAGAGGCAAATAATCAGACTCATGTACACAACAACATATTGAGAAAGGAAAAAAAAATGACTTACTCTTTGGTTGTGGACTACTGCAGAAAACGAAGATGAACATTCAGAATCAGCATCTGCTTGACTCTTCTCAATTACCAGGGGTTTCCAAGATAACAAAATACACCATAGAGTCGTAACTACTAGAACTTTAAAAATATATATATTTAAAAAATTAGTCACACATCTGATAAGCAATTGTGACCTGGTGATCCTACAAGAACATTCATCTAGGATTGAATCACAGAGTATGTACTTTAGGCAAGCTGAGTAGGACAAATAAATGGGTCAGAAGTGCTACTTCCAATTCAAAGACAAAGTCACTGTGTGGGTGTGTGCAAGGCCTATGTTAGCTTGGAATCCAGAGGAAGAATGGTCAGAGACTAGGTAAGAATGCATCTGAGTCAGGAGGGAAGGGCAATGCGGTGGAAACAGGGGCAGCTCAGTGAAGCCCAAGTTCAGAGGACAATGACATGGGCCTATATTGGAAAAAAGGTTGGGATGGCGCTTAAGGGAGGAATCTGCCAAGCACTCATTTTGCCAAACTACAACTGCCACTAACCATCCCTCTGGGATCTTTGCTTAGTATCATCTCTGAGAGGGCTTAGGCAAAAACAGAGACCTGCACGTTGTGTCAATCAAATCTCTCTTTAACCATTCAAGTCAGACTCTGGAATCTGCACTTCATATACTTTTTTTTTTTTTTTAAGATTTTTTTATTGGGGAATTGGGGGGATGGGAACAGTGCTGGGGAATTGGGGGGAAGGGGAACAGACAAGTTGATGTCGTTTTGTTCTTCAGTCTGGTTGTGGAGGACGTTGCTTCACTGGCCCAAGTTGGCACCATCATTGCACTCTTCTCTGGCGAGGCAGATCAGTCGCCGGCTTCTGGACGGCCGCTCACTGTGGCTGCTGGCCGCTCACGCTGGCTGCTGGCTACACACAGTA
>NW_017731378.1:4894364-4919279 GCF_001890085.2 Hipposideros armiger
CTATGTCTTTTGATTGGAGCATTTAGCTCATTCACATTTAAAATGATTATTGATAGGTGCATATTTATTGCCATTTTGTTATTTGTATTTCTGGTCTTCCTGGGTTAGCTTGTTTTCCCCTTTCTTCTGTTTAAAAAAGCCCTTTTAACATTTCCTGCAATGCTGGCTTGGTGGTAATGAATTCCTTAAGCTTACTCTTTTCTGAGAAGCTCTTTATCTCTCCTTCAATTTTAAGTGATAGCCATGCTGGGTAGAGCGACCTTGGTTGTAGGCCTTTATTTTGCATCACTCTGAATATTTCCTGCCACTCCCTTCTGGCCTGCAGCGTTTCTGTAGAAAAGTCAGCTGTTAGACTTATAGGAGTTCCTTTGTATGTAACCTGCTGTCTTTCTCTTGCTGCTTTTAGGATTCTGCCTTTGTCTTTAATCTTTGCCATTTTAACTATGATGTGTCTTGGTGGGGACCTGTTTGGGTTCAGCTTGTTTGGAACTCTCTGCACTTCCTGGGCTTGTGTGTCGATTTCCTTCACCAGGGTAGGGAAGTTTTCAAGTCATTATTTCTTCAAATACATTCTCAATCTCTTGCTTCTTCTCTTCTCCTTCTGGTAGTCCTATGATGCAAATGTTGTTGTGCTTGATGTTGTCCCACAGGTCTCTTAAACTATTTTCATTGTTTTTTAATCTTTTATCTTTTTGTTGTTCCAACTGGGTGATTTCTGCTATTTTGTCTTCTAAATCATTGATCCAATACTCTGTTTAATCTAATCTACTGGTGATTCCTTTGAGTGTGTTCTTTATTTCAGTTATTATATTCTTTAGTTCTAACTGGTTGTTTTTTATGATTTTTCTATCCTTCTTTATGTCCTCACTAAGTTCCTTAAACATTCTAATCACCAGTGTTCTAAACCCTGTCTCTGAAAGGTTGGATACCTCTGTTTCATTTAGTTCCATTTCTAGAGGTTTCTTCTGATTACTTGGGACATGTTTCTTTGTTTCTTCATTCTGGCTGTCGCTCTGTGATTGCTTTGATGTAGTAGATAGATCACCTAGAAAAAAAAAAAAAGAAAAAAGAAAAAGGTGCTCTCCGCCTGCTTTAATCTTCAGACCACTTGCTCAGCAATGGAGAGACTCTGGGCGACTCAGCACCAGCTGTTGGGGGGGAAGGGCTCAACGCATCATGCACCGGCCTCCCTCTCAGGCTTGCAGTGAGCTTCCCGCAATTAGCTGCTGTGTGCTCTGGAGCCGTGTTCACCACCAAAAATCCTCACAGGTTGTTGCAGGCTGTCTGCTTGCTGCAAAAAACCCTCTGTGTCCTGCGGAGGTGGGGGCCAGGCACCATGGGCTCTGGGTGCCTCTGGAAACACAGCTCTAAGTGGGTGAGGCAGGCCCCCAAGGCACCACAGGATGTGGTCAGTGGCCCCCACTATGTCAGAGCAGCATGCTCTCCTGCACCGGCAACCAGCCCACACAAACCCGCCAGGAAAGCCCCGGCCAGATCACACAGGTGCACAGGTCATAGCCCAACATTCCCATGAAAACTCCCTGTCTCAGCCTGTCCTCATCAGCCGCTCGCAGATCAGGCTGAGCCACGCAACAGCCAATCGCCAGCCTGGCAACTCTGCATGTGCAGTGCAGAGCGGAGACCCAAGGCGGCTAGCACACTCCTGAGTCTCAATGAACAGCCTGTTGGATCTGGAGTGCGCCTGCCAGGCGTTTCCCTGGCTATGCAGCACAAGCAGTGTGGAGGGTGGGGATCCAAGGCCGCATGCGCACATGCACATACACCCTCCTGTGCCAATCCCACCAGACAAATGCGGTCCGGTACCTGGCCCTCTGTGGGAGGGCCCAACCCTGAAAAAATGGGGCCCTCCTGTACTCGTGTGCATGCTTCACACCAGGGGAACAATGGTCCCAAAACCTCCAGCTCCCAAGCCAAAGGCACTCAGTTGAGTCCTTTCCCCCAGGCTCCTGGTCCCCGCTCACACAGCCACTCCCTCCACCAGGGACCGGGCGAGTGCTCACCAGCGAGCGAGTCCGTGTGCCGGCTTCACTGGTTCTCTAGCTGCTCTCAGCCTCACCGAGTTGAGCAAAGAGAGTCCTCACTAATTTCTACTGCCAGCTATCGTGGAATTCCTCTTCCCGGCAAATTAACTCTGGGCTGGTGAGCTCGGTGTGGAGCTGGAGGGTCTCTCCCCCAACCGGAGAAGCCTCCCCACCCCTGAGGTATCCCTCACGGGGTTCGCCCTCTCTCATCTCCACCCATCCTACCGGACTAGACGTGGCCTCCTCTTTAAGTCCTTCATTTAGAGGTTCTGTTCATCTAGTGTTCAGGGGACTTCCAAAGTTGAATGTTGTATAAATTATTTGTAATTTTGGTGTGATCCTGGGAGGCAGTTAGAACAGCGTCTGTCTATTCCATCTTACCCGAAGTCTCTTGGGCATTTGTTCTTGTTTGTGCTTTTCCCTCATCTAATCTTTTATCTTCTTATTTAAAGACAGCTACCAAGTATTGCCTCCTCACCCCTAAGTTTTCACTTCTCCAAGTGAATCAGAAGCTATTGCTCAATCTTTTTGTTTTTGGTTTCTGGGTCCCACCTACTGTTTCTTATCCCATTGCTCTCCCATCTGTCAGTACCTTTGAGGTATGCTCCCCAGAACTGGACACAAGATGCACTGGAGGTTAGAAGTATAAATTCCCTCGATCTGAAACTATATTTCTGTTCATATAGCCCAAGGTCGCATTGATTTGGGGTTACAGATATGTAAACCAATCTAATCAGCACTTAAAATAGTTTACTGCCTGGTAGTAACAACAGGCCAAATAGATATAACCAGATAAAACTTAGTTCTTTGCGATTCTTGGAGGTCAAGTTCAGGAGAGAGGGGGGGAAAAAGGGTAGAGTTCTTTGTAGCTCTGATTTACCAGTATCCGCCTTTACAATTCTGAGATATGTGTAACCCAAAGGCTGTGAGTTCCTTGAAGGAACTCCCTTAATTTTAATCTTGTCCATATAATGTCTAATAAATGGTAAATTCTTTTGTCTTCTTCATTGCATAAGTGTTTATAATAACATTTGGTATTCTACTTAAAAATGAGTTATCATTCCACGTTACTATAATTTATAACTTCAGAGATGTTGGAATGTCCTGTCTTTGTATGCCTGAGACCTTGGGCCACACCAGTTCATGCTAACAATGTGATGTTTGGTGAATGCCTATTTTCTTATTCCTGGGGCCTATGTCAATGCTGGGGTCTCAATGGCTGTCAATCACACGGGTACTGCATGCCCAAGCGACCGACTCCTAGTAAAAACCCTAGACACTGAGGCTGATGGGAACTTTCCTGGTTGGCAACATTTTGCACATCACAATCACTGCTGGGAGAATTAAACACTGTCCCTGTGTCTTCCTTCA
Organism: Hipposideros armiger; assembly: GCF_001890085.2. Lineage (NCBI taxonomy): Eukaryota > Metazoa > Chordata > Mammalia > Chiroptera > Hipposideridae > Hipposideros > Hipposideros armiger. Next base: position 4,897,778 of record NW_017731378.1, read on the forward strand.
CTGGAAGTTTGTGCCTTGGTTTCTCCAGATTCTGCTCTATACATCTTTTCCCTTTGCTGATTTTAATCTGTATCCTTTCACTGCACTGTAATAGACTATCACCATGAGTATAATAGCTTTTCTGGGTCCTGTGAGTCCCCATAGTCCTGTGAACCATTGAACCTTAGTGTGGTCTTAGAGATTCCTGACACACATGTTAACATGGGACAAGAATACAAATATTAAGTAATTTGTGCAAGAAACATTTAAGAGGCAATGAATTCCATAGTTGCTATTCTGTCTATTGTCAAATGCACATCTAGTATAATCAGTTAAGGTAAAGATGTTTATAAAATAGCTATTTGATGGTAAAGTTGAACTTTGATCGATACCTCCTCTCTTAAAGAGTTTGGGTTATTTTTGGGTGGTGAGGAGAGGTTATTTCTTTAAACCCACAATAAGCAAAAACATTTCAAAATAGGTTAAAATAAATTTTTATTAAAAATTTTTAATTAAATGTTAGGAGAGTTATACACAATTCACAAATTCTTTACAAAAAAATTGCCAATCCTTACCCAACTGTAATTGTTTCTATGCAGACTTGGAAATTTTACAGTAAAATAGGGTATACAAAATATTTCTTTTAGAAAGCTATCACAATGCTAATCTAAGGCAAAATAATGTTTAAAACTGAAATCTCTGTATGCAAGAGCGTGAGGTCTCAAACATCCATATTCTTTATCCCAGTGACAAAGTAGTGGAAAAATGAACATTAAACTGACTTACTGAGGAAACAATGAATGAGTATTTATTCTGTAAACTTCTCAATTTTTTTATTACTTTCAGAAGCAGTGTCATTACAAAGTTATTAACAGTCACACTATATACTCAAATAAAATGTTAATAAAATTAACATTCAAGGAATAAAAATATTGTTGCAAAGAGGCACCCCTTATTGTAAGATATGTTCAAGAAGTCTTTATTACACTGAAGGCTTATGTATGGGCCATAAACCCTGCAGGAGACAGTTTTTCACACAGAATAATGAAAATTTATCCCTTTTAGAAGTGAATAACATCTCTTTAGTAGTGTTGCTAGTAAAAAAAAAACCAAACCAAAAAAACCCACAAAAAAACATAAAAAGTTCAAAATATGATGGCAACACACAAAAGTGGCCAATAGTTTTGGTCTTTGTCTGAGAGGTACAGTCTATATGTAGTTTAACAAAGACTGTCTTTTAATTTTCAGCTCAAAAGCATACTTCTTTCCCAAAAGGATAGCTGCTCAACCAATACCATTCCAGAGTGCAGAATCCAAACCACCAACTTGAAAGGAATATGGCTCAACAAAGAATAGTAACCGACTTACATCAAAGATGAAGAAGCAAAATCAATGTCAAAGAATTTGAAATCACAAGGAATTTAAAAATTCAATTGAAAACTTCCCCCTGAGCTATGGATGCTTTTTAGATATAGTCTCTAGTAAAACGGATGCATTTCATCATTCCAAGTTGTATTTATAAATGTTACGATGCTTGGTGCTGAAAATAGGTAAGTTATATCTCAAACAGCACAAAGTGGTAGCAATTATGTTTCGTGAAAATCTTTGGTGAGATGCAATCCTGCAGAAGCCTCCTTATTTTGTTTCTCTGCTAATAATCCTAGAATCTTCAAGTAATTTTCAGAGGAGAAACCACAAGACCATAATGAAGGACCAGCAGACCATCCTGAGAAGAAAAGGGAAAACAAGTGTTTTGCCATTATCTGACAAATAGTTATGTAAACAATCAAGCCAAAGATGGTATGTTTTTCATAACCCAACACTAATGTGAAATTCTTTGATTTAAAGAGAATAAAGGGTTCAAGATAAATAAACTTGCTTCTTCACTCACCGTATCACCAAACACTTCCTGACAATGTGCCTTTTTTATGACTGTCAGGAGACAATTCTGAAACTACTAGGTATCCATAGTTAGCCAGGATTGTTTATGGCTAAGCAGTTCTCGGAAAAGAGATACACCTTTCCTCTGCACAGACTACTGAACAGACCACCCAGGCATTGGGCTTCTTTAAAAAGAGACTCAATTATCATAAAGCATCATAGATCTGCTAAGAAATGAAACATTTACTTCCACATAAATGCAGCTCACTACTATTATAAATAAGAAAACTTTGGAACTCTTATCCATTTAATATATCATATACCAGGGTGCCAAAAAAATGGACACTTTGGTCAGTGTTGCTCAAGCAGCAGTTCGCGGTAATCAGAAGTGTCTGGACGCTGATGGGAACCACTTTGAACACCTCTTGTTATTGCAGAAGTCAAATGTGACTTGCATTCATCTTTGTTATTGATATATAGTGAGCATTACAATTTTAGTAGTTTTCCTTTCTTAAAATGTGTATACATTTTTTTTAAAGATTTTATTGGGGAATTGGGGGAGGGGAACAGCACTGGGGAATTGGGGAAGGCAAACAGACAAGATGCTGTCCTTTTTGTTCTTCAGTCTAGCTGTGGAGGACGTTGCTTCATTGCACTTTTCCCAGGTGAGGCAGATTGGTCTCCAGCCACTGGACGGCCGCTCATGGCGGCTCTTGGCAGCTCACCCGGGCTGCCGGCCGCTTACGGCAGCCCCGCTTCAGGTTGAGCTGTTGCTCAACATCTTAGTTGTAGAGGGCACAGTGTCACTGGTCCTAATGTGGGATCCGAACCGGGGCCCTGCTGCTCAGCGCTGGCGTCCCAAGCCAACTCTTAACCAACGCACCACTTGGCTGGTCCGTGTATATATATTTTTGGCACCCTCTGTATTTTCCTTTCTCCTTGAAGACTGGTCAGTACAATTTAACCTTTCTTTGATATCCAGAGTCATCATTATGAACAGTAACTAACACAGTGAAGTCCTCAGTCAGGGGTTGTTGGGCAACTTAACCCTATATTAAATGACGCAGATACTGTGTTTCTGAGTCCTTTTATTTGTTTTTTTGGGTTTCTATCTCCTCTCTTGATAGCAGTTCTTCATTCTTTGTGCTCTCACCAAGGCTGCATCCAGCAAGCAATCCACCATTTTAAAGTACTATTTCTAATCTATTATGGACTAGAAAACTAGCTAAAAAGGAAGACTCATTGGGGAAGTGTGCCATAAGCAAATGGCCTATTTTGAGCAACATAAGGGAGTGATGTCACGCATGCCTTGCATTTCCAATCCTACTCTAGCTTTTAGTCTTCTTCTTTGCTAAGCTTTTCCATGGCTCCACTTCCTCATTTCTCATTCACTACTCAACCCATTGCAATCTGGCCTCTGTTCCTGGCAACTCTAGTGAAAACTCACCAGAATTCTAGAAAAAGATTCACAAATTAAAATCCCACAAGGGCCAGGAAAGCAACATAAATGAATATGAGTTAAGATACGTTAGTCAACAGGGACTGTTGAGACCAGTGGTAAACCAGAGAGCACATGCCTAGCTAAAGGAATTTAAACTAAAAAATATTTAAAAACACAGAATAAGGGCTGGCTGAGTGGAGCGTTGGTTAAGAGTTGACTTGGGAGCGCCATGTTGGATCCCACATGGGCCAGTGATGCCGCGCCCTCGACAGCTAAGATGGTGAACAACAGCTCAACCTGGAGCTGGGCAGCCATGAGTCGTTGGCGATGGCGTAGGCTGCAGCGGGGCTGGCTGGCAGCAGGCGTGAGCTGCGTGAGCCACTGTCCAATGGCCAGCGAGCGACTGCCTCACCTGGGAAGAGAGCAATGATAATACCAACAGGTGCCAGTGAAGCAACATCCTCCACAACTAGACTGAAGAACAAAAGGACAGCAACTTGTCTGTTCCCCTTCCCTGATTCCCCAATGCTGTTCTCTCCCCCAACTCCCCAAAATCTTAAAAAACAAAACAAAACACAGAACAAGCCAAATAATGCATAATCCCATACCATATTTGGCCATGGACTGACAGATCTGTTCTTGGCTAATTAGCCTATCAAACTAAATGACTTTGTATTATAGCATAAATAGAAAGATTCTACTAACGTTTTTACATGAATACAAATTACATTTTACATAATATTTTTTGCATATAGTTGTTTCAGAAATGAAAGCATCACTTGGAAAACAATATATTGATATGCAAAGATATAAAACTGAAAGTATAGTTTACAAGCTGTATTAAAAATCTCAAAACAGGGCCGGCTGAGTGGCACGTTGGTTAAGAGCTGGCTTGGGACGCCAGCTCTGAGCAGCAGGGCCCCGGTTTGGATCCCACATAAGGGCCAGTGATGCTACCCTCTGCAGCTAAGATGGTGAACAATAGCTCAACCTGGAGCTGGGCTGCAGCCCCTGCTGCAGTGGGCTGCCATAAGCTACCGTGAGTGGCTGGCAGCCGGTGTGAGCTGCCAAGAGCCGCTGTGAGCGGCCGTCCAGAAGCCGGCAACCGATCTGCCTCACCCAGGAAGAGCACAATGATCACAATGCCAACATGGGCCAGTGAAGCAACGTCCTCCACAACTAGACTGAAGAACAAAAGGACAACAGCTTGTCTGTTCCCCTCCCCCAATTCCCTAATAAAATCTAAAAAAAACCCAAAAACTCAAAACAACTTTAATACATGTATAAAATCATATTTTATGAAATGAGATACTTATAATTCAAATTTATATCTGTCTATATTTATATTCCATATAAACATATATGAATATATAAATACTATTTATATTTTAAATTTAGATGTCTCCATTCTTAAACTATACAACCAGGATGAGTTTTCTAAAACATAAGTCAGATTATGTTACTTCTGTTCTTGGCTTAAATCTGTCTCATCAATAGTTTCTCACCTAACTCAATTAAAATCGAAAGTTCACACTAAGGCCTTAAAGTTCTACATGGTTTTAGTCCAACTGCCCAGATCTCAGCTCCTCCTATTCTCTTCAAAGGTTAAAAACAGAGTGACCAGATGACCCAGAAATTCCACTCCTGGTTATACACCAAAGAGAAATAAAAACATGTCCACACAAAAACTTGTAGATCAATGTTCAAAACAGTACCATTCATATTAGCCAAAAAGTATAAACAACCCAGATACCCATCAACTGATGAATGGTTAAAGAAAATATAGAATATCTATGTGTGTGTGTTTGTGTGTTACGTGCCATTCAGTCAGCTCCAGCTCCAGGCCACCTATGAATGAGTGATGTGCACAATGTCGTCCTCAACAGCCCTGCTCAGCTCCTGTGGACTCATGCCTAAGGCTTCTTTTATGGAGTCAATCCATCTCATATTTGGGTCTTCCTCTTTTCCTGCTGCCTTTTATTGTTTATTATTGCCCAGCATTATTGTTTTTTCCAAAGAACCTTGTCTTCTGGTGATGTGCCCAAAGCAGGACAGCTTCAGTTTTGTCATTTTTGCCTCCCGTGATGTTTCAGACTTAATTTGCTCTAGGACCCACTTGTTTGTCTTTCTGGTGGTCCTGGGTATCCATAGGGCTTTCCTCCAACACCATATATATATCAAATATATCAAATGAATCAATTTTTTCCTGTCAGCTTTCTTCACTGTCCAACTTTCAGATCAGTACATAGTAACAGGGAATATGAGGGTGTGGATGATCTTAACCTTGGTCTTCAACGACACATCTTTGCTCTTAATGATCTTAACTAATTCTATTGCTGCTCTTCTGAATCTCAGCCTTCTCTTGAATATTGAATATTCATATAACATAATATTGGGTTGTCAGAAAAGTCATGATGTATTTTTTCTGTGTTTTTGTTGCAAAAATGCATCATGAGTTTTCCGACAACCCAATATTATTCAGCCACGAAAAGGAACAAAGTACTGATACATACTAAAACATGAATGAAGCTTGGGAACATCATGCTAGGTAAAAGAAGTCAGTCACAAAAGACAAAATATTGTATGAAATATCATACAATAACATTATCATATAACAAATATCATACAATAACATTTATATGAAATATCATGAATAGATAAATCCAGAAATACAAAGTAGAGTAGTGGTTGAGAAAGGCTGGAGGACTGGGGTTATATAAGGAATGAGTACTAATGGGTATGGAGTTTCTTTTTGGGGTGATAAAGTTCTAAAATTGATTGAGTGGTATTTCATAACTCTAAATATTCTAAAAATCACTAAATTGTATACTTTAAATGGGTGAGTTATATGACATTAATTATATCGCAATAAAGCTATTAAAAAAAAAAGACCTCTCTGAGGATGAGCGTAGTGTTCTAAATCTCAAGGGGTTTGCGTTAAAGAGGTATATGTCTTTGTCAAAACTCATGTATTTCATTGTATGTCATTAAATAATATATATGTATGTATGCACATAAGAATGCCTGTGTATATTCATTCTGCTTCTTCCAAGGAACTGCATAATGCACTCTAAAAGATAATTCTTATAATAGTCTGTATCTTATTTTAAGTAGTTCACTGAGTATAAGCAATTATATGAAAACAAAGAACTATATGTCTAACAAACAAAAATTTGTTTAAGCTGAGAGCTGCTTATGAAATCAATACTTTAAAATATTTACTAATATTTTAAGCTTCTCAGAGCCATATAGCTCTTAAAACAATTTATTCTAGGTTCAGTGATACATTAGAATATGTGAATCTTTCTTTTTATCATGGAAATTTTTTTTTTTTTTTTAAGATTTTTCTTGGGGAATTGGGGGAAGGGGAACAGACAAGTTGCTATCCTTTGTTTTTTTGTTCTTCAGTCTAGTTGTGGAGGACGTTGCTTCACTGGCCCAAGTTGGCACCATCATTGCGCTCTTTCCGGGTGAGGCAGATCAGTCACCGGCTTCTGGATGTGAGCGGCTGCTGGCCGCTGGCTATACACGGTAGCCCATGGCAACCCACCTGCCATCGCCAGCGACTCATGGCAGCCCAGCTCCAGGTTGAGCTGTTGTTCAGCATCTTAGCTGTAGAGGGCAGTATCACTGGCCCTCATATGTGGGATCTGAACTGGGGCCCTCTGGTGTCCCAAGCCAGCTCTTAACCAACGCGCCACTTGGCCGGCCCTATCATGGAACTTTTTAAAAAATGTACTTGCTTTTCATTTATCCTGACTAGATTTCACATTATATATTCTCACTCATATTACATGCTAATTAAAACATCAAAATAATTACCATGACTTCTTATCTATTGAGCAAGAAATGGTATGTGAATCTCTAAAGTCAAATGGTCTTCAAAGCTACACTGCAGTGCTGGACAGAGAAAAAAGAGCAAGGCCTCGACAATCAAACAACCTGAGGTTTGAGCCATGGCTCACCCACTCACTCACTGTGGTCAAGTTACATGTCCTTTCTGTACCTCAGTTTCCTTATCTTTAAAATGGGGGAATAACTGAATAACTATGTTTTATACCTGAAAATAATGTATATATTAAACTTTATCTTAAAAAATATTTTAAAAAATAAAATGGGGGATAAAATACCTATGTCTAGAATTATGAGGAATAAAACAGCTTATCCATATAAACCATTTAGAAAAATGCCTAACACACAGTAAGCATTTGATAAATATTAGCTTTATTTACAATCCAGGCAATTTTAAGAAAATTGTAGAATATGTCTTAACATCTAAGACCTACCTGCATTGCTGCATCACCTATTGCACGTCGAATTTCCCTTAGAGTTTGATACCGTTCCAACAGGTGATCACCACAGATGATATCTACCTACGGGCAAATAAAAGTATCAGATGCTTTACTGCTTCAAAAAGCACATGAGGAAAAAAAAGAAAAAAGAAAAAAAAAAACATGAAAAAATTAAGACAAATCAACATAATTATTTCCAGGCTACACTTCACTATTTTGCTTTAGATTGATGAAACACTCTCAAGAAAGATTTTAGGAACATTTTACAAAAGTCAATAAAGTAAAATGAAAAAAGCATTAAAGGACATAGCAAGATAACAGCATAGTACAGCCAATATTCAAAATAATTTCCTCAAATCTCTGAGAGTAAGTTAAAATCATATTTGATATATTCCAGCATAAGGTGCAGGAAAGTACATTTTTAAAAAAGTTCCAGGATAAAATGATTAAAAGGGTATACAATGCTTAAAAAAGGCAATCTTTAGTTATTTGAATAATTCTCTTACAAGGAATAACTCATTTTCCAACAATGGAAAGTCTAACCCTGACATAAAGTACACACCATGTGAACTATTTTATGGATGGAACAATCTTAACAAGGACTTTTCAGCCCTTCAGTAATGTCAAAGCTCTAAGATAAATCTATTTTTATAATGAATGACATTGTTATATAGTTATATACTATAACGTAATAAGATTCCAGTATAACTACTTGCTAAGATAGAAAATCAAATCTTTAATCTCTGTCTTTCACTGAGTGCTCTTTTCCCATTGCCTTAAAATGGGATTAGGTCCTCAATATCTTATTAATATATATCACTTAATTGTCTCCATCTCATAACATCCCTATTTAGCTTATGGCATGAAATTTCTCCTTGTCCTTTAAACCAGAATATCATCTCTGACTCCTATTTCTCCTTTTCCTTTCTTCTTACATGCAATCAATGATGAAGTTCTGTGCTTCTTGGTTCATAATATTGTCTATCTTAAGTTCATAGCATTCCTTTAACTGCATCCCCTAGGCTTATGCCACTGAAACCAGCTTCTAACCAGATTTCCTACCTTCAAGGTCTGTTTACTCTAAAAATTCTATACACTGCCAACATGTTAATCTCCCATTTTAAAACCTTCAGCAAGGTTGGGGAAGAATAGTAAAAGCAGTTGCATTTAACTGAGCAGCCACTGTGTATACCATATGGTATGCTATATTGACATACGCGTGTTACCTCCTCATTCATCTTCCCATTCCGGTGAGCTAGGTATTATAATCCCCATTTTACAGATAGGAATACTAAGAGGTGAAGGCATTAAACTTCCCTAGGGTCACAAAGCTAGTAAGTAGCAAAGTCCAGATCCGAACCCAGGTCTGTCCCCAGGTCTATCTTTCTCCAAGCCTAAGTGTATCTCAAGATTCGGCAAACTTTTTCTGTAAAGGGCTAGATAATAAATATTTTATGCTTTGTGAGCCATAGGTTCTCTACTCTACCATAGGTCACATCTACTCAATTCTGCCATTGTAGCATGAAAAGAAGCCATGGTATGTCTGGGTTCCAATAAAACTTTATTTCTAAAAACAGATGGCAGGCTAGATTTGGCCCATGAGTCATAGTTTGTCAACCCCTGTGCTATTTCATAATGCATCATCTCCGATCAGTAACAATTTTGTGTTTCATACTTACCAGTTTTAAAATTGGCAGAGCAATACTTGTTTGCAAAAGGACCTGAAAGCAACAATAGCAGATCTTGCACACTGAACTTAGATCCATAAAAAATTAAAGAATTTGGAACTCTCATTATGTTTTTATTATGTATTGAGCAATGCAGAAACCATCACTCTTAGTGGGCTTTACCACATGGTATACATTTATGGTTTACTAGATTTTTCTTTTGAACTTAATCTTAACCCCCAGAGGTTGGCCAGTTACTAACAGCTTAATGTGTACGGTTCTAGATGCTATCTGTGCATACAAGGTTTGTTTTTATAAAAATGGGATTATGCCACATATTATTAGTCTACACATTTTTTTTTTTAAGATTTTATTGGGGGATTGGGGAAGGGGAACAGACAAGCTGCTGTCCTTTTGTTCTTCAGTCTAGTTGTGAAGGATATTGCTTCACTGGCCCATGTTGGTATTATCACTACGCTCTTCCCATTGAATGGCAGCTCACGCCGGCTGTCGGCCACACACAGTAGCTCACGCCAGCCCACTGCAGCCTACACTGTAGCCGGTGACTCTAGGTCGAGCTGTTGTTCACTGGCCCTCATGTGGGATCTGAACAGGGGCCCTGCTGCTCAGAGCTGGCATTCCCAAGCTAACTCTTAACCAATGTGCCACTCGGCCGGCCCCTAGTCTACAAATTTTTTATTTAAAAAAACAAAACCTTAATATGCCATGGACTCTTTTGGAATTCATAATTAGCTCTCTCTCTCACAGCTGCATAATGTTCCAGTGTATAAATATATCATAATTTACATATCCATTCCCCTGAGAAATATTTAAATTGTTTCCCATTTCACATGCTGATTTTCAAAGTTACTTGCCTGTAAATATTTCATAAATTACTTCATTCAAATAGATTTCCATCCCTGAGGGTCCAACAAACATGATCTACATATTTGGTAATTTGCTAGAAGGACTCTCAGAACTCAGCATGATCACAGCTATGATTTATTATAGCAACACAGCAAAGACACACAGCCAGATCAGTAGGGGGAAAAAAATGGAGGTTGTGTCTGGAGAAATCCATGCAGAGGTTTCCTATGCTCTCCACTCCCACCAGGAGGAGATAACACCCTGAGTCCTTTCTCTAGTAGTGGAAATGCAGCCAATCGTGCAATGTTTCTGCCCAAGAAAGCTAATTTAAGGTTCAGAGTTTAGGGTTTTTATTGAGGGCTGGTCATGTTGTCATCATTTTCTGCTTAGCAACTACCAAATTCCAGACTCCCAGAGGAAAGTAGGTGTTCATCATAGGTCCATTGTTTGTACAGTCTAGGCACAGTGAAACACCCTTATGAGTTGGGAACTTTTCATATTAGTGCAGATAACAAGCCAAGTTCCTAGATGCCAGGCAAGGGCTAACCCTGTAAACAGGCCCTTCTAAACAGAGAAGACTCAGGTGTTTGTTAACTCTTTTCTGAACTATCTTTCTGCCTTCTGGAATGTCAAGTCTTAGACAGAAAGGATAACTATAATATTTCTGAATCTCAGAGCAGAAATCGGCATGTGAAGGTAGTCTTAGGGAAGGGAGGAAAACCCCTTCTCTTTTTAAAAGCCAGCTCACACCACAGCTTCCAAGCCAGGATTTTTTTTACCACACTGGCTCATTCCTCTTTGTTCACACATACTCTTATGTTTGAGAAAATGTTCTTTTTTTCTTTGTCTGTCTAGCAAATTCCCATCCATTTTTCAAATCCATTATTTCATCCCTTCAGAGTTAAAATCATTTACTCTGTGCTCTTGCTGCACTCATCTCCTATTGTCATTTAGTTGTTTACTTGTATATCTTTCCCACACAACTCTGAGTCCCCTGATGGAGCGAATTTTCCGTTTTATCTTTGTACTCCTAAGGCCAAGAACAGAGATGCTTCATTTAGTACCAATAGATAAATGAATGGTAGGGATACACCATATGATACATTAGAGTCTCTTTAAAAAGATTTGGAAACCATTTAATAGTAGGTTTATGGTCATATACTAAATAAACAAAAATTAAAAAAGAACCCATCTTTTAAGATGGAATTAATTATGGTAGGATTAACAACAAAATCTAACATCACATCTTTTATATAAAGAATTTTTAGTGATCAATGCTATATATTTTCTAAATCTCATTTCATAAAAGCAAAATAAGGGCTGAAGATCAAACAGTGCGCAGAAGAACACACAATAACAACAATAAAACAAAATACAATAAGACATCAGTGAGTTCAAAATCAATCAATGTAATCCAGAGGCACGGGGGTGAAAGAAATTTATTCAGTAATTATTGATTTCTTATTTTGAATTAACTTACATCTCTTTTAAGAACACATGATCTATATTTTTTATCTTTTAGAACTGTTTTCCTTTTAAATTTTGATCCGCCACAAATAACTTTAAAGGTGGTTCATCATTAGTTAACAGTCTCCTAGTAATCATCCATTCCTGCTAGTAAATAACCATATATGGAGGTCATGTATCTGTAAACAAAGCACACATTTCCTATCTGGGACTAACTGGTTGAAAGAAGTTAGCATAGCAGGCTCAAGTGACTGTATTCACCAAGAATTTTATTTTGATTAATGGTTAACTAGCTCAATGTTTTGCTCATATGAGAAATAATTCTCTTTGCTGTCTCTTGGATTTACAAGGTGTAACAATTTTAGACACGCATTAATAGGTCTGCATATTTGACAATTCTCTGTTCCATTATTTTAACATTTTGGTGAAATAATAATTTATGAATGTTACCAGCTACACAGTACCTGAATAGGAAAGAAATATTTATCCAGAGAGGCAACAGCTGACAAGGAAAATTAAAGGCTGAAGTAAGTTTTTTATCATTTTATTTCCAAAATGCTAAAAGCCTTGGATTCTATGATACGAGGAAAAAAACCCACATTTAGCAACCAAAGCTCTAAATTTCTTAAAACACCAAATGTGAAACTTATAAATGGTAATTGTGCTCTGATCAATATCTAGCCACAGAGGACATAATCTATATCCTAAAGGAAGACCTCTTGGGTGCTACATTAGTTATTCTATACAATTAGGTGCAAGTCTTCTGATTTCTGCTTTTAGAACTAATAGACTATTATGGGATTACTCACAATTATTTGTCCAGGAGTCTCTAAACAGCTATCTATTTCTAACCAAAAGACTAAAAATAACTTCAAATACGCTATGGCTACAAGGTGATAGATAAGTCATTATTAGCTTTCAGTTGCCATGAGATACAGCCAGCATCTGCTCAGTAGAAGTCACATTTCATTGGATTTAATGTATACTTAATACATATCTACTATTAGCAGATGTTGGTACTAAAAACACTAGCAAAATTTCAGCCAGCTTTAAAATATTTATTAACTTAACCAACAGCAGATAGCTATTTTAGATAAAAATTATTCTATGAAATTTTATACATGATGAGAAATAACAAAAATCTCTTTTAAATACAACTATTATAAAAGCAAAACTATACAAATGTGCATTTTCACTGGCCCACGCTACAAGAACTATGAGTATATTTAGACTTTATGTTAAAAAATACGTGAGGATTGAGGTTTTCATCTTATAACAATAAAAAACATATTATATAGCTCTGATGGGAGATCTTTCTCAATCCTTAAAAAATAGGGTCTATATAAGATATTTCATTTTTCTAGGTGTCTTGTGCTAGCTTGTTATACTTGAGCAATTGATAAATGCAAGGCTGTCCTCTGAAGAGAAGTGGATGGATAACAGGAAATCTCTTGCTCTCCTACCAAAAAGGAATAGCTGGAACTTAGGCTCTAGAAGCTCTTTAACAGCTCTCATATCCTCAGTTTTTCTTTGACACCAATAGATGGTCAGCAGTGGCAGTGAAAAACAGACAGTAAGTTAAATGTGATTAAAGTTGGGGTGGGAGTCACTGTGTACCAATATCAATTAGCATTTATAATATCTACAATAGCATAAGACAAAAGCTAGTGCATGAAATCCTAGAGACAATTCTTTCTTCAATTTGCGTAAGGAAACCTCACAACTTCACCTGAACTTGTACATGCATGTACTCTACCTGACAAGTTGGATCAAGATCCATTTTTCTTCTGAGGAATTTTTCTACATGCCCAATAGTTGCTTCTCCTGAAACTCGTACGAACTTCTTTTCCAATGGCTAAATAAATAAATAAATATTTTTCAGATGAAATATACAAGAAATGTATAAACCTTAAAGCAAACTTTATAGCAAAGATGATTCAACAGACTTATGAAAAATTACTATAAAATCTGAGTTAATTTACCTATCAAAGAAGAAATAATTTTCCTGCTTAGCTTCCCTTCTCTGAAAAGTATGGTAACCAATTTTTTTATTAGAAAGGCTTACTGGTTTATTGTAATAGCTCATCAAAAATAAAACAGAGTAAAATTTATTGACAGAGAAAGAATACCCAAGATTAAATGTCTGAAACAACCTGGTTTAACAAAAAACTGCAAGAAAAATAAAAGACGGGGGAGGAAGTGCTAAACTAAAAAAAGATGTAAGGGCTATAAAGAGATGTATCAACCAGTTACAATGTGTGATCTTATTTGGATCCTGATTTAAACAAACCTACAAAACAATTTTCATGAGACAATCTAGGAAATTTAAATAGTACGTGGATACTTGATTAGGTTATTACTGTTAATTTTTAAAATTATAGTATCGTTATTATGTTTGTAAAAAGTCCTTATCTTTTACAAACAAATTCAATTATTTACTGACACACAGTTTGGGATTTGCTTCAAAATTATATGGGAGAAGTGGTGATGGCACAGATGAAATGTGATTGGCCATGAGTTTATAATTATTTGAGTGATATGTACAGGGGTGTTCATTTTACTATTGTCTCCTTTTGAATGAGTTTGAAATTTTCCATAGTAAAGGGCTCTCTTTTTTTTAAGTGGAAAATAAAAAGATTAACATCAAGATATATATGGTTGGAATCTGATCCAATGGTCTGAGGTAACAGGTGGAGAGACCGCAGGGTTTTAAAGTAGAAACTAATGCTTACTCAGCCACTCTGAGGCAATTTTAAGGAGGATACTATCTAATGCAAATGAAAAGCTGAGGTAATTCAGAACTAAAAGGATATCTGTCAGAAAAATTTGAGCAGTGTTTTTCTAGCTCTAGCAGACAGGGAGTCCAGAATGGCTACCAAGAGGATCTAGGAAGGTGAGGCACACATTTGTTCCATAACAGCACTCAGTTTTCTCATCCGTAGTTTGGTTTCTAAAGACCTTTCCTGACAATAGATCTGTCCCTTATTACCATAGGGTAGTAATACATAGCATAGGTGTTAAGTGCAGGTATCCAAGAGACAGACTGCCTGGTTTAAACCCTGGTTCTGCCACTTTTTAGCTGCAAGTCTTATGGCAAGTTGTTGAACCATTCTGTGTCTCCATGTCCCTATTTGTAAAATAGAGATAATATAGCACCTACCTCATAGAATTACCATGAGGAAAGTGATATAATGTATAATGTATGTAAATAACTATTCACAATTCCTGGCACATAATAAGCACTTAAGAGTTATTGCTGGTGTATTGTGATAATTTTGTTCTTTATGTGAAGGCATTTAACTCTTATAGAGAGCCTAGTTGTTACCATGATACTGATATAATACAGACAAAAATGGCAGTTCCCTTTCTTTTAATGCAGATGTAGGAATCATCTCACAAAGCTAAGGTCCTCTTAAAAAGGAAATATAGCAGTGCCCCAGGCTGAGTTCCCAAGAAGGTACCTCATTGTAGGTGGCACTGTGTGACTCGCATAAGAATCCAGTCAGGTGCCCTGAGAAGCTGCTCTCCTGAATCATCCAGACAGATGCCTGCTTTGCAACCAGTGCATTTCTGAAGGTCAGTTTCCAGGGCTTACCATCTCAATAGCAGGCTTCAGGTATACCAGCAAAAAACAGTCCAATTTCTCTCATTTCTTAATTCCTGGTGAGCACTTTATCCCAAGGGTTTGTTAAAATTAATCTAGCTTAGCTAAAGTTATCACTACTGTATACTTTTTAGATCACCCAGAACAGAATTATGAGATCTGCCAATACCCAAAAGAAAAAAAGTTGGTGTTGGTGTTCAAAACTAGGGTTTCTCATGTGGTTAACCTTAGTCCTCATACCCCAGGCTCACAAGTGAACAGGATTTTCTTCCCCATACAAATCAGATCCAGCTTTTTTATAAGACAATTTGTTTTTTGTGTTAAGGCTTCAAAACAAGCTCTCACCTAAATAGTTAACTCATCATTTTTTCTGTTATGCCTAACAGCCTCCTACCATCTGCAAATAAACAGGAAAAAAAATTTCACAGGATTCTACTTCTTTGAAATCAAGCACAGCAATCTTCCCTGTCATCTATAACACAACAGATCATTTGCTAAGTTAAAACAATAAGCTAGTTTAAGATCTGTAGGGAGATTTAAGATGTTCAGTTATTTTTTGGCTTTAGATAATGCATACCACTAAAAATGTCTTAAAATGACGGTATCAACTCATAATTATATTTTACCCAGAAAAAATTCCTACCTCTGTCAACTGAAAAGGCCTAGAAACAGTTACCAACCCAGAAGCAAAGTGAACACCTAGCAAACAGATGGTGATATTGAAATAGCACCAAAAGGAACTAGGACGCCTTGGAGGAATGACTGATTCCGTCCACATCTAGGGCAAGAGACGTACAAGTTGAGCATGAAACATCGTGTCGCATCAGATAGCAAGGAAACTATCATAGGCTATGATACCTATGATAGGACAATTTGAACATCAATAAGGATAATAGCCAAAAAAGATTTAAACCACACGTTTAAATCCATGAGTTCATATTAAAGTAAAAACAAAAACAATACTTAAATTGGTTATGACTGGAGTATGTTAATGAACCAACTCATTATGTTCAATTTGGTAAGCAAAGGGAAAGAATCAAGCATTTATCCTGCCTTTCCCATATGAACTGTACCACTGGTTAACCAAATAGATAAAGCGAAGTTTCTCTCTTTAGAAGTATTTCAAATAAAAGGAATGATAGCAACATTTTTCAAACCCTATTAAATAATAGGCTTAGCCATTGAGCACCAATGGCTACTAACATTACACAATAACCAGATACTATACGCCTTCAGATGGACAAAAACAACACTACCTATGAAGTTTCCTTGCTCCCCTCAAATCAAACCTGCTGATCAACACTCAGACTTAACTACCAGTTTATGGGAAAGACAGAGGACAGAAGAACATGTTAAATTATACCACAGAGATACAACATCAAAACCCAATCTCAAGGAAACCATAGGACAAATGACTCAGTTTTGTCAACAATGACTTGCAAGAAAAAAAGAAAAACTTAAACAGATTTAAAGACCTATCAACCAATCACAATGTGTGTAAACTTTACTTGGACCCTAAACTTAAAATATTAAAAAAAACCCAACAACAAAAGCAACACCCACTACAATTGAGACAATTAAAAGTTTGAATACTGACTAGATATATGATAATAAATTATTAATTTTTTTCATTTACTACCCTCAACCTTTAGAAAAATGGCGAATTTACAAAGTTGTAGGAATAGCACAATGAAGACCCAGATAATCTTCACCTAGTTTATGAATTGTTAGTATGTTGCTGTATTTGCTTTATCTCTTCTATGTACGTGTGTGTGTGTCTGTGTGTGTGTCTGTGTATATATGTGTGTGTGTGTGTGTGTGTGTGTATATATATATATATATATATATATNTATATATATATATATATATATATACACACACACATATATACATATATTTATTTTCTTGGACCACTTCAGAATTATTTGTAGACACTGAGATATTTGATCCTTAAACATACCAGCAGTTATTGTCTCAGTATAATGGGATTCTCCAATATAACTATAATATAACTATCAGGAAATTTATGGAAGTATTCAGGAAATTTAACAATACAATGCAATTTCTAAATAGGTCCAAATTTAAATTTCTCTAGTTGTCTTAATAATGTCCTTATTTCAATCCAGGCTGTAATGCAGAATCACACATTGCATTTTATTGTCATGTTTCTGTAATCTCCTTTAATCTAGAATAGTTCTGCCACTTTATTTTTATCTTTCATAATACTGACATTTTTGTAACTTTTTTGGGGTATGATACTTGGTCATTAAAAAAGACTCATCTTTTAAGAATACTGAAATATTTACAGATGAGGTAGCAAAATGATGGGGCTATGTTTCAGAATAATACTAGAAGGAAGGTAAGCAGATGGAGATATAAAACAAATTAAATTGGCCATTAGTTAATTGGTAAAGCTAGGTGACAGATGCATGGAGGTTCTATTTTGTCTACTTTTCAGAATGTTTAAGTTTTAAAAAATGATGCCTGGGAAAAATTATCTGGACAATATCACTGCTTTGTGAAACATGTTTTAATTGAATGTAGCAAATAGGGTTTACAATTTCTACGCCACAGATCTACATGGTGAAAAGTTTAACCAGGACTCATCCTAGTCAAACATATTTATTTGAACTCAAAAGACAAGGTATAAACACAGCTGTTTAAGTAGAGAATACTAAGCTATAATATCAAAGGCTGTAACTAGAATGCTATTATAAATACAGAATTAAAACAAAAAACAATAAGCTTGCCAACATGTTAACGAAGTATAAAAGGCTGTTTTAGCAAAGTAAAAACAGTCACAAAATAAATTAACAGGATCAATTTGTTTCTGAAACAATACATTCATCACCTCTCATAGACATAAATCCTGCAAATTAACATCTGTATCATCAGTAATGTCTCAAAAACTGTGAGAGAATAGTATAATAAACTCCCATATGCCTATCACCTAGCTTTATCTACTCAAGGACAATCTGTTTTAAATACAAGCCACCCATTTCCCACCCCAACTATTTCTTGGCCCCCATTCCCCACATTTGTTTTGAAGCAAGCCCCAGAGATATCATTTCATTTGTAAATACATCGGTATGTATCTCTAAAAGAACCCTTTTTAAAAACATAACACCATTATCATACTTTAAAAGTTCTTGATATAAAAAAATAGCTAGTATATGTTCAAATTTAACCAATTGTCTCAATTTTCTTACCTAGAAAATCATTTTATTGTTTTTAGAGCTGACATTAGAGAATAAAAATAAAACAAAGAGCTCATGAAAAAAAATGTAATAACCAATGATGGATTCAAACTAAAATTCTAATTTATGCATATATTTTTACCAGATGTTTTTGTATTCTCAAAATGTATACACTATATTACAAATAATGCTTCTATTCAAAGTTTTCATTGGATCTTAACTTATTTTTAGAAAATTTAACAGCTTTATTGATATAATTCACATATCATTAAATTCACCATTTTAAGTATACAATTCAATGTATATTTACAGAGTTGTGCAACCATCACCACTATCTAATTTCAGAACATTTCATCATCCAAAATAAAACCCTATACCAATTACTAGTCATTCGCAATTTCCCCTCTCCCCTGAGCCTCTGGCAACCACTAATCTATATTCTATTTCTATGAATTTCTCTGTCCTGGACATTTCATATAAATAGAATCATATAATATAGTCTTTTGTGCCTGGCTTCCCTTCCTCCCTCCATCCCCCCCTCCCTTTCTTTCTTTTCTTTCTTTCTCTCTCTCTCCCTCCCTCCCTTCCTTTCTTTCCTTTTTTTTTTTTTTTTAAAGATTCTATTGGGGAATGGGGAAGGTGAACAGTGTTGGGGAATTGGGGAAGGGGAACAGCCAAATTGTTGTCCTTCATCTTAGTTGTGGAGAGTGCAGCTAATTCAGCTCCAAATCCAGTCGCCAGTTAGCAGCTGTCAGCTGCTCAGCTCAAGATGCTGTGTACAATCTAGTTGCGGGTGGGCATAGCCCACCATCCCATCCGGGAGTCGAACCGGCAATCTTGTTGTTAGGAGCATGTGCTCTCACCAGCTGAGCCACCCTGCCACCTGTTGGCAGCTCAGCAGCAGCAGCTCAGCTCTGGCGCAGCTCACTGGCCCATGTGGGAATAAAACCGGCAATCCTGTTGCTCACAGCTTGCACTCTTAACTAACTGAGCCACTCGGCCGGCCCCTGTGCCTGGCTTCTTTCAATTAACATAATGTCTCAAGGTTCATCTATGTTGTAGCATGTATCAGTACTTCATTCCTTTTTATTACCAAATAATATTCCATTGTACGGATGTACCATATTTTATATATCATCAGTTGATGGGTATTTGGAATGTTTCCAATTTGGGGCTATTATCTCATAAATTTTTTAGTTTATTTTTCATTCAAATCCAGATAAACTCCATACACTACAATTAGTTGATATCCCTTGAGTTTCTTTTAGTCAATATATTTTATCTACATGTTCCCTCTATACGTCCCCTTTTATTTGCTGAAGAAGCAGAATTGTTTATCCTGTAGTTTCGCACTATCTGCTGGGTTGTTGGAAAAGCCATGACATATTTTTTCTGTTTTTCGTTGCAAAAATGTGTCATGACTTTTCCAACAACCCAATAGATTTGGATTATATTCCTTCAATGTCATTTAACATATTTCTTTGCCCCCTGGATTTCCTGTAAATTAGTAATTAAATCTAGGTGTGTAATTAGCTTCGCATTTTGGGGGGAAGCGGGGTAAAAACACCTCATGGGTGGTATTGTCATCATATTTTTTAGATGTGTGAGCATCAGAACTACATAAATAGTTTAGGTGCACATGTGCTTTTGTGGAAATCAATAGGCTAATATTTCAGTTTAATTTCTAGTTCTTTCTTCATGAGGTTTTAATCCTCTGTTGACTTGTCTAGCTACTGTCCAGGTTTCTGGACAGATGGTTTCAGAAATTCTAGTAGCATATGACACTGTATTTGTCCCATATACAAACCTACATGCCACTTTTCCCACCCACCACACTACTCTGAGAGAACTTCCTAAAGTTAATCACCTTACGTTTGATATTTTACAACTTAAAAGGGGTTCAAAGTTACCAAACTTAAACACTGCATTTCCTCCATCCCGCTGATCTCTGGGAAACATCTATGATATATTTCATCCACAGAAGTACCCATCTTTTCCTATGCTTTAATTCATGTTTCTAAGCCATTGTATACACAAAACAGTACACCCAACCAAATGTAACTTACCCAAATTTTAGTATAGACTTTGACAGTCACTGAAAATCCAAACAGATTAAAGTCACCTTTTTAAAAAATATATATTTACAACCCCAAGTAACTATAAGGCCTACAACTCCAAGTAACTATAAGGCCTGATTTGCCTCTTTTAAAAAGCTACCTTTTCTGAATAACTAATACCATAGAAGCTACAATGTGTACAATGGCACCTGTGATACTGGAGCCTTTAAGACAACTCTGAACTTAAGTAAGTTACAAAGGAGTTCATTCTTACCTCTACATGTTCAGTAAATGATTAAAGTAACAAGTTAGGGCAGGTTAACTTGAGCCAAAAATGTTACATGCAAATAAAATTTTAAGTTCATACCTAACTCTAAATGCCAACTATGCAAAACATGCTTTGAAACATTTTTTTTATCACCAAATTAACATAGCATTTAGCTTTAGACTTTTGAAAGTTACTTATTTTCCCTTAGACCATTGTTCTGAATTAATAACAAATCCCTACTTAACTCTTTTCTCATAAACCTATTATGAGATTATTGAATGTACTTTGTATTTCAACAATTTTTATTTATACTTAGTGTAATTGAAGACAATCTCCATACGATTGCTAATCTGACTCTTAAATTTGTATGCTACAAGGTCATCTTGTAAATTAATAAAAAATAAAAGTAAAATACCTTAAAAGGTCCTGTGCCTTCATTAGCACTGAAAAGTGAAAGCAAAATTAATCAATAAAATATTTTAAACTATATGTTTAATCACATAACACAGAAAAATAACATGAATATATTTGCAGAACATCAATTTAATTCCAAAACATGGTCACCTAACCCTTTAGGAAATAAACAAATGCAGTTAATTGTCATTTCTGCCACCTAGTGGTAAGGCAAAGGCAGTTTTATCCAGTATTTTATACTACTTTGTATATACTTCCAGCGTTAAAGGTATATTCTTTTTTTTTTTTTAAGATTTTTATTGGGGAATTGGGGGGATGGGAACAGTGCTGGGGAATTGGGGGAAGGGGAACAGACAAGTTGCTGTCG
>NW_017731378.1:4919295-4931304 GCF_001890085.2 Hipposideros armiger
CTTTCTTAACATGTGTATACATTTACTTGGCACCTTCTGTATAAGGGCAGATAATTTTTTTTTTAAGATTTTTATTGGGGAATTGGGGGGATGGGAACAGTGCTGGGGAATTGGGGGAAGGGGAACAGACAAGTTGCTGTCGTTCTGTTCCTCAGTCCACTTGTGGAGGACGTTGCCTCACTGGCCCATCAGCACCATCAATGCGCTCTTCCCGGGCGAGGCAGATCAGACACCGGCTTTGTGGACGGCCGCTCACTGCCGCTCACTGCGCTCACTGCCGCTCACTGCGGCTGCTGGCCGCTGGCTACACTCGGTAGCTCATGGCAACCCACTGCTACAGGGGCTGCAGCCTACGCCGTCGCCGGCGACTCATGGCAACCCAGCTCCAAGTTGAGCTGCCGCCCAGCATCTCAGCTGCGGAGGGCAGCGTCACTGGCCCTCACATGTGGGATCCGAACCGGGGCCCTCTGGCGTCCCAAAGCCAGTTCTTAACCAACGTGCCACTCGGCCGGCCCTAAAGGTATATTCTTAATATTTAGATATCCCCACATGTAGCATTCTAATGTTTTCCAGCTTAAAGTAAAACCTTTTTTTGCTTATTGTATCACAATGTGTTTTTTTCCCCTCTATAGTAACCTTCATAAGATAGATTTCTTACAAGAAGGCTGCTATTCTTGCTATTGTTTTACTTGTAGCATAATCAACTGGCATGGTTTACTCAATTGGTCTTTCACCTACAAGTACAAAGATTTATTGACTAAATCAATTACTTTTATATCATGAAGAGAGAAGGGGCACTAACCTTTGTTGAGCATCTACTATATACCAAGCCTCATATTAGGGCTTCATATATTATGCATGTTTTCATTTAGTCTTCACAATAGCCCTGCAAATCAGGTATTGGTATCCCCATTCTACAGATGAGGACAAGTAAGCTCAGAGAGGTTTAATAACTTGCTCAAGGTCACAGATCTAGTAAGTGACAAAGCTGGGATTCAAGCTCAGGTGTACCTAACATCAAAGCCCACGTTCTTTCTTCCCTATCATGTGTGAAGAATAGGCATGATCACAATTGCATCATCTAGAGTATTCTTACAATACAAATAGAGAAATACATTAAAATTTTCATTATAAGTACAAATATAATTTATATACAAAT
This sequence comes from Hipposideros armiger, assembly GCF_001890085.2. Lineage (NCBI taxonomy): Eukaryota > Metazoa > Chordata > Mammalia > Chiroptera > Hipposideridae > Hipposideros > Hipposideros armiger. The sequence continues at coordinate 4,920,455 of NW_017731378.1, forward strand.
ATTATATATATATAAATCTAATTATGTTATAATCTTAAGAGTTATAAAATATCCTATTCATTACAAGAATTATCTCTATAGAATTCATGATGTACGGGCATGTGGCTTCTGCTTGAATACCTTAACAGAGAGAGCTTAACTGAAAAATCAGTCCATTCCATTTGTGGGAACCTTTGTTAGAAACTGCTTGCACTGAATCAAATGTTTCTCCCTACTGGTCCTAGTTTTGCCTTTTGGTACTCTTATGAAATAGATTCAATCTTTCTTTTATGTGATAACACTCTAAAGATTTGAAATTAACTTGAGGGGCTTATAATTACTTTCTTTTTTTCAGACTAAATATTTTTGTTCCTTCAAACCTTTTACTATTCTAGTTACACCTCAGTTTACCAACATCTCTCTTAAAATGTAATGCTCAAAGCTGAACATAATACTCTAGCGACGGGCTAAGCACAGGCAGATTCCACCTCCCTGTTTACTAAACACCGTCAAGTTTAAGATTGCATTAAATTTTTGCCATATTACACTTATCTCACGTGAGTCCATTTGCTTTCCTAGGCAGATATTGCATATACTATAGCACTATGATCTACTTTAATCTTTATTTTTGAATGATTCTATATTATTTTAATATTCATTCATATATTGATAATAGTTTAGACATGTTAGGAATACCATATGTTAATTCTTACTACAATCCTGTGAGTTGCTATTGTAAGTCCCATTTTAGATATATAGAAACGGATGATCAGAGAAGTTAAGCTACATCCTAAGGGTTACATACTTTGAGTTCGACTCTTCAAAGCCTATGCTTTTTCTATACTTCCTGTCTGAGGTTGTTTCTTTTTACAGTCATCTACTTTAAAGACAGAAATGAAGAACAAAAAGAAGTACAAGACGATCTTAAGATCACAAAACATGCATACCCAATTTAGGGGGGAAATCTAATTTCATATTCCAGTGGTTAAAAGAAAATCACTGTCCACCAGCTGACCTACCTGTTTTTTTTTTCTCCATTTCAAGCAGGGTCACTAGCGGGACCACTTGTTCCCTACCCTGAAAGAGCTTACTTTGGGTTACCTCAGTAGCCTGATTTTTGTGGAAACACAAAAGCTTCTCCATGTAGTGAAAACGTGGGGATTTAATTCTGGGGACTGGAGACTTCAAAGGGACTCTGCCCCTGGAAGCTCTCCTTCAGAAGAGCTCCCCATCACACTGGAAGCTTTCTTCCCCTTAACCACTTGAAAACAGATAAATGACTATAATATGAGGTAGACAGACTACTCATCATAATCATCAAGGTTCAATTCTCTTGATTTACAGACAGGGAAGCTGAAGCTCTATGTTAAAACAATAAATTTCATGAGGGCAAGGGTCATGGATGATTTATTCAAACTATGTTCCCAGAAGCTAGTAGAATGCTGTGCTCGTACATGGCAGGACCTTAATAAACATCTTATGAATAAACAAAAAGCAATCTAAGTTTACAAAGCTAGATGACAGAGGAGCTAGGACTTAAATCTAGATCTCCTTATCCCAAATAAGGGCTCTTTTTTCTACAGCAGGGAAGGTGTTATAATGTACAACTTTGGCAAGTGGTGATGGCTGCCTTGAACACTGCAGTAAAATCTCCCTCAATAGGAAAGCTTGACATGACTAATTATTGATTTCTGCTGTGGGCAAAGAAAGAGAATGGTGGCACACCCATCACATATTTGCCACCTTTGCATTACTGCCACCTGTCAAAAGTGCATCTCTGCTCCTTTTCAAAAAAAGGTATAAAAATACTGATTGTCAGTTCCTACTGTGCAGTAGGGGAAAGGTTACATTTCCCCAAAATAATGTTTTAGAAATATAAATTCCTTTCAATTTTCAACTTTTAATTTACTAGACTTACTACATATCAAGTTACATGGTAAAAATTCAAATATGATGAAAGTAAAACTTTTTCCCCATCCTAGATTCAGATTCCAGTGCCCTTTTTTAGAGGTGCCTGCCATTAACATTTTGTCTTTTCAGGAATGTTCAGTGCATATAAAAAACATGTATATGTACATACTTCCTACAACCCTGTTTTTATAAAAACATAAATGGGCACGTACTATATATTCTCTTCTGCATCTTGCTTTTTTCACTTAAGACATTTTGCAGATTGTTCCATATTATCACGTTACTATATTAGGACATATTCATATGCTATATATCATTTAACCAGCTCCCTTTTGGACATTTAGTTTGGAATACATTCTTTAATAACTGAAATTACTGGTTTAAAGTTTGATATTACATGGTTTCTTCCCCTTCTTCCAAAGAGACCTTTATTTCATTATCATCAACCACTACTATGTGGGCTTTGTGGAGGCAGAAGAAAGGTTTCATGCCTCTTAGAAGTCCTTGATTTCATTGGAGAACACAGGATGAATACATAAACTAGATAAATACAACACAGCACAAGCTAGATATTAAATAAATGATACAGGCAATCTAGAGTTATAAAGAGGAAGTAGTTGAGAAGTAAAATAGTCATCAGTGACATAAAATGGAAAATCTAAATTTTCCAAGAAAAGTATCTTAGTTTATTCTGCGAACTATGTATTTTGAAAACTACAGTTTGATAAGCGCCAATTTTGTGATCATGATAGCTTATTTAACAATGTTGCAGTATAATGGAGTATACCATATGCTATAGTGTTTGAAAGAGGCAATATATATGAATTAGAAAGATGTCCAAGTACTTTGGAAAACAATTTGGCAAAACCAGGTGAAGTTGAAGATGAACATATCCTAAGACTCAACAAATTTACATTCACTATTAGAGAACTATCTCACATATAAACAAGGATATATGTACAAAAATACTTAAAGCAACATTGTAACAGCAAAAAAAGGAAACAACTTAAATATTCAATAGTATAGGGAAAGATAAATTATGGTCTATTTATTTTAAGGGACTACCAAGCAATGATGAAATGAATGAACTAGAGCAACACGTTTCAACATGGATAGCTCACAATGTTAAGTGAAAAAAACAAGTTGGAAAACACAGTATGATACATGCAAAGTTTTTAAATGGGCAAAAACAATTCTACATGTGGCTTAGGAATACATACACTTGTGGTAGACATATAAAAAAATGCATGGGAATCACAATCATTACTTTTAGGAGTGTGGTTATTAAACTCTAAGGGGAAGGAAGAGTGAATTGGAATAGGGAGCCAAGAGGCTTCTGCCATATAAGCATGGTTTATTTCTTAAGTCAGGTGGTAATGATACAAGTGGTGATTGTACTGACCTTTGGACCCTTTTCTAAGTCTTAAATATTTCATAATTAATTTTTAAAAGGATATCAGGAAATCTTGATTTTATGAGTTCAGAATGATTTCATAACATTCTTTAAGGTTAAGAGAGAGGTTTAGGATACTCACCCAATGAACTCTAGTAATAAAGACATGTCAAGTTCAGGTGGAATCCGAAACACTGATTCTAAGACTTTCTTAGATCTTCCTTTGCTTGAAGGGACTGGCTGTGGAACAGCTATTTTGATAGCCAAACAAAAAAGCCGAGTTAGAATAAAAATTTCACAAACTAAGAGCTTTGAAAAATAATTACACAGATATTATAACTATGTCGACTACTTAAAAAGATCATAAAGCACTCAATCTCCTTTTCTTTAATAACATCAGCTAATCTGTCACAGCCCATAAAATCAGAGGCAAGCCTAGGGATCACTCCACAATGGAAGACAGACATGTGTGGCTTATCAGGGCTGCAGAGAGCTCATCATAACAGCAACAACGGTTGTAGATAATCCTTAACAAGCGCTATGTGCCAGGGCTCAGGGCTCAGGGCTCATGCTCAACACTTTACATGCACCACCTCATTTAATCCTTGTTATGATCCCACAACATAGGTACTACTGCTAATTTTATTTTTTTTAACTGTAAAGAAACTGAGATTACAGTTTAGTGAGATTAGGCAATTTGCCTAAAGTCACCCACATAGTAAGTGGAAGAACCAAATCTATCTAACTTCCATACTGTGACACTACCACCATCATAAACACTGTTTGAGCAGTTACTATGTTCCAGGCACTGTTTTAAGTGCTTTGTATTACTCAATATATCCTTATAACAATTTTATGAAGTGATATCATTATCCCTACTTTATAGATGAAGAAACTGAGATACTGAAGTGATTTGCCAAATTCATACAGCTCAAAGTGGCAGAGCTAGGACCAGACTCAGACAATCTAGCTCCAGAGCCTGTACTCTTTAATTCTTATAAATAATTAAATTGGATTATACTACACCATTATCTTCAAAATCTTTCTCTCTGATCATAAAATAACCAGCTATCACCAAAAAAGAACCTCAAAGGGAGTAAATTTTATTGTTAGTATTCTTTAATCTATAAATACATTATGGTATACACCCAAACTTACCAGGTTTAGGTACTTCTAGACCTCTTTCTTTATAGAAATCATGCATTTGCTTTTTTTCTCCTAAAAAATGATAAAACATAGACTAAATTACACTTAAAATGTAACTAGTAGAGTTAGCAGAGATTCTGGGATTCATAACTATGTAATAAAATAAACTTACTTTCCTCTAGATTGATCACTAATTTGTACACTATGTCTTGTAATTGTCGGTCCAACCTAATAAAAGGAAAGGATGGAGAATACCTCAGAATTCAGAAAAATGCATTTGGGTACAGAAAGACTAATGCTCTTTGTAAATACTGTTTTTTTCTTGGGAGTGGATATCTCCTTTCTCAGAGGAGAGTTACTTTTAGGTAGCACTCATGGTTCTCACCTAAAAGAATCTCAAGTAACTATATGTAATCATAATTATAAGTAATCAGAGACACTTGAGTGGTTTGCTAAGTTATTCCTTATGTGCTGTCCTTATTCCCTTGATAAGAATGTGAACTTAAGGGCAGATACTATATTTTGAACTTCTGTGTATCATCAGCAAAGCACTCATCTATGAAGGTATTAAAAACGTAGTAGCATTTGCTGAACAAATGAAAGCAATCCACTTTTAGTATTTTTCTTCCCTTAAGAAACTGAGCATGAACTGAAAATCTGATTAATAAGCCACAATGACCTATGAAAGACAAGCTTTTCTAAAGAGGCCAGTTGTTTCAGGTATTACTTTCAGAAAATAGAATTCTAAATATACTGAAAATGACAAGTTTAAACTGGCCTCATTAACTTGAGTGATGAAATTAAAACCCTCAGGAAAAAAGATCTGTGCCTTTTTTTTTTTTTTAATCCCCAGCAGATATCACAGTGCCTGGTACACAGTAAGTACTCTATAAGTATTTCTTTAAAGAATACATAGTTCCTTTTCTTCTAATTTTTGAGATAGGTCAAGAATTGAGTCCCCAAAACACAACTTCAAGCTTTCAGAAAAAGTATACTTTAAGTATAAATTTTACTTATATATTCCTCTTACCTTATGTTGTAAAGTGGCTGTGTCTGATGTACTACTATGTTGCATTTTGGACATCTGTTGCTATAGTAAAAATGCCTTACAATGCAGCTTTTACAAACTGTTGAGAAAGAGAATGCTTAAATTAGGATGCTTTCGAGACATTTCAAAAATTGAATATATTATTTGGAAATGTGAACTATATGCTTACATGTATGAAGACATTCTGTAATGGTAGTTGCATCTATTAGGTAACCTTTGCAAATGGAACACAAGATGTATGGGGTCAGCTCAGAGAGATTAATCAGGCGCTGCAAATGCAATGGAAATAATTTTAAAATACAAGTCCTTGCCTTGTCAGATTTTTAAGCCATAATCCCAAAATTTTACAAACAATATGTAACTTACTTTGCAACATGAAAACATGTTCCAGTACCTCCAAACCTCCAAAATACTGCTGAAAGTTACAATAACACTGGAAACACCGACGTTTCAAAAATTTCTTATTCTTTTGGATACACTGTAGATTGCCAGATGAGGGGCATTTTACTTTATGAATTACTTACAAAATGGGCAAACTTTCCAGATATTGGTGTTTAATACATTAATTCTGACTGGCTAAGTGTTTTAGGCTATCTTGATGAAGTATGCGCTACCGCATTAAAAAAAAATAAAAATCTTCCCAATGAGAGACTGAGTAGGTGGGGAAGGGTTTACCATCCTCTTAACACCGTAGAAATGGACTGTTTCCCCCATCTGACTGTAAGCTCCCGGAAGGCAGGGGCACCGTACCCTCGGCGCCTACCCTCCCGGCACGCAGTTGCTTCAATAATATTTACAGGACGAGTGAGTCAGACCCACAGAGCCTAAGTGATCTGCAGGAACCTCACAAAATGAGTCGGCAAGGAATCGGGGCGGGACAGAAGGCCAGTCCTCGCCACATGCCTAGGCAGGCAAGGGAGGGAGGAGTGGAGGTCGACGCAAGTGGCACGAGCTGCAGCGGCGAGCTGGGGGCTGCAGCGGCGAGCTGGGGGCTCCGCGGGGTCCGAGGCAGGTGAGGGCCCGCGTGGTGGGGCAGGGGTTATAAATACCTCTTCCTCGTCCTCTGATTCCGGCTGGCCCCCCTCCAGTCTCAGCGAGAAGTGGCTCAAGTCTTCCTCCTCCTCCTCCTCTTCCTCCTCCAGCTCCTCATCCTCTTCCAACTCCTCGTCCTCGAACTCGAAGCGGCCCCTCAAGCGGCCCAGGCTGCGCTCCGGCTCCAGCTCAGGGGGCCGGGAGCCCGAGCAGCCGGGAGCCCCCGCCTCGGGCAAAGGCAGCGGACCCTCCTCACCCGCTGCGGGCGCCGGGGTGAGGGCAGGCGGGGAGACGGGAGGCGGAGGCGGCATGGCTGCGGCTCCCTCCGCCTTCGCAGCGCCCGCGTTATCCGTCGTCACCACCGGGACCCCCTCCATGCCGGGGTCAGAGACAAGGCGAGGCGAGACCTGGCGCCTGGTTAGCGCGGGAGTTCAGCCAGCCTGCCTACGCTGCTAATGCGCAGGCGCGGGAGACCTGCAGGGCCCGCTGGGAAATGTGGTTCACTGGGTCTCACCTATGTCCCGATGTAAGCGGAGCGGCTCAGGTATATAGGGCGGGGCTTGCGGGCTGCCTCTGAGAGGAATCTCGCCCAATTTTTCCTTTGAAAGGCTGATGCTCTCTTTACTGCCTTATAAAAACCACGAAATTGGTACCATTTCACACAGCACTATTCTGTCCGCATTGATTGATGCGCAGGGCTCTAAAATAGGTGCTGTAATGATGTTGCATTAAGAATAATAATGATTTCAATTTGAGTACCAATTATGCGTTTCTTCCATCCAAGGTTATTTACATTAGGAAGTAGGAAAGTTTTATTTTGAAATATGTAAATTTATTTATTTGGAGCAATTAAATCTTGTCTTGCCACAGGGTGGAAACTTAATCACCATGAAAGATCATCCATGATTCCCCAACACATAACGAAAAGCGAATTATATTTAATTCAAAAAACATTTATTAAGGGTCTACTATAGCAGGAACTGAGACCTACCCACGCACCCTCCCTCCCCCCAACCCCCACCACACACACATGCACACACACACATACACACACACACACAATTAGGAGAGAGATCTGGAGTTGGAGTACTGAATCCTTGTTGACTAAGATAGTGCCAGCTAATGTCATAATGCTTGCAAGGCAGATTTAGAAAGGAGTCAAACGCTTCTTAACGAAATAATGCTGGGGGGAGGGGCGGGATCATATTTAAAAGAGGATGTGTTGTCACTGAATAAAATGAATGCTAATTTGGGAGTGGTGTACATACTTCTTAGGGAACTGGTGAAGAAATCAAGTCGCTATGCTCATTTGGGCAAAACTGAGCCAGATTTGGTGCACACCCATTGTTCCTGGACTAGACCTCACCTCTCTGCAGTCTCCAAAGTCTGGTCAAGCCTGAGATAACAAAGTTTGCAACATCCAAGAAGAAATGAAGGGAAGGAAATGTCTCCTCCTGCATAAGGGGTGTAGATCCTCACTATGGGGGTGAGAACTGGACTAAGATATTGAAAGGATGATTGAAGGGAGAAAAAAAATCGAAGGAGACAGACCTAGACAACTGACGTATTCTTAGAAAGGCCTCAAACTGTAAGCGCCTCTACATAATTACATTAGATAAAGTCATAGCTTCTAATCTCTCAATAGTGTAAGAGCTACCTGACAAAAGAATTGCTTGTACCGTGCATTTTAATTATATAATTTTGAAATAGTATGATTTGAAAATAATATTAATAAAGTTTTATTTTATGTAGAAAATGTGAAATGTTTAAAATCCAAAAAAATTTTAAAAAGCAATCAAGAATTGCATATTTTCAAAGCTGGCAAGCTAGGTGAATTATGAACTTGCATTACTGCCACTGGGTGGTGTCATTTTAGTAAACAGGAATATCTACAGGCTTTGTCAACTCTATGGTGTGATGATTAGTTTTAAGCGTCAACCTGGCTATGCTATAGTGCCCAGTTATTCAAACACTTACTAGGTGTTGCTGTGAAGGTATTTTGTAGGTGTGATTTACATCAATAATCAGTTGACTTTAAGTAAAAGATATGATCCTCTATAATCTGAATGGACCTCATCCAATCAATTGAAAGAAGCAAAACAAATTCCTCTGAAGAAAAAGAAATTCTTTCTGTGTACTGCAGCATCAGCTCCTGCCCAGCAGTTCCCAGCCTGTTGGCCTGCCCTACAGATTTCAGGCTGCTATCTTGTAATATCTTACAATAGATTATATATATCTCCTAGTCCTAGTAGAACCCTGAAGATACATACTGTGAAATGGCTTAATTATGTGCTATTTATAATATGTGAGGCCTTCCAGAATGTATCTTTCATAAAATGAGGATTTCTTTCTTTTTTTTAAACTTTATTGGAGAACAGTGTTTTTTTCAGGACCCATCAGCTCCAAGTCAAGTCATTTTTTTCAATCTAGTTGTGGAGGATGCAGCTCACTGGCCCATGTGGGAATCGAACTGGCAATCTTGGTGTTATGAACCTGCGCTCTAACCACCTGAGCTAATCGGCTGCCCCCTAAAATGAGAATTTCTTGTATCTCCACTGTGATCAATGTGTGTTACCATATCCAAGTTATAATTTGGCACTTATCTGGGGTTTTCACATTTTGACAAGGCACCATCAAGACCTAGATTGAGCCAGACCTTCACTCTCACCCTAGATGCTAACTTACTAGAATGGTGTAAATGTAAAATAGTAAAAGTGGATCCAGCACAACTAGTAATTGTAGTCTACATATCATAATTAGACTGAGGGAGATGCTGTAGAAAAGGTGAAACTTCAGGACTAGATTTTTTTTTTTGGGGGGGGGTTGCTTCAATATTTCAAACAGAAAGTTATATCTAAAAATGTTTATGTAAATTTCATACACGAATTCGCTATCTCCTTATAGTGAATATAAAAAAAGAGGAGATAGCAGAGGCTGGTTGACTGCTATCTACCACATTTTTAAAGCAGATCCATGACCAATATGGTGGGACCAGCTGGGGAATTGAGTCCATAAATGCTTGTTGGGACTTGGAGTGATTTCCTGTTACTCTTTGCTTATAAATAAATAACTCACCAAAGACTTTAACTTTTAAAAGCGGATTAAAAACCAGAGAACTTTATGGTACCAACATTCATTTCAAAAAGTATTACTGGGGCCGGCTGAGTGGCACATTGGTTAAGAGCTGGCTTGGGACGCCAGAGGGCCCCGGTTCGGATCCCACATATGAGGGCCAGTGACACTGCCCTCTACAGCTAAGATGCTGACCTGGAGCTGGGCTGCCATGAGTCTCCAGGGATGGCGTAGGCTGCAGCCCCTGCTGCAGTGGATTGCCATGGGCTACCGTGTGTGGCCAGCAGCCAGCATGAGTGGCCAGCGGCCGTCCGGAAGCCTGTGACTGCCTCGACCGGGAAGAGCACAATGATGGTGCCAACTTGGGCCAGTGAAGCGACGTCCTCCACACTAGACTGAAGAACAAAAGGACAGCAACTTGTCTGTTTCCCTTCCCCCAATTCCCCAGTGCTGTTCCCATCCCCCAATTCCCCAATAAAAAATCTTAAAAAAAAGTATTACTAAAACAATTTCAAATCATCAAATGAATATGTTATATAAATAATTACTAATACATTTCTGACCCAAAATACAGATTTCAATCAAGGTCTAGACTTGATTTCTAGAACTATTATTTACATCTATTCCTTGTGCTGATTTGCTAACGTAATAAGGGCTCCTGAAACTCACACCTTTACTTGATTTCAAAGATCATATGTTTTGCTTTGTGGGCCACATAGTTTCTGTTGCAGCCACTCAACTCTGCTGATGTAGCACAAAAGGAGCCATAGATAATACATAAATAAATAACTCTATGTACAGACAAAGTTTTATTGTTAGATCAAATTTACAAGCCAGAGCCTCTAGAGCAGAGGTTCTTAATCTTTCTAATAACGCTACCCCTTAATACAGTTCCTCATGTTGTGGTGACTCCCAACCATAAAATTATTTTCATTGCTACTCTATAACTGTAATTTTGTTACTGTTATGAATCGTAATGTAAATATCTTTTTGTTTTCCGATGGTATTAGGCGACCCCTGTGAAAGGGTCGTTCGACCCCCAAAGGGGTCACAACCCACAGGTTGAGAACTGCTGCTCTAGAGGGAACACAGCCTTGTTTTTTTGTTTTTGTTTTTTAAAGATTTTTATTGGGGAATTGGGAGGTTGGGAACAGTGCTGGGGAATTGGGGGAAGAGGAACAGACAAGTTGCTGTCATTTTGTTCTTCAGTCTAGTTGTGGAGGACGTTGCTTCACTGGCCCAAGTTGGCACCATCATTACACTCTTCCC
>NW_017731378.1:4931550-4942149 GCF_001890085.2 Hipposideros armiger
TGAGGGCCAGTGACACTGCCCTCTACAGCTAAGATGATGAACAACAGCTCTACCTGGAGCTGGGCTGCTGTGAGTCGCTGGTGACGGTGTAGGCTGCTGTGAGCTACATGAGTGGCTGGCAGCCAGCATGAGTGGCTGGTAGCCGGTCTGAGCTACTGGGAGCAGCTGTGAGCGGCTGACCAATGACCGGTGACTGATTGCCTCACTCGGGAAGAGCGGAATGATAATACCAACACAGGCCAGTGAAGCGACGTCCTCCACAACTAGACTGAAGAACAAAAACAACAATTTGTCTACCTGTCTGTTCCCCTCCCCGCAATTCCCCAATAAAATCTTTAAAAAAAAAGAAAGAAAAGAAGGAGACCCGTTAGGAGCCTACTGCGATAATTCAAATGATAGATGTTAATGGTCTGGTCAAGGATAATGGCAGTGAAGAGGGATGTAGTTTGTTAGAATAGAGATCGATTTCATACTAGGACTTGTAGCAGATTGGATATGGGTTTGTGAGCACTGGGTTTCTGGCTTGAGAAACCTAGGTATTGGGAATGTGAATTTCTGAGACAGGGAAGGAGCAGGTGTGGAGTTGTTTTAGATATGTTGTGCTTAAGATGTGAAAGAATCATCAAGAGGAAATGCAGAAAAAATGATTCAAGATAAAGGAGAGAGGTACGGGCTAGAGATATAAATTGGATAGTCCTTTGTATTTAAATCCCATGGAAATTGGTGAGATAACCTGAGGAGGGAATGCGGAGAAAGAAGAGGGTCCTCAATTTAGCCCTGAAGAGCACCAAATGTTTAAAAGCCAGATAGATGCAGCAATTCCATTTGTGGGTATACACCCAAAATAATTGAAAATAGGATCTAGCAAAGATAGTCATACAAGCATATTCATAACAGCATTATTCATAATAGCCCAAAGGTGGAAGCAACCCAAGTGTCCATTAATGGATGATGGGGAAAAAATGTAATATATACATACAATAGAATATTACTCAGCCTCTCAGATGCATGATGATGGAAGGAAAACTGACTCTGGGCGGTGAACACCCAATGTGATTTATAGATGATGTATTACAGAATTGTACACCTGACCTATGTGACTTTACTAACCACTGTCACCCCAATAAACTTAAATAAAAAAATTTAAAAAGTGATTAAAAAAAGAAAAGAAAAAGAAAAAAAAATCACTCAGTCACTCAGCCTCAAAAAGGAAGGAATGCTTTTTAAACATTGCTTCAACATGCTACATGTTAAACATGGATGAACTTTGAGGACATTATGCTAAGTGAAATAAGCAGATCAGAAAAGGACAAATATTGTCTGACTCCACTAAGATGAGGCACCTAGATTAGTCAAATTCCTAGAGAAAAAAAGTACAAGGGTGTTTTCCAGGGGCTGGGGAGAAGCAAAGAATGGGGAGTTGTCATTTAATTGGTATGGAGTTTCATTTTGGGAAGATGAAAACAGTCTTGGAGATGGTTACACAACAATGCGAATGTACTAAATGCCACTGTACTGTACACTAAAAAATGGTTAAAATGGCAAATTTCATGTTGTACATATTACCTCAATAAAAAAGTAATATATGCTCACTGTGAAGAATTAAATCTACACAAAAGTGTATATGGTAAAATAGAGAAGTCCTTCCCCATAATCACCCTCTGCATGGACTTTAATACACTTATGCGTATAAGGTACCTGGTATTACACTGTCATACTCTTCAGGGGACATCCTTGCACACGCACACCAGATGATTATTTCCATAACTCTAGCAGTGGAATAGTTGAGTCAGAAGGTAAAAACATTTACATTTTGGTTACATGTGGAAATGGACTAGTTAGTATTTTAAGCCATGGTATACAATAAAAGGATGCAGTGAAAAGAGGCCCTTTTATTGCTGTTGACAGTTTAATTAATACAACCTTAAAAAAAGTAATTTATTAACATATACCAAGAGACTTTCAAATGTTCACACCTTTTACCTTATAGCAATTTCACTCTGGTAGTCTCTATCCCAAGTAAATAAATAAATGAAAAAGTAATATTTAGCATTGTTTATAAGAGCCAAATTTGGGCAAAACTTAAATATTCTTCAGTAAGGGAATGATTAAATAGATCGTGAAAAAATTATGTCCAATTGCCCATTGGAATATTATACAGCCATTAAAAATGATGGTTATTGGGGCCGGCCGAGTGGCGCGATGGTTAAGAACTGGCTTGGGACACCAGAGGGCCCCAGTTCGGATCCCACATATGAGGGCCAGTGACACTGCCCTCTATAGCTAAGATGCTGAACAACAGCTCAACCTGGAGCTGGGCTNNCAAGGATTGGGCCGGCCGAGTGGCGCGATTGTTAAGAACTGGCTTGGGACGCCAGAGGGCCCCGGTTCGGATCCCACATATGAGAGCCAGTGACACTGCCCTCCACAGCTAAGATGCTGAACAACAGCTCACCCTGGAGCTGGGCTGACGTGAGTCGCCGGTAACGGCGTAGGCTGCAGCCCCTGTGGCAGTGGGCTGCCATGGGCTACCGTGTGTAGCCAGCAGCCAGCTTGAGCAGCCAGCAGCTGCAGTGAGCGGCCGTCCAGAAGCCGGCGACTGATCTGCCTCACCCAGGAAGAGCGAAATGATGGTGCCCACTTGGGCCAGTGAAGCAATGTCCTCCACAACTAGACTGAAGAACAAAACGACAGCAACTTGTCTGTTCCCCTTCCCCCAATCCCCCAGCGCTGTTCCCATCCCCCAAATTCCCCAATAAAAATCTTTAAAAAAAAAAAAGATGGTTATTAAGACTGTAATAATATGAGGGAAATATATATATTTACAATTGTGTAAAAAGAAACAGTAACAAAATGATATTAATGGTATGTTAGATTATTGAGATTAATGTGGTTTTTGTCACCCTTTATGTAATAAATGTTCTGTATTTTTATACAAAAAATTATATTTGTTTAAAGATTGGAAAATAAAAATTTCCTTTATTAAATCAAAGGGGGAAAAAGCTAGATAGAAATAAGCCTCTTCATGAAAATAGACATATTGATGCTGAACTTCATATAGAAAAATAAACATGCAAGAATAGCCAGGAAAATACTAGAAAAGAAAAGCTATAGAGATGGACAAGCTCTACAAATATTAAACATATTATAAAGCCTTTTTAATGAAAACATTATATGTATCACTGCAAGAATAAATAGAAAAACCATAAATAGAATTAAAAAATCCAAAAATAAATACAATTACATAAAGAACTTCAGTATATGATAAAAGTGGCTTCTCAAATCACTTTTTGAAAAAGTGATAGACTTTTTCATAAAGCTGCTCAGGAAACTTGGTTAGTCATTTTGTAAGGAAAGACTTAAAATAGCAGGTCTGGTTGCTTTTTCCTTTCTGTCTTCAAGGGAACAGAGAACCATGATTGACCCTTGGTCAACCCCTGGGAATATGGTCCACAGAATGTTTTATTTATTTAATGTCAGTGATTGATGATTTTGCTGTGTACACCTGGAGCAATGGACCATGCTGTCCCAGCTTTTCAGATTGCTTTGCATAAACATCAAGATGCTTTGCATGCACCTAATTTCATTGTTGGGGGCCTGGGTTTAGGTCACCAGGGCTGGCTGTGTAGTGGGATATGCTGCCCATATGACCAGCCCTCCCATAAAAAAAACTCAGATCCTAAAACTCAAACAAGGTGTTTTGGGCAGAGACATACCACATATGTCTCTGTAGTTTGATTCTAGAGAGAAAGCACATCCTGTATGGGAAAGATGCAAAAGTCTGTGTTTGGCCTCTCTGGATGCTGCCAACGTACATGTTTTACCTGCTGCTTTTGCTCATCATCCTTTGCTGTAATAAACCTTAGCCTTGAGTATAACTTGCAATTGAGTCTTGTGAATACTTTTAGTAAACTGCCAAACTTGAGGAGGTTGTGTGAATTTTGAGACACTTTTGAAAAACATAAAGTACTGAGATCCATACTTCAGATGATGAAAAAACATCTAGCCTAGGAAAATGTCTTATAAGAGTTTATCTGAGCCAAACTGACAACAATTGCTGGGAAGCAAAATCTCAATGAATTGAGAAAAGGCTCCAGAGAATGGCAGTTTTGCAGCTTATTTTATACATTAGAATCAAAGGAGGAGATATAAAGAGGGTTACATGAAATTCATTGGTGGTAGATTAGGGAGGCAGGAGAAAGCAGAGGGGAAATCTCTGAGATGGAATAAAAAGTATAATGGAGAGACACACACTTCTTTTACCTTGGTGGGTATAGGATAGTTAATATCTACAGAACATAGATAGTATGTGGGCAACAAAATAACAATATGTTCTGCTTTGGTGCCAGTGGTTGTGCCTTTGAGGGGTCTGGAAAAGATTACTTTGACATTTCAAAGGTATGTTATCTTAGATGCACAAAGACAATAGACAATTTCAAAGTTAAAGACTGGCCTTTGTCAAGGAATCTACAGGCCTAGCACATGACTACCTATCATAACCTGCTTCTAGTTAGGAATTTTTGTGTCCAGACCATAGTTACTTTGGTTTCTGGGTTTGTAAGGCCTGCCAGGCAAGCCTCCCCTGAGCTTGTCAGCATTAGTATGTGTCCTCTTTTTTGTCCACACCATATACAAGATTCAGTCCCAAACTGATTATAGAGAGCTAACTGGAAACTATACAGGCTTTATAGGCAGACATGGGTGAATTCTTTTTTAGCCTGGGTGAAAGGAAAGGCTTTCTACCTATGATTCAAAATCAAGGTACAATAAAATAAAGATTGATAAGTTTGATTTCATAAAAACAACACTTCTGCATGGCCCCAAATTATAAACAATATCAAAAGACAATAGACAAACTGGGAGAAAATATTTGCAACCCATTTCTCAGATAAAGAATCTAAAAATTAAAAAAATCTTAAACATTAGGGAAAAAAGATAAAACTTAATCCTCCAAACTAATATAAAAACAGCTCCAAAATATGAAAAGATGTTCAAACTCTCTGACAAGAGAAAATATAAATTGATATTACTGGGTTCTGGTCTAGATAAAAAGTTATTCATTCTGTATTTCCCAATGAATACAGGTAAAAACTCTGGACAGAATGCATGGAATAGCTGTCTGAAGACTCTAGAATGCAAATGGTAACAGGCAAGTTGGGGAAGGAAGCCAGAACTCAAACTACCACCGAACCATCACTGTGTTTCACCATTTTGTCTTTCATCTGGTATCTCCTGGCCTGGACCCCAAACGAGCTGAAACTAAGAACTGCACCAGCTATGGACAGATAGAATTCCAAGAGATATCTTCTATTCTGGTCTGAGGGGCAGGAAAAGGGGCCTCTGTGGGTGATAGACAGTAAGGAAAACCCAAAATTTCCTGTTTTTATTTTCCTATTCTCTCCCGCACAATCCACAGGCACATCCATAATGGCAATGGAAAGAATGGCAGTGGAGGCCAGGCAGGCACCTACCAACTCTGAGAGGAGAACTCTGATCCTAAGAGCAAGAGAAGATCCCCACTGCTGTTTTCACTGCACATCCTTTTGCCTCTTGGCCCCAAGGCAGTTGCATTTGCAGGGAGTGCAAAGCAGAGCAAGGAAACTAAAGTCCATTCCATTTTTTTTTTTTTTTTTTTTGCTGAGCCATCCTGCTACCTATTGGCAGCTCAGTGGCTGCTCAGCTTGGGCTGGGACTCGAACCGCTGTTGCTCAGAGCTCAAACTCTTGAGCGAGCTCTTAATCAACTGAGCCACTCGGCCAGCCCTTCCATTTCCTTTTCGAGCCAGAGGACCAAAAAGGGAAGTTTTGGGAAGTTAAGGAGATCAATAAAATGGTCCCATAAAGTTGTAGATGAACTTCTGGATTCATCCTCAAACTGCATATACATGGATCTGAGCCTAATCAATGTTCCACAGGTTTTGAGAACTGACATACAAGGTAGACCACTGGCCAGGCATTTTCTTACTTTGATAAAGGGCATTTATAAAAACCCCATAGTAAACATCATACTTAATAGTAAAACAACTAAGTGCTTTCTCCCTAAGATAAGGAACAAAGTGAGCCATACACGTATCCACTTTTACCTCACCATATTTAACAACATACTGCAAGTTCTAGCCAGGGCCATAAGGCAAGAAAAAGAAACAATGTTTTCCCTCTTACTGTCCCTATTTACAGATGGCACGATTAATACTAAAGAACACACACACACAAACTTCTATAACAATTAAGTGATTTAAGCAAGGTCATAGGATACCAAGGCAACATGCAGAAATCACTATTTTTATATACTAGCTGTGTACATATTGCTGTATACTAGCAGATGAACAATTTGGTACAGTGTTTTGCCATCCCTAGGAAACCAATACACAACCCAAACAGTCTTCACCAGATGAAAAGATAAACTGGTACATCCATACAATGGGATACTGTTTAGCAATTAAAAGAAATGAAACATTGAAACATGAAGCAACATAAATGAATCTCAAAGGCATTATGCTGAGTGAAACAAGCTGGAATCAAGAGGTTACATACTGCATAATTCCAATTATATGACATTCTGGGAAGGGTAAAACTATCGGAACAGAGAAGACATCAGTGGGATTAGAGGTGGGGAAAGGATTTGACTACAGAGGGAGTTTTTAGAATGATGGAATTGTTCTATATCCTGAATGTGATGGTGGTTACACAAATCTATAAGATATGTTGAAATTCACAAAACTACATGCAAAAAAAAAAGATTAAATTTTACTATATGTAAATTAAAATGATGATGATAAATCATACCATTTCTAACCTATCAGAATGGCAAAAATTAAAAAGTAACAACACATTCTATTCACGGGACTGTGAGGAAGCAGTCACTGTACATTGCTGATAGGATTGCTAATTGGTAGAAAATTTATGGAGCACAACTTGGCAACATCTGGGAAAACAACATGTGCCTTTATCTTTTGACCTACCAACCACTCTTCTAGGAATTTATTCTGAAGATATAACCGAATAATACAAAAATACATATTCAAAAGTTTTTTCACTGCAGCATTGTATGTAATTGCACAACATTGGAAATCAGCTAAATACCCACACACAGGAGAGTAGCTGAATAAACAATTGAACATCCACAAGATGGCGTAGTATGCAGCTTTAGGGGAAAAAAAGAGTAAGTTATCTAAAAACTGTGGTGGAGTGATTTCCAGGATATATTGATAAGTAAAAAAAGCAAAGTACAAAAGGGTATCTACAGTATGCCGTCTTTTGTTTAAGAAAGGAGAAAGAAGAAAATATACACGTGTCTGCATATTTGAGCAACAATTAACACAAGAAGGATAAACCAGTTACTACTAAAATTTGTGTAACCACCAGCACACTCAGAGTATGGTTGGAACCTCTGGGTGTAGTTAGAATGGGATGGAAAGGATAGAAGGAATGGATATGACACTTGTCTGAATATAATTTTGCATAGTCCTAACTTTCACACACAAAAAAATCAACAAGGATGGGGAATCTTCTAAAACTGACCACAAAGATAAATAAAAACCATATTTCCAATGAATAAAATAACCACTATGAAGGGTATGTAAGGGGAAGAACTAACCCAAATTACTTTTTGTTTTGTTTTTTTAAAGATTTTATTGGGGGATTGGGGGAGGGAACAGTGTCGGCAATCAGGGAAGGGGCCAAATTACTTTTGAGCACAGGATTTGGACTACACATCCTCAGGCTACAGACAAAAAGTACAGAAAGTCCACCTTTGCTCTGTTCTGATATTCATGAATTTTAATTACCACCGTTTAGTCAAATAACACTAGTCCCCTAATAAAAATGTTCAAATTTCAGTTACCATGAGTAATTGCCTAAAGTATCAATTTTACCACCAGCCCTTGAGTCCACAAATCAGAGGCACATCAGGATTGGTGACCATCACCTCACTACTTTAAAGTTGGCTGGTGATTGGTCACTGCACTTATATTATCAATTGTAAGTGTCTTCTTCTCTGCCAGCGATAAACTTACGACAATTTACAAAAATGGGTAATTGAAAGGAGTTGGCCAACAAAGGTGAGAGTGTAGCAATGAAAGGAAAAGGGATAATGCTGAAAGTGAAATTCCAATCGATCATAAATGGAGTCAGCAAAAGCAAATTTATCAACAACACAAAGGAGGAAAATGGCTGTGATGAAAAGAATGAAGATGTCTCACAGGAAGTGATGCCAGCATAAAACTTGACATTAAAGAAACTCTGAGACATTTCACAACATTGAAAGAACAAAAGATAAAATGTTGGAAGCTGATCCAAACTTAGAAAGGAGTAGGACAATTTGCCAAGGCATAGAAAAAATGTTCTGTATTGTTAAGTTATACAAGAAGGCAAAAACTCGCAAATTATTATTCTTGATAAGTTTTTTTACAAAAAAATAAAGCACTTTAACCTTCAATCTGCCTAAAGTTTTAAATTAGTACTAAATAACTATTAGTTTTTCTATGTTTTTCATTTCTCTATACATTATAACCAACAATAAGAGAATGTTTAACAAAAAGTTTTAAAGGACATGAAACAATTGTAATGTTTCCCATTGGTTATTAAGATTACTTTGCATGGTATCAACTTGCACAATTATTTTTATGGTCCTACACTACTGTGAAAATTGAGAATTGCCAGTATTCCAAAAATTATTGAACTCTAATCAGTAGACTTCTTTTTCTCAGAGACATGGGTTAGCAATTCTGAAGCACTTTCTGTGCATTCTAAGATTGAGCAAATAAGCAAATACATATTTATCACTATTGGAAAGAGTGTTAGAAATATGGAGAAGAGAAAGGACAGAATAAACTCTGCTTTGTTGGACTGGAATTGGAGATATTCAAGGGATATTCAGGGATAGGTAAATGGATATAGATGTATGTAAGTAAACATACATACATACGTGTATTTCTCAGCTTTGTCCACTGAAAGGGCCTAGAAGCAATGATACACCTAGCACCCTGTCCTGGGTTTCTAATGCCACTAACAGGAACCAACTTTCCTTGGAGAAATGGCTAATTCCAGGTTTGTAGCAGGGAAAAAACAAGGGGGACCTAGAACCTCTTATTGTGCTAAAAAGTAAGGAAGTGCTCAAAGAACGAAGGGCCATGTCAAAAGAACACAGAAGCCAGTTTGAAGGAGCTCCTACTGGTTAAATCTGGGACAAATTGTACATCAAAATAAAAATTATGACAGTAACAGATTCTAATTTACTGAATATATTAAGAATTTATCAGTCCATGTTGATATAACTAAATAAATGGAGAGAAGGGAAAGCTCCTCCTCAAATTAGAAAGCCAACTGATAAATGTAGAAAGAATGATGGAATTAGAAAATCACCGTTTGGTAACCATCATATGAATAATTGATATAGGCAAGAATCATCAATGGACATTAAAACTAGTGAGTGGAAGTCTGAGAAGTAATATAATATTTACATAGTTTCAAAAGATCTGGCATTCACCACTTTAAGCAAATTATCAAAGTTTACATTGACAGCAATGGGAGTAATCCACAGCTACGTGCTTCCTGATACGATGCACTGAGAACTCTGCATCTCTTCTGTACTATTCCTGCCAAAGAGGAAACAGATTAAACCTGAATCTATCCATGAGGAAACATGAGACAAACTCAAATTGAAGAACATTCTACAAATTAACTGGCCTGTACTCTTCAAAAATATGAAAGTTATAAAACACACACAAAAAAATTCAAATTAGACTATAGGGATATGACAACCACATGCAATGAATACTCTTGGATTTTCTTTGCTATAAAGATATTGCTGGGACAACTGGAGAAATCTGAGTAAGGTCTGTAGACAATTATTGAGACAAGAGTATTGTATCAGTGTTTATTTATTGACTTTGGTAATTGTCCTTTGGTTATGTAAGAAAATGTCATTTTGAGAAAATATATATTGAAGTATTTAGTGGTAAAGGGACATCATGTCTGCAACTTACTCTTAGTAATGCAGAAAAAACATGTATATATACATTTTTTTTCTGAACTACTAAAAGTTGAGCTGAAATAAGTCTGCTCTATATCTGTATCTACATAGAGCTCTCTATATCTATCAACATATATATATACATACATATGTATACAGATACACACACACACACACACACACACAGAGAAAGAGAGAGAGACAGAAGGATAAAGCATACGTAGTAATGTATCATTTGGGGAACGTGGGTGATGGGTATCTGGGAATTCTTTGTACTATTCTTGCATTTTTCTTGTAAATCTAAAATTGTCAATTTAATAAGTTTTTAAAATAAATTAAACCTGGGGGCCGGTCGAGTGACGCGTTGGTTAAGAGCTGGCTTGGGACGCCAGTGGGCCCTGGTTCGGATCCCACATATGAGGGCCAGTGACAATGCCCTCTACAGCTAAGATGCTGTACAAAGCTGGACCTGGAGCTGGGCTGCCCTGAGTCGCCTGTGATGGCAGGTGGGTTGCCATGGGCTACCGTGTGTAGCCAGCAGCCAGTGAGAGCGGCCAGCAGCCGCTGTGAGCGGCCGTCCAGAAGCCGGCGACTGATCTGCCTCGCCCGGGAAGAGCGCAATGATGG
>NW_017731378.1:4942159-5014325 GCF_001890085.2 Hipposideros armiger
TCCACAACTAGACTGAAGAACAAAACGACAGCAACTTGTCTGTTCCCCTTCCCCCAATTCCCCAGCGCTGTTCCCATCCCCCCAACTCCCCAATAAAGATCTTTTAAAAAAAGAATAAATTAAACCTGGAAAAAAAATAAAAATGAGGTAGAGGAGGAGGTAGTGGCAATAGAAGAGTCAAGGAATGGCTAGACGTAGGAGAAAAACAAGGAAAAGTTTGGGTCTCTAGATTCAAGAGAAAAGATAATTTCTAGAATGTGTGAGTGAGTGGTCCCTGGATGTCTTTAAATATCGGTGTTCCTCAGAGTTCTGTTCTAGATCTTCATTTCTTGCTCTATGCACTATCTGGGATACTCTGATTCACTCATATGACTTCAATTACTACCCATACACTGATATCCAGATCTGTCTCCCACCCAGGTTTTTCTCCTTACTCCTAAGCCATATAATGCTTCTATTGGCCACCTACCCTTGCATGACCTCCAGGGATCTCAAATTCAACATGTCGAAAACAGAATTCATAGTTTTCTTCCCCAACCAGGTTCAGTTCTCAGAAAATTTATATTTTTTCTCTCTCGCCAAATGCCTGGAAATTATTCTTATCATAAACTCCCAAATTTAAATATGAAGTCCTGTGTCTCCAAAACTTATATATTTTATGGATTTATTCACATTTCCTCCTCCAATTATATCTCTAATAATAATTAGTCTAGTCTGGGGATTTCCAACTGCAGGTCAATTTAAAATTAATTAAACTAAGATCAAGCTATTAAGTGTGACTTTAAACTCAGGAATTAAACAAGATGGTAAACACGCACTAGTGGCTGGTTCCTCCATCATACCCAACCCGAGAGATGGCACAGAAATGGATAGATCTGCAAAAACTGTGAAAACCCTGGCGAGATATGTGTGTGCACACGTGTGCATGTGGGTTGGCAAACAGTCACGATGAAGCCCAGACAGTGATACCACAGGCTTTCTCCCCTTTGGGGCATCCCTCACCTTTTCCCAATGCTGGGCTCTCCCTCTAGGTAAATGTATCAGCCAAGGTAAATGATACCTCCAGGGGAATACAAATTAATGGAGAAAAGTAATGAGACGTAGAAAAAGGTGCAACTTCCATTAAAGTAAGAAAAACTGAACAACCTAGACTAAATGTAACAGATTAAATGCATTAGATGGAAAGGTAATTTAAATAAGATAATACATATCCTCAAAGAAAAAAAGAATTCATATTAGTTACATCAGGGTTTCTCAACCTTGGCATTATTGACATTTTGGGACAGAAAATTCTTTGTTGTGGTGAGGCTGAGACTGTCTTGTGCACTGTGGGAAGTTTAGCAGCACCCCCTAGCTTCTACCCTCTAGATGCCAGTAGCACAACCCTGAGTTGTGACAACCAAAAGTGTCTCCAGACATTGCCAAATGTCTCCCCAGGGTAGGTGGGGGGACAAAATCACCCAACTGGGTTACTTGAAGCAGAAACAATAACTCATGAACCAATTTAAAATACTGTAAAAAATATATAATGGTTGAATAACTCAACAAGTGGGTTGTGTAGCAATATGGATGTAGGCCAAGAATCAATTACTGCACTGAAAAATCAGGTTGAGGAACTCTTTTGGAAGGTATCTGGGAAAGGTAAAGATGAAAATATTAAAGTTAACAGACCTAGAGGTTATAAGTGTAACTATCTACATCCTAAGAATCCAAGAAGAAGGGGAAAAATAGAGGGGGAAAATATTTGTAGATATAATGCTTGCTAAATGCCTAGGACTAAAAAATAAAATAAAATAAAAAATCTCAGATTGAGTACATAAAGGGCAAATCAGGATAGACAGAAAAAAAATCTAATCTTAGATACATTTGAGTGACATGAAAGAACATCAAAGAGAAACACCCAGAGGGAAAGAGCAGCTCTCCTACCAAGGAAAGAGATAGATTGACACTGGACTTCTTAAAGCATCCCAAGAAGAGAGTAGGAGAATGGGAGATCATAAAGGAAGGGGAAGTGAGAATCAAAAATTAATAGTGGGCCTTGTAGGCATTCAATAAACTTATCTCTATTGTGGTGTAACAGAAAAACCACTCAACTTAGAGAAAATTACCTCTGCCGAAGTCCCAACCCAGATTCTTTGGAGACAATGCCAGGTAAAAGGTAGATCCCATAGAGGGAAAGTGGGTGGTGGTACTTTTGTGAGTCCAGTATCAGGCCTTCAGTTGTACAAGTGGATCCAGTTCCGAGGACCTGATTTGAGAGACTAATCTATGCTTCATAATATTAACTTACTATTCATAATGGGGTAAAACATCTTCCCAGGAAAGAGCATACAAACCTGGGCTTGTTATTCATGATATCTCTTATCTATCTAAGTGCTCAGTTAATTACCAATTATCAACTAGTGAATACTGAATCAGAAAAAAATAATTGAATGATCTTGAGGAAAACCATGAATTCTCCCGAGGTCATTAGCATGTACTGTTAGATTCAGGTTCTCTATCAGTGCTACGTAAATGCTAACCAATTCTTGTTCATCTTCTCCCAACCCCCACCCCATGTCTCATCTTACTTTAGTTATCCAATTAGATCAGTTTTATATTTTAGTCATGAGATTACCTTGAATATTATGATTGGACTTTTTTAACAAACATTTACAGGTAAAGTAAAAACAACCAACAGCTATTTATTATGTGTTAGGTATCGTATAAACATTATCTCATTTAATCCTCAAACAACTTTTTGAGGTTAAGTACTATTATTATCTCTATTTTAGAACTTGGGCAACTGGGATAGAATGAGTTAAGTAACTTGCTTCATGTCATTCAGCTAGTAATCAGGGCCAAAGAAAGCTAGTAAGACCTCAAAACTAATAACCTGAATAATTGTGCTAGATCGTCCCCATGTCCCAGGCTCACTTTTCTCATCTGCACCTATCCCAGAGTTGGGAGACTGAAGTGAGATAAAACATACAGCAGGGTTTTATAACCTATGAAGCATACTGCAAAGTGGCATATACTATTTTAAAATATACAATTAAAATGCAAAAATTTTACAATTTATAATAATGGATAACAGCACGAATACAGAATGTACACATTTCACAATCACAAAATTCAGATACATAAAAACTTTATTGAAATATAACATATATGCTGTAAAGTTCACAAAGCTTAAGCACGCAGCTCGATTAAATTTTAAGAAGGTAAAAATTGCAAAAAATAAAAAGTAACCACTACTTAGATCAAAATACAAAACATTACCAATACCTCAGAAGCCTCCCTTCGGCAAATGGTATATGCTTTTGAGTTAAAGATCTGGATTCAAATCTTGAACTTTCACTTTCTTCTTGCGTGACTTTGGCCAGTTATTTAACCTCTTTGGGTCTCGGTTGAGCCATCTGTAAAGTGAGAATAGTATCTTATAAAATTGTTGAATTAAAAGTCATATAATATAAAACGTCTATCACAGTGCCTGAATATAGTTGCTCTGCAATAAGTGGTAATTATTCTCAGGCAAATGCAATAGGCGGTCGCCACCTCCAACTTCCTGCTTTTCTGTCGCTTACTTTTGAAAGTTGCTCTCGCTCGCATTCTTTTTCTCTTTCTTCTCGCCCCTCCTACTGCCGTAAATAGCCCTCCAGAGCTGTCGTAAAATGCTCCTCCCCGCCCTCCATGTGGCGAAAACGCAATCACACTTGACGGCGCGAGGTGGCTCAGCCGCAAGATGGCGGCGCTGGCGGAGGAGCAGACGGAGGTGGCGGTCAAGTTAGAGCCCGAGGGACCGCCAACGCTGCTACCTCCGCAGGCTGGGGACGGCGCTGGCGAGGGTGGCGGCGGCACCACCAACAACGGCCCCAACAGCGGCGGTGGGAACGTTGCGGCGTCGTCGTCGGCCGGCGGGGATGGTGGGACCCCCAAACCCTCGGTGGCTGTCTCCGCCGTTGCTCCGGCGGGGGCGGCCCCGGTGCCCGCCGCTGCTCCAGAGGCTGGAGCTTCCCACGACCGACAGACTTTGCTGGCCGTGCTGCAGTTCCTACGGCAGAGCAACCTCCGCGAAGCCGAAGAGGCTCTGCGCCGGGAGGCCCGGCTGCTGGAGGAGGCAGTGGCGGGCTCCGGAGTCCCGGGAGAGGCGGACGGCGCCGGTGCTGAGGCGGCTAGCGCGCTTCTCAGCCGGGTCACAGCCTCGGCTCCCGGTCCTGCGGCCACAGACCCTCCGGGCACCGGCTCTTCGGGAGCTGCCGCCGTCTCGGGCTCAGCAACAGGACCTGTAGCTCCGGGGAAAGGTGAGCCGCGGGGTCCCGGGAAGGCAGGGCGGGCATGAAGGGGAGCTAGCCGGGAACGCCGAGGCTGGCAGGCCTGCACCTCTGCGGGCTTGTTTTGAATTTCCTGGGCCCGCCTCTAGGGCCACATGCCCGCCCCTTTCTTGAGTGCGCCGGCTGCGCAGTCAAACCCTCTTACTAGAGCTGTCAGTTCTAGCGAAAGCCATTGAGCAGAGGGATGTATGGGGCAGGTGGGCGCGGAGAGGCGGGGACCTTCAGGGTTTTGGTCCCTTTTCTCTTATTTGGACTCTTGAGCCTTGGATAGGTCTGCATTAACACTAACAATATTTGTACAGTTCTGGACTAGCGTAGGTTAACTACTATAAATATTTTAAGTTCTATATCTTAATTCTCACAGTTCCACTATTTTACAGGTGAGAAAAAAAGACTGAGAAAAGCCAAGGGACTCGCTTTGGACCACACAGCCAGGGAGTGATGGAACATAGTGTAGCCAGTATTTCTAGAATATAGGCTATCACAGGTGTTGAATCTTTTGGGGAATGCGGATTCCTGGGCATCATTTCAGACTTAGTGACTAAGACCCTGAAGAAGCTGAGCCTGAGGATCTGCATTTTTGAATAAATGCTTCCGAGGGGTACTGATGTATGGCCAAGTTTGAGAACCATTCATTTGGGAATAGGCATTGGACAGACCTGAGTTCAGATTGTGTCTCTGTTGCTTTTACTCGTTTGATGCTGATTAAGTTATTCTTCCTAAAATTGAGTTTTTTTCTCAATTAAATGGGTTATGGTGAGACTTAGATATAATATATGTAAAGTGACTGGCATTGAAAAGTTTATGCCTAGGTATCCATTCCTGACACCTGAACCCCCCCCCTTTTCCCAGCAACTGTTTTCACAAAGTCGATGCATTAAAACTCATACACAATATAAGATCTCAAAGGTGATCCTGAGCCAATAATAAATGTTAGTTGAATTAAATTATCCAGTACAGAACGTCTAGCCAATCTGTATTTAATGAAACCTAATCTTTGCAGTATTACCAGAAGTGAAGAATAAATACACAGCATTGTAACCCATAAATAGAAGTGTGCGAAAATGTGATTGAGAGGAATCTTTTCTGAATGCTGAATTTTGTGAATGAACTATAAGAAGGATGAAGTATGTTGTTGGTCATTTTGTTATAATCTGTTCAGAAACCTGACCTATATTTAAATCATAATTCAGAAACAAGTAAGGCGGAAAGAAAAGGCCATCAGTAACTGAAAGAATTTATATCATTTGTGCAGTAGGAAACATGACAGTATTATAATTGCAACTTAAAAATTCCAACAATAAAACTCTGATTCGATTGACAGATGTATCATTGTTTGGTATCGCTATATTACAAATAAATACTCATGTTTTCTGACTTAAAATGGTGGTTCTGGAAATGGTTTTAAGCATATCTTTTGGAAATATAAATACGGCACACACTTTCTATCCTAAAAATGCTTACATTTTATAAGAAGTGAGAGATGTACATGTATGAATGTAATATAGGATAGGATTTATAGTTAAGTTACAAAGTACTTAGGTAGCTCAGAGAACTGGGAATGTTATTCCAGGGCATGGCTTGTTGGTGGTGGGTGCCATTGCGCCTTGAGAGAAGATTGATATAGTTGTTTGATTTGCACATCCATATTTTATAAAATTTGTCTTTAAGGTAGCTCCAGGAAAAATATTGAACCTTTTGTGATTGATTTGAACATTTTATTTAAAGATATGGACAAGATGAAGGAGTTTTGAATGGGTGACTGAAACAAAGTGAAAATCCTATTAAAAGTTAGGTGATTGTGTTAGGGAAGAGAGTTTGAGAGGAGAGGGACAAACATCTGAGAAACAATTCACCTCTGGACCTTAACAAAACAGCCCTAGTCACTTGGTGCATATCAGGTCATTTTCTTGAAAGTTGTTTTTCATTTTTTAAACAGTTGGGAGTGTAGCTGTGGAAGACCAGCCGGATGTCAGTGCTGTGCTGTCAGCTTACAACCAACAAGGAGACCCCACAATGTATGAAGAATACTATAGTGGACTGAAACACTTCATTGAATGTTCCTTGGACTGCCATCGGGCAGAGTTATCCCAACTCTTTTATCCTCTGTTTGTACACATGTACTTAGAACTAGTCTACAATCAACATGAGAATGAAGCAAAATCATTCTTTGAGAAGTATGTGAATTTTTATATATGTAATGTGTATACACATCAGTGACCACACAATGTAAGATTGTAACTCAAAAAGTACTTTATGAAGGAGAGATACCCAGTGCTATGAGAACCCAAAATTGGAGGGTGGGAGGAGCGTGATCTAGTTGGAGAAGTCCAGGGAAGGCTCCCAGGGGAAGTGATGCTTGATGTAAGATCTGAAGATTGGGTAGGAGTTAACCAGATGAAGAGAAGAGAGAAAGCATGTATGAACACTAAGCTCTGTGGTGGTAGGGCTCATGGCAGGTACAGAGATGAAAGAAAGGCAATGTGGCTGGAGCAGAGTATGGGCATGGGATGTGATACAACATGAAGCTGGACAATTGACTAAGGGCTGGAATAGGCAGGTTCTTGGGCTATGTTAAAGGTCTTGGTTTATTCTAAGAACAGTAGGGGGTTGTATTGGGTAGATTTAGCTGAGATTCACTGAAAACTATATCAATAACAGCATGAATAAAATAAAAGTTTGTTTTTGCTTTTATATTCCAAGAGCAGTAGGAAGCTGTGTTAGGATTAGATTAAATTGAGAGTGACTGAAAACCCAAATAATTGAGGCTGAAGTATGATACAAATTTATTTCTTTCTCTCATGAAGTTAGGCAGTCCAGGACTGGTATGGAGTCCTTGATTAGCAGGGACCCAGGTGCTCTTGATCTTGTTGTTTTACAATCCGAGTCATGCAGCTTCTACCTGTGGCACAAGATGCTTCCCTGGTTCTAAGCAATCACATCAGTGTTATAGTCAGCAGGAAAGGCACACATCCTTCCTGGAAGTTGCACATACTTCTTTTTTTATGTCATTGGTCAACGGCCACATCTACCTACAAGGGAGGTAGGAAGTGTGCTATTTACCTAGGTGCCATTGTGCTCAGTTATATTCAGGTGTACAATTGTGGAGAAAGAAAAAATGGATATTTGGGAGCAGTGATGCATCTCTGCTACAGAAATCATTGAAGGACCGTGTCATTATTAGATTTGCATTTTGAAAGGACCTTTATACAGTGGGGAAAATAGGTGTGTGTGGTTGGTGGGGGGGGGGCAGGTGGAGGGGAGACAGAGTGACTATAGATTGACTAGTTTGGGAGGTTATTGTAGTGGTTTTTTGTCAACCAGGGCGGGGATGATATTATTCCTCCTTCCCCTGAAAATGTGTGGAGGTGTTTTGGGTTGTCATAATGACTAGGATGGAGGAGCAGGTGGCTTAGGGATACCAAATGTTGTAATATGTGCAGGTAGTCCCACTTAGCAGAAAATTATTCTGCCCCAAATGCCAGTAGCACCCTTATTGAGAAATATTGGGGTGCAGCAGTATTGGTGAAACGAAGTGGACATTTTGGTGAGGCACTTGGTGATGGATTGGATGTGGAGGTGAGGGCGATGAAGCTATCATCATTGATAACTCCTAGGTTTCTGGCTCCCACAGCTGGATAGGGGTGCCCCTCACGGAGATAGGAAACCCTGGAAGAGGACCTAGTTTGTCAGGTTGTGGAAAAATCTTGAGCTCAGATTTGAATGTGCCTTCGACTTATTTAAGAGATGTCAAGTTTATAGGTGGATGATATATAAGGCTCTGGAGCTCAGAGGAGAGGTAGGGACTGGAGGTATAAATTGGAGTTGTGTGCAGTATTGATGATTGGATGAGATTGCCTGGGAGGGTTATGAAATGAATGAGAGGGCTAGGCCTGAGCCTTGAGGATCTCTAATGGGCAATGCTTAACAGTTTGAATGAGAGCTTTTTAGTACAAGCAATAGACCCAAAAGGCAGAACTTGTCATATGACACAGGTAGTGGTAATGGCGGAGTAATAAAATTCTGGACTCTTTGCTCCTATGCCATCATATTCATTATTCTATATACGGTGTCTAATAGAAGGCATATAGAGCAAATATTCTGTACATCACTGTTTTGGAAAATAATTAAGTAAGGCTGATGATGACAGAACTTCTACCCTCAGCTAATTTTTCTTACAGTATTGTCATCAATAAACCTCTTTCTTTTCCAGTATCTTGGTATTCACATAGGAAGCTGGAATATCCTAAGGGACTCTCTGCCTCTTTGTTATGGACAATCTCAGTCTTTGCCTGGACCCGGTGCTTAGATGGGGTTATGGGCAGTGAGTGATACAAACACTAAGAGGTTAAGATTTCTAATTTCATTCAAATCTTAGACAGAAACCCTTAGTTCAAGTCTTGATGAGTCATAATAGGGCAACACAGGTAACAGTTTAGGTATTTATTGGCTATGTGTCTATATGAGCTAGGGCCATAATATCTTTTTGTAAAATTATTTATTTTTATATTGACATTCAATATAATTTTATATTAGTTTCAGGTGTACAGCATAGTGGTTAGACACTTATATAATTTATGCATCGAGCCCCCCGATTAGTCTAGTACCCACCTGACACTATACATAGTTGTTGCAACATTATTGACTATATTCTCTATGTTGTACTTTACATCCCATGATTATTATTTTTTTTTTAAAGATTTAATTGGGAAATTGGGGGAGGGAACAGCATTGGGGAGTTGGGGAAAGGGAACAGACAAGTTGCCGTCCCCCTGTTCTTCAGTCTAGTTGTGGAGGATGTTGCTTCACTGGCCCATGTTGGTATTGTGATCACTGCGCTCTTCCCGGCTGGGGCGGATCGATCGCCGGCCATTGGACATCCGCTCACGGTAGCTCATGCTGGATGCTGGCCGCTCACGCTGGCTGCTGGCCTCTCACAGTAGCTTATAGCAGCCCACTGCAGCCCCGTTGCAGCCTATGCCATCGCCAGTAACTCACAGCAGCCCAGCTCCAGGTCAAGCTGTTGTTCACCATCTTAGCTGTAGAGGGCAGTGTCACTGGCCCTCTTGTGGGATCTGAACCAGTGGCTCTGCTGCTCAGAGCTCACGCTCCCAAGCCAACTCTTAACCAATAAGCCACTTGGCCGCCCTCCCCATGACTATTTTGTAACTACCAATTTGTGTTTTTTTTTTTTAAGATTTTTTTTTTCTATTGGGGAATTGGGGGAGGGGAACAGTGTTCGGGAATTGGGAAAGGGGACTGGCCAAGTTGTTGTTCTTCAGTCTTGTTGTGTGGGGCACCAGTTGCCATCTGGCTTCCCATCGGCAGCTCGTGGCCTCTAAGCTCAAGGTGCTGTGTTCAATCTTAGTTGCAGGTGGGCATAGCCACCATCCCATGCGGGAGTCGAACCAGCAGCCTTATTGTTAAGAGCCCATGCTCTATCTACTGAGCCATCTGGGCGGCAGTTCAGCTCAAGGTACTGAGTTCAGTCTTAGTTACGAGTGGGCGTAGCGAACTGGCAATCTTGTTGTTACACCAGCTGAGCCACCCTGCCACCTGTTAGCAGCTCAGCAACAGCTCAGCTCGGGACTCAGCGTCACTGGCCCATGTGGGAATCGAACCTGCGGCCCTGTTGCTCAGAGCTCGTACTTTTAAGCCAACTCTTAACTGACCACTCAGCTGGCCCCAATTTGAATTTCTTGACGTCTTCACCTTTTTCACCCAGCTCCGCAACCTCCTCCCCTCTGGCAACATCAGTTTGTTCTCTGTATCTATAAGTCTGTTTCTTTTTTGTTCATTTTTTTTGTTCTGTAGATTCCACATATAAGTGAGATCATATGGTATTTGCCTTTCCTTGCCTTTCTTAGTCTTATTTCACTTAGCCTAATACCCTCTAGGTCCATCCATGTTTTCGCATAGGTCCCTAATATCTTATGTTTAGTCAGTGTTTCCTAAATGTTTTTGCATTGTTTGGTGCTCTTTGTGAGTGCCAAATATAAGATATTTACTTTTACTCTATTAGGAAAATTAAGGTTTATAGAAACAAAAGTACATTTAAATTTCTTAATTGTCACCAAGGCTGAATGAAAATTTTTATTTACTTGCCTTTGGTAATGATGAGTAAATGGAAGTGCTCATTCTTTGGTATTAACATTTGTTTGTCCTTTAGTCATACGATTAGTCATGTTATTAAAGTAC
This sequence comes from Hipposideros armiger, assembly GCF_001890085.2. Taxonomy (NCBI): domain Eukaryota; kingdom Metazoa; phylum Chordata; class Mammalia; order Chiroptera; family Hipposideridae; genus Hipposideros; species Hipposideros armiger. Next base: position 4,952,671 of record NW_017731378.1, read on the forward strand.
TAATGTTTAAAAAAATATGTCTGGTATTAAGAACATAAGAAATCGTTAAAAATGGTGAGAATGAGAATGCCATGAATTGATTATTGTTGAGAGGCTGGGTGATAGGTACATTGAGTTCATTATACTGATTTTTGCTTTTGTATATGTTTGAAATTTTCCATAAAAAAAAAGCTTTTAAAAGTAGGTTCTGAGAGAACATAAAATTTCGTAAAGCAAAGGTTCTAACATTTTCAAGTGTCTACCATTGGTGGCATTCAAAAGAGACTGTCTACCAGTGGCAGTCATCTTATCTTTCATTCACTTCTGGTATTTATTTCAAATTCTCTTAAAATGTTTATTATGCATTTCATCAGAGTTAAATTGGTCATTTTTATGATGAATTCATAAACTGAATTGTAATCATTTTGAAATGAGTTATAACTTCTGATCCTACAGCTTGATCCAAGGTTATTCAGACTACGTTGAAAATATTCTGGTATGTTTATAAATATATGGGGGAGAGGCAGATCCCTTAATGATTACATTGAAAATGACTTTTTAAAATCACTGAAACAGGTTCCATGGAGATCAGGAATGTTATTACCAAGATGACCTACGAGTATTATCTAGTCTTACCAAAAAGGAACACATGAAAGGGAATGAGACCATGTTGGATTTTCGAACAAGTAAATTTGTTCTGCGTATTTCCCGTGACTCGTACCAACTCTTGAAGAGGCATCTTCAGGAGAAACAGAACAATCAGATTTGGAACATAGTTCAGGAGCACCTCTACATTGACATCTTTGATGGGATGCCGCGTAGTAAGCAACAGATAGATGCGATGGTGGGAAGTTTGGCAGGAGAGGCTAAACGAGAGGCAAACAAATCAAAGGTATGGGAATAAACCTAAGAACTATGTAATGCAGATTATGAAAAATTGTCGCATTTTCATCTACATGATTTACACATTTTTCTTACAGCTAGTGGGAATAATTTTACACTGTATACTATATTTTATGTTCTAAGGATGGTGTATATATCAGTCAGGATTTGGGAATGGTTGCATTTAACAGAACCCTGACTACAGTGGTTGAAACAAGTAAGGGCTTTTTCTCACATTAAATGAATTACAGAGGAAAGCCCTCCTGGGCTGGCGTAAGGGCTCTACAGTGCCATCAAGGACTCTGGCTCCTTTTAGTTTTTGCTCTACCATCTTTAGAATACAGCTCTCTTTTTTGTGCTCACAGATGGCTATTGCAGCTCCAGCATTGCAGCTGCATTCCAGGAAGGCAGAAGGGAGATGAGAAAAGACATATCCCTGCTAAATCTCTCCCTTTTTTATCCGGAAGACAGTATTTTTTCTAGAACCCTACTTTTTATATTTGTGTGTATATCAGTTGTCAGAATGATATGATATGGCCATTCCTAGCTGCAAGGGAGCCCAGGAACAAATTACTTAACTGTGCATGTTGCTGCTCCAACAAAATCAGGGTTCTGTTAGCAAAGAAGAAAGGGAGATTGGCTATTGGGTAGACAAGTATAGAATCTGCTTCTGGGTATAAATTACTATATTGTAATTGTGATTCATTCTGTCAAGATATGAAAAAGATGTATTAATGAACAAAAAAATTTAATTAAAGGAATGTTGGTTCTTTTGACTTGTAGGTATTTTTTGGTTTATTAAAAGAGCCAGAAATTGAGGTGCCTCTGGATGATGAGGATGAAGAAGGAGAAAATGAAGAAGGAAAACCTAAAAAGAAGAAGCCTAAAAAAGATAGTATTGGATCCAAAAGCAAAAAACAAGATCCCAATGCTCCACCTCAAAACAGGTGAGGAGAAAACCTCAGGAATGTGTGCAGAGGTGAAAGCTGATGTTTTACAGTGTTCAAGTTTCTTAATAGAGTAATTTCTAGTGTGTTTTTCTTTCACAGAATCCCTCTTCCTGAGTTGAAAGATTCAGATAAGTTGGATAAGATAATGAATATGAAAGAAACCACCAAACGAGTGCGCCTTGGGCCAGACTGTTTACCCTCCATTTGTTTCTACACATTCCTCAATGCTTACCAGGTTGGTAAAATGATTGGGTAATTTCTGCCTGGAGAATCATTTAAAAATGGTGATCTACAATTAGAAGAAACTTAAATGTGTTAACTAAAACAGAGTTTTCTTATTTGAACTCTTGCTATAAATATAGTTTAAAGATAGCCGTTAAGAAAGGAGAACAGGACACTGCTATGAATAGATAGAAGGCAATGTTTAAAAGAAGTTTAGCAAGTTGTAAATACCAGAATCTTGTGTACATGTGCCTGTCTCACTAATCAGAATTGTGCTAGCCTTTAAAGAGAAAACTGTGTAGTTCATCTCTATTGAAGTTGGTTTAAGTACTTACATAAACAGTATTTATTATTAAGAATTCTATATGTCTTTATAGGCTGTTTATAATAGGCTGCTGAGGATATATTTACTAAAGTGCAGAAATGGTTAACATTTGATTCATATCATGCACTCCAAATTTGGAGGGCAAAAAGGGGTAAGTGATGACATGTTCCCAAAGAAAGTGATTTCAAACAGTTGGTTTCATAGAAGAATGAAATCTCAGATGATCTTTTGTATGAGAAAAATAGCTCTCAGTGTATACATATTTTCTAAGATGTGATTGTAATGTTTTTCCTCAAAACAGTATTGTTAGTATAAAGCTTCTTCTTCTTTCTGTTTTTTGGCAGGGCCTCACTGCAGTGGATGTCACTGATGATTCTAGTTTGATTGCTGGAGGTTTTGCAGATTCAACTGTCAGAGTGTGGTCTGTGACACCCAAAAAGCTTCGTAGTGTCAAACAAGCAGCAGGTAACTGAGATGACCTGTCAGGATGTAAACTCATCATTAGTTTACACCAATCCTGAATCCATGAAATCTATACAAGAGATTGTGATCTTAGCTGATTTTCACTAGATTTTACTTTAACTCAAAATGCTAATATTCCCAACAGTGAAAAGTGCATTGGCGTGGCAGTCAGCAGACTGGAGTACTAGACTGTTTTAATTTCTTTGGGCCTCAGTTTTCTCATCTGTAGAATGAGGGGATTAGGCTACAAAACTCATTAAGATTAAAAATCTAACATTTTATGATTGCTTGTGAATTTTTAAAAAAACCTTTAAATAATGGGAGAATACTTTGTTTTAGCCATAAAAATGACTAAAAAAGAATAAAGTCAGGATTTCATTTTAAAGAGCTTGCTAACTATATTGCTTAAACATTATAATACATTTTCAATAATTTAGTATTTCCATAGTTTTCATTTTTGTGAAACATTGTGATATAGTGGATAAACTTGAGTTTCAGTCCTAGTTCCGACACTGAATAGTTGTGTACACTCTGGCTAATAATAAACTGTTCTGAACCTCAGTTTCTTCTATACCTTGGGATAATATCACCTAATTTAGAGGCATTAGCACAGTGGGTGGTATGTAGGAGGAACTGTTCAAATGCTCTTCTCCTGAACCATAATGTAATTTCCTTAGAATGTTTTAATGGATGTACTTTTAAAAATCAGTATTTCTGGATCATTTTAGATCTTAGCCTCATAGACAAAGAATCAGATGATGTCTTGGAAAGAATCATGGATGAGAAAACAGCAAGTGAGTTGAAGATTTTGTATGGTCACAGTGGGCCTGTCTATGGAGCCAGCTTCAGTCCAGATAGGTAAAGTACAAACAGTAAAAATTAAATACTGCAATATTATATCGAGATTATATAATATTGGGTCGTCGGGAAAGTCATGATGCATTTTTGCCTTGAAAAACATAGAAAAATACGTCATGACTTTCCCAACAACCTAATAGTTAAGTACTGGAAACATTATGCAAATGTTGGGAAAATTTCTGTTAGAAAAATCTCATGGTTGCCTATCATTCATCATCTTTTAGAATCTTGCCATTTGCTAATTCACCTTGGGGTACTGATGTACGATAGCAACTTAATGTATACCCAAATTTACAGAATCAAGATGCATAGCTTCGGGGTTTGCTGGTTTTAAAAACTAGCTTTAGTTTTGTATAACCTTGATAGGGGCTGAATTGCTTCTTTAGGTTTTGTGACTACTGCTATCTTCCATCATATCCAAATTTACAACAGATTGCTGATATGAAAGGCATATTAGCTATCAATTGAAGATTTATCTTTGTACAATCAAAAGAACTAAGAGGATACTGAGAGAATTTGAAACCTGTAAATAGATACTTCCCTGTTTTTCATGATCTCTAACATTCTATAGAAATGGGAGAAGGGTATTTTGTGTTCATATCATTTATACCTTACTTGGATAGATAACAGCTTTTTTTTTTTAAAGATTTTATTGGGGAACTGGGGGAGGGAATAGCATTGGGGAATCAGGGAAGGGGAACAGACAAATTGCTGTTCCCCTGTTCTTCATTCTAGTTGTGGAGGACATCACTTCACTGGCCCATGTTGATATTGTGATCATTGTGCTCTTCCTGGCTGAGGCAGACCGGTCGCTGGCCATTGGATGGCTGCTCATGGCAGCCCACAGCAGCCCGCGCTGGCCGCCGGCCACCCATGCTGGCTGCCGGCCACTCACAGTAGCCCATGGCAGCCCACTGCAGCCCCTCTGCAGCTGACGCTGTCGCCGGCGACTCATGGGCAGCCCAGCTCCAGGTTGAGTTGTTGTTCACCATCTTAGCTGTAGAGGGCACAGCATCACTGGCCCACATGGGATCTGAACTGGCGGCCCTTCTGCTCAGAGCTGGCGTCCCAAGCCAACTCCCAACCAATGAGCCACTCAGCCGGCCCTGGTAGTTTTTAATCCATCAAGGTTTTCATTTTTATGAGCCTTTGAGAATGAAGTTTTTGTTTGATAGCGTTTAGCAAGATGACAGTTTTACTTGAGAGAAACTTTTGATTTCGGTGAAAACTATAGTACTTTGGGTAGTTCAGCTTTTGTATTTATCCGTGAAAAGAGTATTATTTGTGTGTCTAGTGTTTTTTTGTTTTTTCTTTTTTTGTGTGTGTCAAGACATTGCCCTTTAAATTCTTATGCAACTCATACAGGATAGGAAAATAGTGTCTCTGTTTTAAAGTCAAACATAGTTGAGTTTTAAATGACATATCACATTTCTTAGAAGCCTTTCTCAATTGACCTTATTTGACCATACTTTTTGTCATTATCCCTTGGTATTATTTTTTTTAACTGTGATTTTCCCCGTAATATATTTTTAAAAATAATCTAACCTCATTCAGTAGGTGCTCAGTAGATGTAGTGTCTAACATTAGTTTGGTTAGTACTTTCAGCTCTTGCTATCTACTGTGAATTCCAAGCGTAAATTAAAAGTGAGATGTAGCATGTCAGCTAAATTTAATATATTCAAATGTGCAGAAAAACTGGACAGGTGACTAAGTTATTCTGAGCATCAAATATATTACCTTCTGTTCTCTCAGGAACTACCTGCTTTCCTCTTCAGAGGATGGAACTGTTCGATTGTGGAGTCTTCAAACATTTACTTGCTTGGTGGGATATAAAGGACACAACTATCCGGTTTGGGACACACAGTTTTCTCCATATGGATATTATTTTGTGTCAGGGGGCCATGACCGAGTAGCTCGGTAAGAACATTGTGATCTTATGACTGGGTCTTTTAAAGGAACAAACAGAATGGGTTCTTGTTGGCAAAGGAGTATTACTGTGTCTCTATGTCTATACCAAGAATCCTGAGTCTTATTTTTCTTTCTCAAGTTAGCTTATTAACACACCTTCCCTGTCTCCCATCAGCTGTTTAACCTTCTTTCACGGACCATTCATTGTAGCACCTGTTTCCATCATCTCCTTAGAAGTTTGGGATGACGTAGAAACTGTGTGGTAGCTAAAACTTTTCTATAGGTTAGACTAGGAGCTGGAGTGGGAGGGGGCATATACAGAGAACTCAAGAACTATAAAATTAAAAAATGTGTGTACCAGATCAAGTTAGTTTTTCTTATGAATGTTATTCAATCTCAATCATTCCTTCTTTCCCTCAGGTTAACTAGTGAAGGGGCCTATTTGGAGCTAACATTTCACATAGATGTTTAGGATACCATTTTCACTTTTCGTAGTTAACTACTAATTATCTTTTGCTTTTAATAAATTTTTTCAAAGGCTTTGGGCTACAGACCACTATCAGCCTTTAAGGATATTTGCTGGCCATCTTGCTGATGTGAATTGTACCCGATTCCATCCAAATTCTAATTATGTTGCTACGGGCTCTGCAGATAGAACTGTGCGGCTCTGGGATGTCCTGAATGGGAACTGTGTAAGGATCTTCACTGGACACAAGGTATTTTTACACCTTCATTATCCCAGCACACAAGGTTGCTTTTGAGATAAAAATATTTTAAAAATTAACCAGTGACACATAAATTTTAAAGATACCATTCATACCACTAAACTTAAAAATTCTAAGTTTGTCTTATTTTCTATTTTTTAGCCTTACTTTTGACTTCTCATTGACTTCTTTTCTAGGGACCAATTCATGCCTTGACATTTTCTCCCAATGGGAGATTCCTGGCTACAGGAGCAACAGATGGCAGAGTACTCCTTTGGGATATTGGACATGGTTTGATGGTTGGAGAATTAAAAGGCCACACTGATACAGTTTGTTCGCTTAGGTTTAGTAGAGATGGTGAAATTTTGGCATCAGGTAAATGACTAGAAATGGCTTTGTGGTAAAGGGTATATGGTATGTTAAAAGAAAACACTGAGCATTGACAGTTGCAAAATTAAGTCCTGTTGTATTAGGTTTCGCTTCTCTTTAGCCAGTGTCACCCTACTTGTATATTGATTTCTCAAAACTACTACTTGAAATGCTCCTTTAGGGGGAACAGAGTTGTTAATCAAGACTTGACAAAATGTTAGAAGCTAAATATGGTGGATGCTACTGAATGGTTTCCTTTGACTTTCCCTTAGGTTCAATGGATAATACAGTCCGGTTATGGGATGCTGTCAAAGCATTTGAAGATTTAGAGACTGATGACTTTACTACAGCCACTGGGCATATAAATTTACCTGAGAATTCACAGGAGCTATTGTTGGGAACATATATGACCAAATCAACACCAGTTGTGCACCTCCATTTTACTCGAAGAAACTTGGTTCTAGCTGCAGGAGCTTATAGTCCGCAATAAACTATTGGTATTAAAGACCTTTTGGAAGCTACTGTTTGAAAAAGGGAGACTAAAAGCAAATACCTCAGTGATTAATATTTAATCAAAGAATGTTTGTCTATATGGATCTGGAAGTATGCTGCTTGGAAAATCTGAACAGGACAGTTCCACGTTTCTATAGCAACCACATTTAACTAATTTCCGTTAGTTGAATAAGAGGTATTATGTTCGTGGAGGGGACATTTATGGTGCTTTGGATTGTGTGGAAACTATGCATTTTCTGTTTAAATGCTATTTTAATTTATTATGTTTAGAAAAAAACCAATTGATTTCAATAATTCATTTTGCTTCTAGATTCAAATCGAGTAATATAATACCATCTTGAATTTTAGCTGAAGAATTCTATGAGCATGTATGTTTCTGCTGTAAAAATGTAGTTACTGTATGGCACTCAAGTACTCTGTTAAATGATCCACTAATATTTTTGCGTGGCCCATGACTAGTGGAATGTATGTAACTGGGTAGGGTGAACTACAATTCCGTTCTAAGAATTAGATGAAGTACAACCATCAACTGACATCTGAATTTATGCCTGAGTGCACCCAAACACTCTATAAATCAGGTAAAGAAATTTAGCTTCCATGTTCTACTTCAGCTAAAATACACAACCTAGTACACTTGAAGTCAGACAGACATTTCAGTTGCTTACCTCCAGTACTGAGCCTTGCTTTGGGAAACTAAAATATTCAGACCAAGTCACTGCCAGTTTTTTGCCTTTGTTGCATTTTGTACAGTTTTTATATTTTTGATATCTTGTAAATAAAGACAACCAGCTTTTCCAGGTTCATAATTTATTGTACAAATTGAGTATCACATGAGTTGACATTAGCTTCTCCAGGTATGGGAAATCAACAGATGAGGTACAGCTTAGAATCCTATAAACAAAGCAAAAATAGTTTAGACACAAATGTGTTTTAAGACTTTCAGTAAATTACCAGTACAGGACTATCCATGAACCCCCTAAAATTGAATGCGAACCCATCAGATTCTCAAAGGAGTCAGTAACCCCTCCCCACCAATTAAGGTATCTCTTAGCATAATACAATGTAACCTAATACTCCACCTTTAACAAAAAAGCTACCAACAATTCAGTATGGTCCTAAACGTACGAGTATATAAAGTAACATTTTAAACAGTAGAAAACAGGTATGTTTCTATTTAATATCTGAGAAACAATCTCTCCATTTGTGCAAAGGGGATACTACCACCTTCCCAAAGTTAGGTACCTAGCATGGAAAATTGAGCAAAATACTACAGGTTTGTCAGGAATAAGCCATGGACCACTGCATTCTGGGATATGCAGTCCCCTAAGGATTGGAAAAGCTCTTAAGAGCAGAGGGAAAATTTTGTCTGTGGAGAGCTACATTATATGAAGATCTGGGTTTTCTGCACAATATTGCCAACACAAATATTTATTCACTTAACTGTGGACAAATGGGGGTTGGAGACACTATAAGAGGAAAATGAAGTCTGGGGATTTAAGGAAATGATATAACTTTATATGAAAATTTGAAACTAGCAAACAAAAGCAATGTATATTTGCAACTGATTTAAAAGGTTGGTTAATAATTATTACATAAAGAGCTTATACAAGAAAAATAAGGTCTTCACAAAGACAAAGTCCCAATTGTTAAATGAGAAAAGCACATGAAGAGAATGTTAATAAAAATACAAATGGTAAACACAAAAAATGTACAACTTCATCAAAAAGAAATTATTTTTACTAATCAAATTAACAAAAACCAGAAACATATTCAACGTTGGGTGGGGCAATAGAGACACCTCTTAAAAAGCTGGGCGCCCCACAACCCTTTGAGAAAGAACTTCAACCTAAAAAAATAATCATAAGATACAGATTTCACTTCATTCTCAAAAGTGTTCATATTTATATTTTAAAAAAATCTAACAGGGGCTGGCTGAGTGGTGTGCTGGTTAGGAGTTGGCTTGGGATGCCAGCTCTGAGCAGCAGGGCCCTGGTTTGGATCCCCCATATGAGAGCCAGTGATGCTGCGCTCTCTACAGCTAAGATGGTGAACAACAGCTCGACCTGGAGCTGGGCTGCTGTGATCACGTAGGCTGCAGTAAGGCTGGCCGGCAGCTGGCGTGCACCTTATGAGCTGCTGTGACTAGCCGTCCAATGGCCAGCGAACGACTGCCTCACCAGGGAAGAGCGCAATGATAATACCAACATGGGTCAGTGAAGCGATGTCCTCCACAACTAGACTGAAGAACAAAAGGACAGCAACTTGTCTGTTCCCCTCCCCTAATTCTCCAATAAAATCTTAAAAAAAACCAATAGAATTCCTCTGTAAAATGAATTATCTCTCCACGAGCACATGTGCATTTAAGTTATAGAGAACATACTTGTTATAATACAAAACAGTCATGAATCACAGCCAATGGAAACCAAATAAAATACACAAAGAGTTAAACCAAAATGCTAACAAACTGTCAGGGTAATAGATATGCATAGCCTTTTTATTTATTTTTTGTGTGTAATAAATTTTGCATAGTGACTAATTTATAGTCAGGGGAAAAAACCCCATAACATCAAAATCGCTAAGTTATAAACTTTTAAATGTCAGCTCCTTACCTTTTATGTTGCTTTCACAGCTGGAGTTTTTTTTGGCCTTAACTTGAAGTATAAGACCAGCAAAGCAATGCCTCCATATGTGGCCAGTACACACTGAAAAAGAAAGGAAAAAGTAAACAGGAGTTGCTGTATATTTATATTATTCTAAAGTATAATTGCTTCAAGTATCATTAATACTTACATTCATTCTACCTGTGAGCGTATATGAGTTGAAATATTTTTTGATACCAGTGAATTGGAATTGGGCGTCAGCTTCTGGACCTGCCATGATTTCAATCTCTTAAAAAAAAGAAAGCAACAATAAATTGATTTGGATGCGATTTAAAAGGCAAATTTGTTTTTTAAAGTTTAGAAACTTAAAGTCATTGTATATAAATATCAATTTTTATGTATGTTTTGCCCAACACAGCAATAGCAAAGATGGTGGAAAAAGCCTTGTTGACAAGAGAATCTTTTGGAAGGCGGACTTTACACAACATTCAAGAATGTATGTCAAATCACTTGGCATAGGAAGAGAACATAGTCTTTAAGTCCACCCTCTAACCCAATGATTCTCAACCTGTGGGTTGTGACCCCTTTGGGGGTCGAACGACCCTTTCACAAGGGTCGCCTAAGATCATCAGAAGACAAAAAGATATTTACATTATGATTCATAACAGTAGCAAAATTAGTTATAGAGTAGCAACAAAAATAATTTTATGGTTGGCGGTCACCACAACATGAGGAACTGTATTAAGGGGTCGCGGCATTAGGAAGGTTGAAAACCGCTGCTCTAAACCAATATTGTTTGATATCAGTTTTCATTCCTGGCTCTATCTATACCATGGTACAATGTACATGAAATTAATCAGTTTTAAGATTAGCTGAAAGTTAGAGCCTGTGAAACTTTTCAGTTTCTCAGAGGGGTAACCACCAACTAAACAGCTCAACTTGCAACCCCTCCTTTTATAAGTTTTTCTTATAATTTAAGACCTCCATGGGAAGGCAGAGGAGGGATCATTTTTACTAAGTGAGGCTGATACTTAGTAGCTATTGGTGATGATGGTGGGGAAGCTGGAATCCTTACTCCTTACACCAAAATAAAGGTTTAAATATAAATAGTGAAACCAAAAAATCTTGGAAGAAAACACAGGCAAATACTTTAACCATCTTAGGAAAGGAAAAATAAAAAGGACAAAACAAAAAGGTGAAATGTACAAAAATAATCTACCTCATAATTGAAAGAAATGTAAAACGAGACCAATATTTCACCATCAGACTGGCAAAGATAAAATGGTAATAAGCAATAGTAGTAAGATTGTGGGAAAATAAGCACTTCCTATTGCCTGGAGTATAAACTGGTACAACTTCCTAAAGTGCAATTTTGCAATATCTGTCAAATTACAAAATTAGTATACTCTTTTATGTAGCTGGGCCTCTAGGAATTTACCCTTACAGAAATATTACAAAGTGGAAACATGTTAAATGGTGCAACGATGGAGACTGTAGTACTGTTTATGAAAGTAAACTGGGAAAAACTAAAAGTCCATCTACAGGAGACTAGTAAATGATGGTTCCCATCGGAGAAAAAACAATGTGTGTAGATCTCTACATATGGACGTGGAAAAGATGTCCTCATGTAATGTTAAGTTAAAAAAAAAAAATCCCATTTCTGGGCATTCTATTACGGAGCACATCAATGGTTCCCAAAGACTGGTCCCCAGACCAGCAGCATCAGCGTCACTTGGAAACTTGTTAGAAATGCAAACTGTCAGGCCTTACATCTCAGGCCTATTGAACCAGAAACTCTGGGGCCCAGCAATCTGTTTTAATAAGCCCTCTAGGTGTTTGATGTACATTAAAGTTTGAAAAACACTGCAGTAACAGAAAACCCTGGAAGAATATATAGGAAATTCGTCAAAGGAGTTATATTTATGGTACCTATGTATTTTACAAAGACATGTATTGTTTATAATAAAAAATGGCAGAGGCACATTCAAAGGTCACCAGAATAATGCTTGAAAATTCGTATGTATGACCACCTATCTACCACGACCGACGCCACGCCGAGTCGATTAACAACATAGACGAGCCGGTCGAGGTCCGGTCGAGATTGGTAGGCAGTGGCAGTGATACAGCTGGCTCTTGATGAAATGGAAGAGGGAGAGATCTGTGAGGACGTCATTGCTATGGAAACTGGCATGTCCCTGTTTACCATTCAAAGGCCTTCAGAGGCATTCATGTGCATAGAATTGACAATGAAAAATTTGGACAAATGACCTTAATTTTGAACACTTTTTCAAGAACAATCTGGGAGCAATGATGGAAATCCAAACGTTCTTGGACCCCCTTGGTGGCCTTGGCCTGTCTAGCCCAAGCAGGAAAATAGGAAAATCACCAGTAAAAGAAATCTTTATGATGTAGCTTTTATATTGTTTCATTTTATTAAAGGCATACTTTCCCTCCATTCACCCTCATGATACATTTTTGGATTCTTACAGTATCAAGTAGGTTTCTAAGAGAAACCCTATAGAAAACAAGGATTTAACTTAGTGAATTATTAACTGATAACCCCCACTACATTGTGCCTAACAAAAATTTTTAGGAGGATGTGGTGTGCGACTGAAGCAATTTAAGGGGCTTTAGAAGTCCAATGCGCTATCCATTGCGCAACGGAGCCACCTTAAGGGGCTTTAAATTCCCTCTACTTTACATAATATGGGAGGAAGGCTGATGCTTGTGATATTCCACAGAGGAATGATTCTGACTGAAGAGCATGGTATACGAACCGCAATTTAGTAGGGTCTTAAAGGAAGAGTCTTGGAGAGGATGAGTGGCGCAGGGCGTGGCGAGTGGGATATTGCTGGTGAAATAAACAATGGGAGTCAACAGCCTGGAAATACCTGAGTCTGTACTCTTCAGCAAACAGTTGGTTACTTTTGGGCAAAGATCAGGAGCCCTTGCATTAGAATGCCCTTTGTGGAATAAATGAACTGAAACTTGCTTTCCTTTCGAGTCATACTTAAGTTTAGAAAGGCATATTAAATGAAGGAGAAAATTACCCAGGAACAATTGTACTAATTGTTAAACGGCAGCTTGTGGGAAAGTCTAAGCAACTGGGCCTTTGCTTTTGTTTCTAATTAAGTGGTGAATAACTAATAGCTATTATCAATCTTCCCATGCCTCTGGTTCACCTGTAAAATGGGCATTTCAGAAAAGGCCCAAAGCGATCGACTGTTCCAGCTACTTTGTTTCCCGATACCTGGAATGGTGAGATCACCAAGTAAAGGAGCCAAAGACGAGCGAGAGCCGCTCAGGAACCAGAACCAGCCTCCTGCACTTCAAGGAGTTTACAGTTCTCGGTTCTGGCTGTCTCCTAGGAAAGGCCTTCCTGTTGACCGAACGTTATCGAAATGTAAATCTAACCAGCAAACGGCGCGGGGCCTGGCGAACCGCAGGGGCCGGGCCACATTCACACTCGTTTTGACAAAGGCTGCAGCGCAGCTAAAGGAAGCCTGGCTGGGCAGCTTCCTTAGCACAGCACAGAGGAAACAAACTGCTGTGGGCATGCAGAGGAGAAGGGGTAATTCGGCCAGAGGTGGGGTCAGAAGCCCAAGTTCTCATCCAACGCTACGTCACTGGGTGACCTTGGTGACTCCCTTCGCTACGGGCCGCATTTTTCTCCACTGAAAAATGCAATCTAAGGGCCTTAGGGGGCGATGGGAGCCTTTGGGAGCGCCTATTCGCCTCGCCCCGAGGCTGCCCAGTCACTGTCCGACCCCTCGAGCCCCGGCCCTTGTGATTTCTAAGCCCTTTTCCATTCCCCAACGCTCTCGTCCCCCCAAAGCGAAGACCTCAAGATGTTCCCGGATCAGGGATGGTCGGGTCCTAGGCCGGTGCCACAAAGCGGAGGAGCGAGGTCGCAGGCCGGGTTCCCCTCCACACCCACCTTGCAAAAGGCAAGAATTCCGCAGACAGTGTCCTTCAACGTACGAAGCTACCACTCGGTCCAGCCGGAAGAAGCCGCCTCCCCCACGCGCGCTCAACCAGCCTCAGCGATTCAGCCTTAGGCGTCGATTGGCTATGGCTCGAAGTCCCGCCCTTCCGCTTCCCGTCTCTAAATCGTCCCCTTTCCCCAAAGGAACTGGGACCCAGCATAGTAACGGAAGCGGGGCATTGAGCCCGCCCACGCTTCCGGAAGGGCAGCCTCGGTGTGTGGGTGCGCGAGTTCTCCGCGTGTGTGACTACAGGGCTCGTCCTCCGAAGTTGAGAGGTGCTGGCGTCGCGAGGCTGGTAAGTGAGGGCAAAGGCGAGAAGGGAGGAAACCTTGTGGCTTCCAGTTCTGTCCCAGGTCTAGGGTCCCCGGTCCCTGCCATGCATCCACAGTGCTGGGTGAGTGGTTCGATCCCTCCAGCCCGGCTCAGAAGCCGGCTCTGCTCGAGTGGCCCCTGTAACATCAGGCTCTGTCCCCGGGAAGTAGCTTGAATCCCTTCTTTGCCACCGGATCGCCTTACCCTTTGAAGTTTTCTACGAAGCGTACACCCATTGTTGATTGTAAACCTAGGCTCCCTTCGGTCGTCACCTCTACTAGTTTCTCAGACCCAGTTTCTCAGACCCAGCCTCTCCTTAGCTTCCATTCTCACTTATACCTAGTTATGATTCTCATAGTTTTTTGGTTGTACTGCAGTTGACTCCTCCCGGGTTTGCCTTCCTTCAGACCTTGTCTCTTCCCATCCAATTTATAACCTGTACTATATTTTTCTTGATTACTGTTCTATCTCTTCTAACGTTAGCAATCATTATAATTCTATCTAACTTAAGGCTCTGACTTCCCAAAGTAAATATTAAACTAAGATCCTCCGCTAAAAAAGCCTAGTCTGTCTTTTAAAATTTAACTCCAAGTATGCTTTATTTGCCCTGTGGTCTAGTTGAATAATTCTTCATAGAAAGGGATCAGCAGGCTTTTGAGCAATTGTTTTGACAAATTGCTGGTGTTCATTGAAATAATTGGCTTTTCCTGTTTTCATGCTTTTTCTCACATTCCATCTGATTTTCCCTTTCCACTTGTCAAAATCACGTTTATCTTTTTTTTTTTTTTTAGCTGAGCCATCCTGCCACCTTTTGGCAGCTCAGCGGCAGCTCAGCTTGGGCCAGGCATCGAACCGCTGCTGCTCAGAGCTCGCTCACGTTCATCTTTTAACATTCGGCCCCCACAACATCTTCTTTAGGAAGCTTGCCTTCTTTACTGAAGCTTCGTCATTTTCTACCTTTTCATTGATAGTTTATAATCGGATTTGCATTTTAAATTACTTGCATAATTGTTTTATCTTAAAAGTGTGCATATTCTTTGAAGGTAGGGTATTATATATTTGTGTATTTCTGACTTAACCGTAGCTGCTTAATGGTATTACTACATTGAATCTGTAACTTCTTTTCTTGGAGGAAATGTGTGAATTTGTGATTTTGAAGCAGAGACCTTTGGAAAGATGAATTGTGGATTATCTGGGGCGTGGCTTCAAACCATCGATATTTTGGTCCTGAGTGCTGTCTAGTGCATTGGTGCTAGAAGGCTCTATCTCTTGCCCATTGATCACAGCCTTTAGGAAATCTGGCATCAAGGCTACATCTCACCTCTAACTCTTTGCATTGTTTTTAGGAGCCCCAAACATGGCAACGGTGGAAGAGAGCTTCCCCCGTGGGGGTACAAGAAAGACCCATAAATCAGAGAAAGCTTTCCAGCAGCCTGTTGAACAAGACAACTTATTTGATGTAAGTGGTGGGCTTGTTTGGTAAGACTCACTGAACCCTTTCTCCCTACTGTCCTTATGAAGAATGAACCCTGTTTGAGAATGTGTTGTTTTCCAGATTATTTCTTTTTGAAGTCTGTGTTTGTAAATTGAACTTTTAGAGAGTCCATACTACCACAAGGCTGTATGTTTTGAAGCATGGCATTTAGTGCTCTTGTTCCTTATTTTTAGGAACTTTGTGTCATGTTGATTAAGGATGGAGAGAAAGCAGTCTGATCATCACATTTTTAATGGGGTCCTTGCCGCCATGTATGATGGTCAGAATTTGCATTAGAATTAATAATCTTCACCTAGAATAGGCTGTGCTGTCAGTGCTAGAGGGAAGGGAACTAGCATTTGATTATAAGGCTTTGTGTCAATTTCATGTAATCTTCCCAACTGTACTATGAAATAGAGATCGTCATTCTGTGATGAGGAATAGAGGCCAAGAGAGGTTATATACTTTTGCTGAAACCACACAGCTTATTATGGTGGAACTGCGAATTTAACTCAGGTCTTCGTGACTCCACCTTTCATTCATACACTATTTCAAATTGCTTCTCATACTGGTGGAGCCCAATGTGCATCCTAAGTCAGGGGAGGAAGAACACCGGAGAGAAGGGGCTTTTGAGAACATGAAGGGCAGACTTTGGGCAAAAGGAGCCTTGGGGACAGACTGGGAGATTTGGGATTGAATAGGAATTAAAGAAGCATTTGGGAGTGGCGTGGGATGGAAGAGTAACAAAGCAACAACAGATGACCGGAAATTGGGAGGGAAAGGCCAGGATTGCTTCTTTTCATCTTTTGGTCCTCTGCCCGCTGTTAGATTTCTACTGAAGAAGATTCCACCAAAAGGAAAAAGAGGCAGAAGGAGCCAGCAAAAACAAAAAAGCTGAAAATTGACAAGAAAGAAAGCAGCAAGTCTGTAAGAGAAAAGTTTGAAATCCTTGGTATCGAGGTTTGTTAAAGTTTGGTTTCAATTTAAACAAACTACCTTGGTTGCTTAATTTGTATATGTTCTTCCCTTTTTTTACCCCCTTCATTCCTTTCATTCATTCATTCATTCATTCATACATACATACGTATGGCTTGTGTCCATAGAGATTCTTGCAGTTTGTGTTCAGAATTGAGCATGGTTTTCTATTAACCAGTGCCTGGGATTGTGTGTTGTTTTTTGTTTGTTTTTAGCTGCTGAGTCCCTCATCGGGCTGGTGTCCTTATGAAACTTCTGTTTTAGTAGATTCATAGGATAGAGCTGGCAGTAACTTTAGCAATCATTCTGATTTCCCCCCCTTTCATTTCATAGGTGTGGAAACTGCCTCAGAGAAATGAAGTGGTCTTAGTCTGTTCCTTAACTTTTTAGATTACTCCAATATACAATAGCTGTAAAAAAGAAAAAAACAATCATTCTGAAGGGAAAGATTCAGATTCAGCCTGCAGAAGGGTTTTGTTTGTTCTGTGTGATGCTTAAAAAAATAATCGTTTAACTTGATGCCAACATTAAGAAACAAACTTTACATAAAGAGGTGATTTTTGGGTTCTCGTAAAAATTTGAAAGCACCGACAACACGAGCTCTCATTCTCTCATGTTTGTCGTCACATGGAGCCTAGTGAGTAGTGGCTGCACCTGTTAGGCCCGGCCTGCACACTTCACACTGCCGTTAGCGCCACTGATCCCTGCTTCCTTCATTTTATTGCCTGTGAGGCATTTGGGGTTGGGTTGCTTGGAATAAAGTAAAAGGTGAAAGTGCCCACCAGCACCCAAATGCTGTTAACACTTGTATAATTTAACCCTTTTAGGGTGCTCGGTCAGATGTTTGATAAGTGCATTGACACATATACCTATATGTTTCCTGTAGTTTTATCTGTCAGAGTTGAAACTCCTCATTCATTGTTCTCTTCCCTATTGTACCTGTTTCTCTTTTTCTCTTCTAGTCCCTGTGTGAGGGCATGCGGCTTTTGGGTTGTGTGAAAGAGGTAAATGAACTGGAACTGGTGATTAGTCTCCCCAATGGCCTGCAGGGGTTTGTGCAGGTGACTGAAATCTGTGATGCTTACACCAAAAAGCTGAATGAGCAGGTGGCACAAGAAGAGCCTCTGAAGGTAAGGGAGACCTGGAAAAATCTGTAACCGGAAATAAATAGTACACAAATAAATGCAAAATGACAACTTTGTTAAGTGCTAAGAAGGAAAGATACAAGGTGCCATGAGAGTTTATAATAGGGGATTTTATTATGTACTTTTTTATTAGCGGATTTTGACATAGCCCAGGGAACCCGTAAGACTTTCTGGGGGAAGGGATGCTTGCGCTGAGATCTGAAAGATGAGGGTACACTAGATAAAGAAGGAACGGAGTTCAGGCAGAAGGAGCGGGTATGCAGCAGAGAGAAGGCTAGTGTGGCGAGAGCAACGGAGGGTTGTGTGGGATGGGGCTGGAGAGCTGGGTGGAGGCCAGACCATGTTAAGGATGGGCTTTTAATTCTAGAATCAATGACAAGCCCTTGAAGTGTTCTCATTGGGATGGGTGACATGTAGACAGAATAGAGAATAAATTGAAGAGGCATGAGTAGTTTCCTGGAGACCAGTTAGGAGGCTATTGTTGAAGCCTAGGTTCTGAGATTGATGGCAGCTTGGGTTCAGGATTTACTGACAACTGAGAAAGTAAAGTCAGTGTTTAGTGATGGATTTGCTCTGGGTGGTGAGGCAGAAGTGCCAGGGATGAGTCCTGGGTTTCTATTGTGCATGACTTGACAACCATGCCATTCTGAGATAAGAAATCCTGACGGGGGGCCTGGATTGCGAGAGATGATCGTGATTTGGTTGTTTCCTATGTGGAGTTTGAGGTACAGAACCAAAAATGTGTGAAACTTCTTTGTATAGGTGGTAATAGAAGCTAAGAAGGAGGAAGTTGCTTAGAGGGAGCAAACACAGCGAAAAGAGACTAAAGACTGAGCTGGGAGTAAATGCTGTAGTTTAATTGCTGAATAAAAGGAGAGTTGCTATCAGGAGAAGGAGGGCCAGAGAAAAACCAGTGAATAAAAAGTCTTGATAGTGAGGGAGGAAATGTTTAATGAAGAAAGGAGTGGTCTCCAGTGTTAAAATCTTTTTAAAGGTCTCATAAGAGAAGACTGCAAAATAAACTGTTGGATTTGGCAACATGGAGGGCATTGGCGATTTTATTGGGAGATAAAGTGGTGGAGTGAGGTGAGGGAGGGGTGCAGATTGCAGTGAGCTGAAGAGCAATTAGGAGATGAAGAAGTGGAGACAGTAAATACAGACAACTTTTTTTTTTTAAGTATAGTTGATATACAATATAATAATTATATTGGTTTCAGGTATGCAATATAGTGACTCAACATTTTTAGACCTTACAATGTGAGCACCCCATTAATTCTAGTAATAATCTATCGCTGTGCAAACTTAACACATGTTATTGACTATATCCCCCTTCATCTTTTTCACCCATCCCCTGACCCCATCCCCTCTAGCAAGCATCCCTTTGGTCTCTGTAGACAGGTCTTTTGACAAGTCTTTTTATATCAGCCCATTGTGTGGAGATTTTTGGAGGCTTTATGCTAACATTCAAGACTGTGATATGGTCACAGACCCATCTTCCTTTGTGGGCAAGTGGTTGCCCTCTTCATCGCCTTTTGGGGTCTTTAGGGTTTGAGGATGAGAAGGCTGTGAGCCAGGGCCTGGCAGTGGATTCTTGGTTTGGGGCGATAGTAAGCATCAGAGTTTTCTCATTTGTATTATCCAGGACCTGGTCCTCTTGCCTGAACTCTTCTCGCCCGGGATGCTGGTGAGATGTGTCGTGAGCAATCTCGGCATCACAGAGAGTGGCAGAAAGAGTGTCAAACTATCTCTGAACCCCAAAAATGTCAACAAAGTGCTGAGTGCTGAGTCCTTGAAGCCCGGAATGGTACGTGTCTGGGGTCAGGGAAGAGGAGCAGTCAACATGCCTTCTTCCTGCCCTGCCTTGTCTCCTGGGGAATGTCTAGACCACTGTTTACATTCTAACTGTTACACACAGGGGTAGCTCTTTTCCTGAGGGGGGAAGGTCTTCAGGGTGCCTGGATATTTAATGGAAATTGAAGACTTGAACCTAATTACCTTACCTGGGAGGGGAGAAAGGGAAAGCACGTCGAAGATTTGCTGTTAGCAAAAAAAAAAAAAAAAGGCTCCGAGAAGCCTTAGCAGGGCATTGCTGATGGTGAGAAGGAGGTCCTTGAAGTGTCTTACTTACCTGGACTTCTTCACAGGTTTTTTTCCAAGGCTATCTGGTATTTGTGAGGAACCCTTGAGGGTTGCTCTCTAAGAGCAAGAGACAAGGTAGACGGCAATAAGTCTGTCATCTGTACTCCTGGACAGCCAGCCCTCCACTGAATCTTTCAGTCCTGTGGAGATTCAGGAGAAATTAGTCCTGGCTCAGAGCCTCCAGGTCCAGTAGGTTCAAAACACTCATGTAAATTACACTCATCTAAGTACTCTTGTAATTAAGAGGAGGGAGATCAATATGATCTTGTAGTATTTGGTAAGAAGCAGTGGAGTTTGGGTCAGGTCCTGAAAGTTGGATAGAAAGGGGAATAAAAATAAGCCAAGTTGCAGGAAATTGACAAGTGTTGAGAGCCTGCTGTATGACAGATGCTGTTTTAGACACTATTTGCCCTGTGAGGCAAATAGATATCCCTCTTGTAGATTCGAGAAAAGGGAATGAGAGAGGTTTCAGTGACTTGCCAAAGACAAAGTAGTAAATGTCAGAGCCAGTTTTGAATGCCGCACTGCTTCCCATGAAATGTAAAGGAAGTTGGCAAGATTTTTTTTATTTTTATTTTTTTTATGTCTTGGAGGTACTTATATGATGACAGCTGGAAGGGTGGTCCTGGATTCTCCGTAATCATAGCCCAGGGAGTGACCTGGAAGGCCATCTGGTTTATCCCTCTTTGCATAGCATGAAAGTCTTATCTTTTGGAAATTCTCCAGGGGAGAGACCCCTCTCTGTCATTCCTTTATTCACCTTTGTTTAGCACTTCTCACTGTCTGGAAACCATAAAATCCTTCCAGCCCTGGGAGAATTAAAGTT
The DNA here is from genome assembly GCF_001890085.2 of Hipposideros armiger. Lineage (NCBI taxonomy): Eukaryota > Metazoa > Chordata > Mammalia > Chiroptera > Hipposideridae > Hipposideros > Hipposideros armiger. Next base: position 4,973,300 of record NW_017731378.1, read on the forward strand.
GGTATCTTGCCCTCGCCTATCCTCTAGTGGGACTGAAGTTAAAGGTTAAAAGTGTTTGTGTGTGGGGTAGGATTATGAGATGATGTGTTGAGATTGGTGGGAACATGCAATTTTACAGTGGATGTTTGTTGTGTGTCCTATGACTTGACTTTTGAACTTTTTGCAATGCTTTCTCCTTTTCCAGTTGCTCTCAGGCACTGTGTCCAGTCTGGAAGACCATGGCTACCTAGTGGACATTGGTGTTGGTGGGGCCAGAGCTTTTTTGCCAGTGCAGAAAACCCAGGAGTATATCAGACAAAAGAACAAAGGTGAGGGGAAGAAGAGGGACCACTGCATGGCAGTGAGGTGGTACATGTGGGGATTGTATTTAAATTTACTTACCAGGTGTGGTGAGTAAATTACAGAATGGTGACACTGAAGGCTCTTTGGCTTTGCTAAGATCAGCGGTTAATCCTGGCTGATAGAAAAGGGAATGTGTGTGAGGGGCCAGGAAGTGGCAGAGTCTTGCTAAGATCTGATGGGCCATTTTCACTGTTTCTCACGTGGAGGATTCCATTGAAGTTTGGGCCGTGGCCCCCAAAGCCTCTGAACCAGCAACCTTCATATTTTTGTTGAAATCTTCATATTTTTGTGGGTAGTTGATTCCAGATTGGTTAAGGTCACTTCACTCCCTTCTTGTAGTTGGTCTTTAGAGATTGGGAATATGGGGAGTATTGCGTGGTAACTCGGCAAGTAGGCCAAGAATCATCTTAGGTATTGCTTGAGCCCAAGTTAAAGGTCCTTTTCATGGACATATTTTTCCTTTTGGGGGCTGGGGCTGGGCTTGCAGGTGCTAAACTGAAGGTGGGTCAGTACCTGAACTGCATCATTGAAGAGGTGAAAGGCAATGGAGGAGTTGTTAGTCTGTCTATTGATCATTCAGAAGTTTCTACTGCCATTGCTACCGAGGAGCAAAACTGGACCCTTAATAACTTGCTACCAGGACTGGTGGTCAAAGCCCAGGTACAGAAGGTAAGCCGTTCATTATTACTACTTTCTAAAATAACAATTTTTATTAAAGTAGTTACATGCACACAGTCTAAAATTGTGCTGTTCAGTAGTGCAGCCACTTGTCACGTGTAGCTATTATGCACTTGAAATGCAGCCAGTGCCACATGTTGAAATGATAATATTTTGGATATATTGGGTTAAATAAACTATAATTAAAACAAACTTCACTTTCTTTGTAGTTTTTAAAATCTGACTGCTAGAAAACTTTAAAATTACATGCGTGGCTTACATTATATTTCTATTGGACAGTGCTGATCAAAATGGTATTAAAATAGTTATAATGAAGAACTGTCCCATCTATCCCTCCTGACCCCCACCTTTAACTCTTTTAGCTTATCTTTTGAAATTTACCTTCACATTTCTAAGTAATAAGTTTCTCTTGGTTTATCGATTTTAGGCATTGCGTTTTAACTTCTTATCAAGGTAGATAAAGACATGCCTCTTAATTTTCCCTCCTCTTCCCCCAACCTCCCAACAGAGATATAGTAAAATTTTGGCTAAATCATTATTCAGTGTTTCAATTATTATGACTACATAAACACTGTTTACTGCTGAGCGAGGTAATAGACCAGGACTGTTGAACAGCTTTATTTCCTAGAGTTGATAATCGGCTTTGTTTTTGTCATTTTTAAAATTCCCTTCCTATCTATCACTATTTCTTCTGTACCCTGTAGTTATTTTTCTCTCACAATTTTTTCTCCATGATTTCAAGCCCTTTAGGTAATTGCTTCGTTACCTTTTTTCCCCACGTGGACCCCCTTTTACTGTCATCCTGGGACGTTCCCCTCTTTCCTGTATTGGAACCACCTTTGATTCCATGTTTTCCTCTTTATTGGTTTACTCCCTCAATTTTAATGTGGCACATTTTCCAGAGCATCTTCATTGAAAAAAGTACATGAGAGGTTAATTTCTTGACCTAGTGTGTTTGGGATCCCCAAAAGCACTCCTAGGTTCATGCAATATATGGGCTTTTGTGTCTGGCTTCTTTCACTTAATTTAGTGTTTTCAAGGTGTATCCATGTTGTAGCTTATAACGGTGGTTCATTCCTTTTTATGGCTGAATAATATTCCATCATATTATTATAACACATTTTGTTTGTCCGTTCTTCAGTTAGTAAACATCTGGGTTGTTTCCACTTTGGGCTTTTATGAATAATGCTGCTATGAAATTCATGTTTGTGTAGACATATGTTTTCATTTCTATTAGGTATATAGCTAGGAATGGAATTGCTGGGTTATATGGTAACTATCTGTTTAACTTTTTGAGGAACTGCCAAAGTGGCCGCACAATTTTAAATTCCCAACAGACATGTAAGGGTTCCAATTTCTCCATTCTCACAGATACTTGTTATTATCCTGTTTATTATAGCCATCCTAGTGGGTATGAAGTGGTATTTTCTTGTGATTTTGATTTGCATTTCTCTAATAATTAGTGAAGTTGAGCATCTTCTCATGTGCATATTGGCTACTTGTATATCTTCCTTGGAGAAGTATCTATTCAAAAGTCTTTTGCCCATTTTAAAATTAAATTGTCTTTTTATTGTTAAGTTGTAAGCATTTATATATTCAGGGTACTAGCTCCTTAGCAGATCTTGTTTTTGTTTGTTTTAAAATATAATTTCCTCTTCTTTTTTTCTGGAACTCCTATTAACATATTGTTGGACTTCATGGGTCACTTCTCTAATTTTCTTATCTTTTGCTCTGTTCTTTGTTTTGGTATGTGCATGTATTTATCTACGTCCTCCCTTCTGGGAGAGTCTCTCAATTTTTAACTTCACATTCTCTATTGAATTTTTGTTTTGACGCCATACTACAAATGAGGCACTAAAATTCTTAGGAAGTTTGTGTGCCTGGGTGGGACATAATGATTGGCTGACTTCACTGTCAGGATGAGGAGCTAGCAGACTTTCTTTGGGCAGCTTCCGAGAGTCATTGTTATAAAGTCTTCTTGGGTATGTTAGATTTCTCTAGAAAGGATCTATTAACTTCCATCTAGGAGGGTATGAGCCTGACTGCCTGAGAGCTAAGTGGGAGAAAGGGGCTGGATGTTTCTTTATCTATATCCATACGATATTCAGCATTTTTTTCTCTCTATTTTTTTTCTTTCTCTTTTTTCTTCTTTGTTTTTTTTTTTATTCATTATTTTTTTCTTTATTTTCTTTCAGGGTTTTTCTTGATCCACATTTCAGGGTTTGTACTCTTCCTGTGTTTTGAGTGTCTTATAGTTTTCCCAGAGAATAACTATTCCCTTTTCTGTGGAGATTCCAAACTTCAGTTATCTACCTCATTGCTCTCTTTTGAGGTGCTTCTCAGCTTAATTCCTTAGCTTTTGCGGGGCTCTGTGGGATGAATCAGCTTGCTCATGGTTAATGTCTCCCTTTTGCAAGCATTTGGGTTTTTCCTTCTTAGCCTGGGCAGATCACCAAGTTAGCAACAATTTGTCCAAGTTGTCAGGCTGGCAGTTCCCCAAGGGTTTTTGTGCAAAGTGCCCTCCATCCCATTGGGGAATCCTGAGGGTGGGAGGATTGATGTCCTCTCATTCTGGAAGGGAGGTGAGCTTAGTGAATAAAGAAACAGCCAGTGTCAGTGGTCCTGCCAGTTTTATAGGAAGAAAGATTGATAAGGGTTAGCTGGAGTAGGAGAGAACACACAGTGATCCTGGAAAATGTGGCATTGAGTGTTTAGTATGAACAGTAGTTCTCATATTCTTGGTTCCTTCGGAGACATATTTTTCATAACTTGTTCTGTTTATTTCTAGGTGACTCCACTTGGCCTTACGTTAAACTTCCTCTCATTCTTTACTGGCCTGGTTGACTTTATGCATTTGGATCCCAAGAAAGCTGGAACGTATTTCTCAAATCAAGTAGTAAGTAATGCTGTACATTATCTTTTCTTTTCTTTTTTTAAAGGATTTTACTGGGGAACAGTGTGTTTTTCCAGGACCCATTAGCCCCAGGTCAAGTAGTAATCTTCAGTGTTATCTTTTCTTGATTCCAGTTGTGTCCCACCTAGCTGTCCGGTATCACAGTTAGCTACAGGGCAGGTCTTAGGACTGTGTGTGCAGGTGTGCAGAGAAGAGGTGAAGAGAATAAAAAGTGTTTTGGAAGGACCATAATAAACTACCAGTGGGTATCTCTGAGGACTGAGATTAGAGAGAGAGAGACTGAGGAGGAGAATGCAGTTTTTAGTTTTTATTTCATATTCTTTCATATGGTTTGACTTTTTTTGGTATTGAATTTTTTGCTTTTATAATTTAAAGTGCTTTAGAGGAGTATTTAACATAGGAGAACAAGATATATGTTTAAATAGAAAAATGTGGTTTAAAAGGTGCTATGTGTATTGTATTTTGAAAAAATATCCAATTTTGAAAAAAAATTTAGAGTACACCTGGCTAAAATACTGAAAGATTATATGATCATGTGTTAATAGTGACTAACTCTGCGTTATTTTTCTACCCTTACCTAAAGATTCAAATTTTCTGCAATGAACATGGATATTTGGGAAGAATATCCCAATGTATGTTATTCAGAATCTTTTTGATCCTAAAATGATTTGTTTTTTGTTTTTTAACAATCATGCATGCTAATAGATGCTGTAGAGACTTTTTTAAAAAGTAAAAGTAGGTTTTTTAAAAAAGTAAAAATATCACCTAGTAATAATAATATTAATATTTTGGTGAACCTCTTTCTAGTAATTTTTTTCTCCCTGTAGTCATACTTGCGTACAGAGTTGAGACAGAGCATTCTATAACCTTGTGATTGGAGCAGGCTGTTTCTGGTGTATTTAGACGAGCCTCTGATGTACTGGTGCCAGCACATGGTTTCTGTTGCATGTGCCTTATTAGCCTCATGATGTTGAGAGAGCCCTCGTATATGTTTTTCCTGGCCTGAGTAAGCCTTGATGTGGTTGGACATAGTTCCTCTGAAACATTTTGTTTGAATTTTCTGTATGCTGCTTGACTGCACAAGTCAATTTTAGTACTTGTATTCCTACTCTGGAATGGAGAGCACATGGAGAGCCTTGACCTCCAAAAGTCAGCTCCAGGATGCCTTATCTCCTGCGTGCCTCCTCCTGCTCATTATGTCTTTTCCCTTATGTAGGTCAAGGCCTGCATCCTCTGTATCCATCCTCGGACCAGAGATGTGCGACTGAGCCTGCGTCCCGCCTTCCTGCAGCCTGGGCGCCCACTCACCCGGCTCTCTTGCCAGCACCTGGGAGCTGTCCTGGATGACATTCCTGTCCAGGGCTTTTTCAGCAAGGCCGGGGCCACTTTCAGGTTGAATGATGGGTCTCTGGCCTATGCCCGGGTAAGTAGTCTCTTTGTTTTATCAGGATCTTATCACTAGATGGACTGTTGGGACACATGGATCCTTTTCTGCTTCCTTTATCCCTTGGTATTAATTTCCTATTTTTGAATGTCCCCAAGTATAACAGACTTTTCATAGGGACTAAATAATACCTGTTTGTTATAATAGAATGCCTTAGAATCAGTTTGACATATTTGATACCTATCAGGTGGTAAGTGTAAGAGTGAATTAGGATGTACACTAGGGCTTAGCAGAGTTTTTCTTAAAGGTCCAGATAGTAAATATTTTAGGCTTGTGGGCCATATGGTCTCTGTCCTAACTACTCAACTCTGTTCTTTGGGGTTTTTTTGTTTTTTTTTTAAATAAAATTTATTTAAAACAAATTTTATTTTGTGCAGATTCTTGCACAGTATCAAAACAAGTTTCAGGCTGGGACTCACTACTGTGACCCCTTCTTTGTTCTGCAAATTAATAAGATTCACTTTTATTATGTTTAAAAGTATTAAAAATTTACCCAGGTTTTGTTGTCTCTTCATTCTAGGTGTTTGTTTTAATATTTTATAATAAAATCTTAAATTCAATTCTGTGCTTATAGGCTGAAAGCAGCCATAGACAGATGTAAATGAATGGGCATGGCTGTGTTCTGGTAAAACTTTAGTTTACAAAAATAGTTACCAACTTATGAACTGTGGTTTGCTGACCCACGATCTAGACTAATCTCTGACACAGAAATTCTGTGATGGTAAAGAACAGTTGTTTAGTTAGAGGAATTATTAATTATTATTATTTTTAAAGATTTTATTGGAGAATTGGGGAAGGGGGACAGCCAAGTTGTCCTTCAGTCTTAGTTGTGGAGGACTCAGCTAGCTCAGCTCCAAGTCCAGTTGTCATCCGGCTGCCTGTCAACAGCTTGCAGCCGCTCAGCTCAAGGTGCCATGTTCAACCTTAGTTGCGTGTGGGCGTAGCCTACCATCCCATGCGGGAGTCGAACCGGCAACCTTGTTGTTAGGAGCATGTGCTCTCACCAACTGAGCCATCCTGCCACCTATTGGCAGCTCATCAGCAACTCAGCTCAGGCGCAGCTCACTGGCCCATGTGGGAATTGAACTAGCTACCCTGTTGCTCAGAGCTTATGCTCTTAACCAACTGAGCCACATGGCCGGCCCTAGAGGAATTATTTTAACAGGTAATCAGAGTACTGTTTTTATGTAGGTGGCAAATGTGTTGTCATCTCAGTGTGCTTTAGTGTCTGATTTCCTCACACCTGTTGTTTCTGGCTTTTCTTAATCACTTGGTACTTTGTAGCTCAGCCATCTCTCCGATTCAAAGAGCGCCTTCAATCCTGAGGCCTTCAAGCCAGGGAACACTCACAAATGTAGAATCATCGACTACAGCCCAATGGATGAACTGGTTTTGCTGTCTCTGCGGACGTAAGTCTCATCAACACGTGGTCGGGTGGAGATGTGCTTCTGGGTGGGTGCGTGTTCAGTTTCTCCTGGCCTTGCTAGGTAAAGGTTTCCTTTCCTGCCAGCATGGCTTTCACAACCCTGAATTTTAGGTAGCCTCTGCCCCAATTTATTTAATCTTATGTCTTCCTTTCGTTCTAGGTCTATTATTGAAGCTCAGTACCTTAGCTATCATGACATCAAACCTGGGGCATTGGTAAAGGTAAGACCTCAAGCATCTACTTGGATACTCCCCCAGCCTCAGACATTCTGGAGTTCACAGGTTAACTGTCAGCTCATTAGTCTTCATGTGAACATATTTAAAGTCTTGTTCCTTGCCTCTGCCTGCTAACTGGAATTTCTTTTCTCCTTGGATAACTTATAATTAATTTCAAGGTAAGGTCTTACTAGCACCACCCAACTGCAGAGGAAATAGGTTATAAACCTGGAATTGGATGGTGTTTAATAGACCAGGTCAAAAGTTAGTTCTATGATAATTGAGCTACTTGGGATATTAGTAAGAAGCCAGTTCCACTTGTCTCCCTATCTATCCGTTTAGCCCCAGTTGAACAGCTTCCCTTTATTTGTAGAGTTCATTTTTTAGGAAACATGGTCCCCTCCTTTAGAGACTGTGCTTGTAAGGCAGACAGAAAGAACATGCTCATACAGAAAGATATGAAGGTTCCATAAATAAACCCGACTGCACCCAGATCAGTGTGGGGTGCGTACTTTACCCCTATGAGATCTGGAATAACAGGAACAGTTAGCCCAGGAAACTGGGCTTCAAAAGAGAGTTGTGACATGCTTTATTGTAAGAGGTGGAGGAAAGACCATTATTGAGGCATCATGACGTCTTTTCTTGGGACTTCCTAGGGCACAGTTATGACCATAAAGCCGTATGGGATTCTGGTGAAGGTGGGTGAGCACATCAGGGGCCTGGTACCTCCCATGCACCTGGCTGACATCTTGATGAAGAACCCAGAGAAGAAGTACCACATTGGGGATGAGGTCATGTGCCGGGTGAGTTCCTGAAGGGTCTCTGTTGTGGTTTTGGCCAGATGGGAAGAGAGTACTGCTTCTCAGCCAAGTTTCTGCTTTTTTTCCATAAAATGACCATGTAATATCTGCAGTACTGTGCCTGGCATTGGGAGGAGAAAACTGGGTCCCTGCCCTTGAGAATTGTATAGTATAATTGAGAGTCAATATTCATCCATGAAGACAGCAGGCCAGTGTGTAACCTTGTGCCACATGGTTTGGTGCAGGCTATATGCTATGGTCACATCTCAGAAAGGGGAGGTCAGCGTGGGGCAGAGCAGCAAGAATCATCAATGATATCAGTAGCAACTACCACGTAACATGTGTCTGTGCCAATTGCTGTGCTAGGCACGTGACATTCATTATTTCATTTAATCCTTAAAACAACCCTCTAAAATAAGTGTTGTTAACCCCAGTGAGAAAATTAAAGCATGGAAAGGCCACATGTCGTGTCCAAAGTCACACAGCTAACAAATGGTGAAACCAGTTTTCAAATTCAGCTCTATGTGCCAATAATGTCTTGTAGATTTCTGGCACAGGTGGGCTAGCAAGGATGGGTAGGATTTGGAAGGTTGAGGAGCAAGGAGCGTGTCAGGCACAGAAATAGCCCAAACAAAGCTGCCAAAACTGAGTGGTTTATAACAGATTTGAATCCCAAGAGAAGCTTCACAAAGTCATGAGATTAAATTTGATGTTACACAGTGATTAGCATAGGGCCTGGTGTGTGCAGGCACTCAGAATGTTAGATTTTCTTTTAAAGGTTTTATTGGGGAATTGGGAGAGGGCAACAGACAAGTTGCTGTCCTCCTGTTCTTCAGTCTAGTTGTGGAGAACGTCGCTTCACTGGCCCATGTTGGTATTATCACTACGCTCTTCCTGGGTGAGGCAGATTGGTCACCGGCCACTGGACGGCCGCTCACGGCGGCTCTTGGCAGCTCACGGTAGCTTGCGGGAGCCCACTGCAGCCTACGCCGTCGCTGGCGACTCAGCAGCCCAGCTCCAGGTCGAGCTGCTGTTCACCATCTTAGCTGTAGAGGGCGCAGCGTCACTGGCCCTCGTGTGGGATCCAAACCGGGGCCCTGTTGCTCAGAGCTGGTGTCCCAAACCAGCTCTTAACCAACGCGCCACTCGGCCGGCCCAGAATGTTAGATTTTCTTGTTTTCATTTTATTTCATTATTAGTGAGTCAACAAAGAGATTGATTACCCATTGGCAAAATATTTTATAGTAGTGCATCTAGGAGGTTAGAAGTAGAGGACTTTCTCTGCCCTCAAGGAGATGACTTTCTGAGGGAGGAGAGATTGTTGGGTCTCTCAGTCTTAGTTTATAGATTACATACAGCAGTATTGAAGTGGTAAATTGGTTCAGTCATTCATTCTGTTAGACAAGATGCTGGCAGTCCAGGAAAGAGCTAAGGCAGTGTGGAAGCAACTGACACAGGACTCTGCCGGTGCAGTGAGATGGCGAGTATTGTTGCAGGCCCAAGAGGGAGCTTATGGGAGGAGTACCTTTGAAATAGAGATGAATATTCCCCAGATTGTCATCCAGCAGGAAGCAGGGAGGGTCTGTGGCTGACATTCTCAGAGAGAAAGAGATAGTAGGTTCTTAGGGACTGACCATGGCCTTTGGGTTCAGGGGATCACAGAGACCAGCTCAGTGGCTCTCTTGATAACAGGTAACTTGATGAGAGGTTTGATGACAATATCCTTCCCCTAGGTTTTGCTTTGTGACCCTGAAGCCAAGAAGCTGATGATGACCCTGAAGAAAACCCTGGTTGAGTCCAAACTGCCTGCCATTACCTGCTATGCAGATGCTAAGACTGGTCTGCAGACACATGGCTTCATCCTCAGGGTCAAGGACTATGGCTGCGTTGTGAAGTTCTACAATGACGTGCAGGGACTGGTGCCCAAGCATGAGCTTAGTGCCGAGTATGTCCCCGACCCAGAGAAGGTCTTTTACACTGGCCAGGTAACCTTTTCCCAGGCAGGTCCCTAACCTGTGGTGACCCCATGAACACAGATTTGAAGGAGTTGTATGGAGGGCGACTTTTTTTATTTTATTTTATTTTTTTATTTTAGGTTGTCATCTTATTTTATTTTTAAAATTAATTTATTTTTTATTGTTAGTTTCAGGTATACAGAACATTGCAATAGTTATCCTTTTCACCCTTCGCACAGAAACAACCCCCTCCCCCATCTACTGCCCTCCCACCCCCGATGTCATGCTTACCTATTACAATTCCATTGACTCCATTCCCACACTCTACTCCACGTCCTGTGACTGACTATATGTATATATAATTACAGTTGACATACATTATTATTCAACATCAGCTTCAGAAATACAGTGCGGTGGTCAGATCTCTACACCGACTATGAAGTGATCTCCCCAACGAGACATGAGTCCATCTGGCCCCCTAAGAAATATTTACAACATGATTGATTATATTCCCCAGACTGTCTTTTCTATCCCTGAGGCCATATTGTAGTTACCAATTTGTATTGTCTCATCCCTTCCCCTTCTTCATCCCCACCCCTGGAGGGCGACTTTTTAAGGGGTAAGGAAGAGAGCCTGAGCCAGCTAAGTGGAGATGGGAGCAGAACAGAGAGAAATCTTCAGGGGGATTCAATGAAAGCTGGCAAACTAGTGGACCTTCTTCAGGCCCACAGGCTTGAAGAACTAATCTTGACCTGTAAGAAGTTGTTCTGAGGCTACTGTCATGTTACCACCAGGGGGCAGTGCCATGAAAGTAGTGAATCTGGGTCTGTTGAGGAAAAAGAAGTTTTTAAACTTGGGGTTGTACCAAAAAATGTATTCATGTCTGTCTTTCACCCAAAGGCTGACTCGGGGGAATGTATCTCACTGTACATTTTTTTTCACTGTATTCTGATCTGATCCAGGGTCTGGGTGGATCTCTCAAGGCCTTTGCTGGGGGAGGGCACCTCTCCAGGGCCTGACAGGCTTGCTGGGAGGAGTTAGCCAAGCAGCTGTGGTTTCTCACCAGGTGGTGAAGGTTGTGGTGCTGAACTGTGAGCCATCCAAAGAGAGGATGCTCTTGTCTTTCAAGCTGTTGAGTGATCCAAAGAAAGAGCGTGCGGGACACAGTCAGAAGAAAAGAAAAGCCGTTCACGCTGGGCAGGTACCTGGACTTATCTAGACAAGTTATTTTAGTTTACAGTGGCCAAAGAGCAGGGTGCCACTGACACTTGGGGTACTGGAACCCATGGAGGGGAAAAATCAAGGTAGCTAGCTAAGATTCTGGGACCAGAGAGGGTTAAGGCCCTTGACAGAGAACCTCATATATATTTTTTCCTGTGTGTCAGAGCAAATGGAAGCTGTCCAGGAAAGAAAAGTTCTGTCGTGATGTGGCTTTTCAGCAGTGTACTGCTGCTCTTTTCCCTCCGGTCCCTAGGGCCATCCCGCAGGACTGCCTTTCCTCTGGGATCCATTGGAGGGACCTGGGAGAGGAGTGACGTGAATACACAAATGGGCCCTGGTGTGTGCGTGTGTGGGCCTGCTGGGAGATGGTGTGGGGTGTGGAAGAAAGCTGCTTCTCTTCTTGACCTCTCTGTGATCCCGGGTGCTGGAATTTGACGACTCTGATTGCCTCCTGACTCATAAGAGGTTGCTCTGTCTGCCCAAGATAAATGCTATTTTTTGTCTTTCTCTTCACTTGGTAGTTGGTGGATGTGAAGGTTTTAGAAAAGTCCAAAGATGGGCTGGAGGTGGCTATCCTGCCCCACAACATCCCTGCTTTCCTCCCCACGTCTCATCTGTCAGACCACGTCGCCAACGGCCCACTGCTGTATCACTGGCTCCAGGCCGGTGACACTCTTCACAGAGTCCTGTGTCTGAGCCAGAGTGAGAGACATGTTGTATCCTTTACCGGCATCTGGGAAGCCAGGGAAACGGGAACCTGGGCACTCTTGGGGGGAAAGTTTGGATTGGGTTATGCTTTTAGTTGGAAATTCCATAGAAAAAAGTCGGCCAATTGACTGCAGAAATACCTCCATAAAACCTAACCAGTGAGCAAGCCTGAGCTTTCCTTCTAATTCCCTGGTGGAAAGTTAGAGTGGGATTGAAGTCCTGCGAGCAGATACTGGTAGTCAGGTTCGGGTGGGAGTCCAGGGTGTTGGGGAAGAGGTGGTGTGGCCTGCCGACCCAGGGGGATATTCCTAGTAGCACATCTGGCCTTCTCAGGGCGCTTATCGCTTGCCCCTTGAATTGGAATAATTAATGAGGTAGTTGTCCTCCTTTCCTCCCCCCTACCAAGAGATACGGGGCTCGGAATATTCCATTGGGCTTGGTCTGGGTGTTTTGAAGGAGAGCATTGCCTTTCTCACGGAATATGAAACCTCCTTAGAGTGAAGATTGGCAGAGGCAGTGAAATAGGGTTGGTTACTGTGAAGATTGTGGAGGATGCGTCATGGCCAGTCCAGCTGCCAGGCCACAGGGATGAGCCATCCCCTTTTTGGTCCCTTTCAGTAATCTGGAAATGAGTTAATAAGGAAAGGAATAAAACAGCGACTCTCCAATGTTAGTGCACATCAGAATCACCTGCAGGGCCTATTCAAACACAGCTTGATAGGTCTCACCCCTGAGTTTCTAATTCATAGGTCTTGGGGTGGTGCTTAAGAATTTGCATTTCTAACAGGTTCTGTGTGATGCCACTGCTATTCGTCTGCATACTTAGAGAATCACAGTAGCAGAAGGTGTAGAGTGGAAAAAGGAGAAGGGAGAGATGGACATTTCTGGAATATTCCTTAATGAAGTGCCACTAGCTCCTTTGCAGGAAGCCAGCTTTGGTCTCCACAGTAGAGGGTGGTCAGGATCCCAAGAGCTTCTCAGAAATCCATCCTGGAATGCTGCTCATTGGTTTTGTGAAGAACATCAAGGACTATGGTGTGTTCGTCCAGTTCCCCTCAGGTCTTAGTGGACTGGCCCCCAAAGCAGTAAGTTCACCTTCATGCCCAAGGACACAGGGTCATGGAACCCAAGGGTTGGCGGGAAGGAGCAAGATACTTGATCCTTTGAAAGATTTTTAGGGGCACGACATAAAGGCATCTGGCTGAGGCAGGAGTGGAGCTGAGATTCACTCCACGCTCGTCTCACCCAGCTGTGTGTTCTGGTTTGGGGCTGTGTCCTGGAGGAAGGGGCACCTTTTCTGCTTTTAACTGTAGCGTTGATTAGATGGGCGGTGGCCCTGAGACTTTAGTCTTCTGTGAGGGCACTGAACTTGTTGTTAAACTCTCAGCATGTTAGACATGGAAATTGATTTTCCTAAACAGCTGGTTACAGGCTTTACTGCCTCCTGGGATTTTCGAGGTACTATGGTACCAGAATACCCTTGAAAGTACTACCCACCCCCCATCTAATTGAATTGTAAACTTTTCAGACTGAAAAAAATTCTAGTGATCCCATGGTTGAACCCCTCATTCCTGCCGAGTAAACTGAGACCAGAGCTGGGAGTAGACTTAACCAGAAGTCAGCGTAAGACAGTGGCGAGCAAATGGCTTGTAGCTCTTTCCTGCCACAGATAATTCATAAATATGTCTTCCCTTCCATAGGTTCATCTCCCTGGTGTTTTGCCAGGGCAAAAAGTCATCTGCATCTTCTGCCAGAACAATTTTAAAAATGGGAGCAGAGGAGAGGGCCCCAGAAACATGCATAGTGAGGGGCAGAGGGTTGCCATTGGGTATTAGAGATATGTACAGCTCGGTATCCCTCTGGCTTGCTGGTAGTGTGTCTTCTTGGCTGGGTGCCCTCTAAAGACTGAGTTTGGCAGCCAGGGCCTCTCCTGTGTTTTTAGGGAAGGGAGTAGAGCTGTACTTACAGAGGGCTGGGGGAACTTCCTGTGTCTCATGACCCCCTCTCATAGCCCTTCCTAGGTATGTTAAGTGGCTTGTTTTAATAGTGACTTCCTTTCCTTTCTTCATTTTCTGCCCATTCTTTCCTTTAGATCATGAGTGACAAATTTGTGACCTCCACTAGTGACCACTTTGTCGAAGGGCAGACGGTAGTTGCAAAGGTGACCAATGTGGACGAGGAGAAGCAGCGGATGCTGCTGTCTCTGCGGCTGTCGGACTGCTCCATGGGGGACCTGGCCACCACCAGCCTCCTCCTCCTGAGCCAGTGCCTCGAGGAGCAGCAGGGCGTGCGCAGCCTCATGAGAAACCGAGGTGAGGATGGGAGGGCACAGGATGAGGGCTGGGGTGGGCAGTGTGCCTCGGACATTGTGCCTGTCTGTTCCAATGGGCTTCCCAGGTATTAAAACAATTTTGGCAAACTTTTTAAAACGGGAATATGACCTATAGACAGTGCAAAAATCATTTAGGGTACGGCTCAGTAAATGTTTATAAAATGAGCACTCCTGTTTACCACCCAGATTCAAGTAAAGGTCATTACTAGCATCCCAGAAGTCCCCTTGTGTTTCTGCCCAGTCCAGAGTCACAACTTCCCTTCATTCTGTGACCTCAGGTTTGCATTTGTTGTGAATCCATTCACCTCTTCACTTTTTGTTCCTGTATTCCACAAATATGTAGTGGAGGATAAAATGGAAACGGGCCTTGCTAGAAGACTTTGTGCGTGGTTACTATTCCAACCCTCCTAAGCTTTGAACCATTGTGTAGGATTGTTGGAGCCCTGATGGGATTTGGGAATAAGAAGCTTGAGAGGGAAGATTCCAAACAGAAAGAAGGAAAGCACTTGTTTGTGGTGCTGGCTATTTTCATGAATTATGGCCAAGTAGGATTAGCAAGGGAGGCATTAGGTGTCTCTCTCTGTCATAGGAGTTTTCATGGATATTGGACATTTTTACAAAAAGTGATTTAACCTTCACAGTGGTTCCAGTGCTTTACTGCCCTCTGCATGGCAGCACATTTCCAAAGGAAAAGAAGGGTAAGAATGTTGTTTAATCTCGCTACTTTCTGTTTCCTTTGGGTCTCTGGCAGACTCTGTGTTGATCCAGACGCTGGCTGAGATGACCCCAGGGATGGTCCTTGACTTAGAAGTGCAGGAGGTATTGGAAGATGGCTCTGTGGTATTCAGTGAGGGCCCAGTGCCTGGCCTGGTCCTGAGAGCCAGCAAATATCATCGAGCAGGTGAGTGCATCGGTCTTGCCTATCATGGTTGGTTGGGGGGAACCTTTTGCCCATTGCTGCCTCTCCTGCATATGGTTTCCAAATGTATAGGGTAAGTGAACTAATTCAGTAGACACTGTTGGCCTGGGTATCTTGTGTAAATGCAAATCAGGACAACTGACAACCTTCTAAAGAAGGTTTAGGTATGAATCCTTGATTGTTATAATTGGGGAAATCAAGATTTTTATATATCAGGTTGCATAAGTTAAGGCACACCTGAACCTAGATTATGTGAGCCAGACCCTTGGCTTCCCTAGCCCATGTAAACCCAGGACGTGTCCTCTTTTGTTTTTGTGCCTAAGGGCTTATGGGGCTCTTGGAGAGATGCTGTCTCCCTCTCCCCTGCTCCAGGGAGGTGATCACATGTTTGGTTCTGCACTGCAGGGCAGGAGGTGCAATCTGGGCAAAAAAAGAAGGTTGTGATCTTACATGTTGACATGTTAAAGTTGGAAGTACATGTTTCCCTGTACCACGATTTGGTGAATAGAAAAGCTAAAAAGGTAAGCTTGCCGATGACTTCATTTCCATGGTTTTAAGGGCATTCCTTATACACTCCTTCAACCCACACACTTGGCCTGGAGATTCTAACACAAATGCTTGGGTGACTGTATGCCTGGGTTTAGATGCGTCAGTCCCAGTTTATGCCTCTTATCCTGGTGTACCTGTTAATAACACCAACTTTTGCTCTGGTTCAGATGATAATTTTTATGGTCACCCTGTCTTTGGGGCCAAGCATATCACATAAATGAGTGAAGTGGACCAGACGAGTTAGGGCTCTGACAGATTGCAGAGTGCATGCACTGCCCGCAAACGGAGAGACCGTTCGTTTCCATCTGCTTGTTGGTGGGAACATCTGGGTCTAGTGTTGCTAAGCATTTGAGTTTTTTAAAGAGAAAACAGAACTTGCATTTTTATTTGAAATAAATGTGGGAAGTGTTTGAAACTTTTTTAAAAACATCTTATGACCCCAACATAACATGCCTGTGAGTAGTTCTGATCCAGACTGCTCAGTGTCCCCTCTCCTGAACACTTGTGTGTGAGAAAAGAATGGATTTGAGGGAAATCTCGAAATTAGTAGTATTTTTTTCTGGATACCATATATATTTGGTCATTGTCTAAAGTACCGTATCTTGTCGTGTATAACGCACACTTTTTTTGCCCAAATTTGTGAAGGAAAAATAAGGATGCACATTATACGTGGGTAGTACTAATTCCATATCTACATAAATGTTTCAAATTCTTTTATTTATGCTTATGAGTTAAAAGTATAACTCTAGAAATCAATAACAATATCCATATGCAAAATAATACCCTGGAAAATGATAATCGGTTTTGTTGAACTTATGACGAACTTGCAATGACAGAGTTCTTGGCCTTCTTTGATGCATAAAGATCGTAAATTTGTTACTGGTACATAAAATTTCTTGTACCATAATATGTTAAAAAATGAATTCTAAAATTCCTTTATAATACAAAAAACAAGTACCTAAATGTAAACAAATAAAAATTTGAATTAAAAAATTAAAACGAAAGATTGTTTTCCCTGGAAGTTTGGGCCAAAAACATGGGTGCACATTTTATACATGGGAGCACATTATACACAGCAAAATACGGTATTAAGCACCTAATTGCATAGGGTATGGTACAGAAAATTGCTATAATCCTTAACCTCTAGTTGCTTATAATTTTAACTTTGAGAGACAAAGAGAAATAGAAACCCTCATTAAGTGTTCTAGCAGGTCCTTACTCCATTTTATCATCTAGGTGAAGCCAGTGCATATTAGGACATGAACACAGTTTGGGGAAGATAGACTAAATGCCTTGCATGCAGTAAGCTTTCAGTAATAACTCAATTTGTTGAATGGAAGTAAATAAATTGGGTGGAGAGCTGCAGGACTGAGAGAGTCAGGAGTCACAGTGTCTTAAAGCTGGAGGACCATCAGAGGTCACCTGGCTGTGCACCAGAATCACCTAACTACCTATTAAAACTCTGATTTCACTAGTTCTAGGATAGGACCTAGGAATCTGAATTCCAAACGAAAGGTAACCCCAAGTGATTCTGATGTGGCACTTTGAGTTAAGCCACCTCAGTGTCCAGGAGGGGAAAGCTAGGTCGAAGAAGTGGAGGCTAGTTTGTTACAACCCAGGCGAGCCTCGGGGCCCTTGGACTCCAGGGGGTTTCCCCAGTCCCACCCAGTGTATGAATGAGTGTGTGTGCTGTATACCAAGTGGGGTGGTGGGTTTCCTCTGTTTTCCAGCTAAGGAAAGGCAGTGAATACCAGGCGATCGTGCAGCACTTGGAGGAGTCTTTCGCCGTTGCCTCCTTGGTAGAGACTGGCCACCTGGCGGCTTTCTCCCTGACCTCTCACCTCAATGACACCTTCCGCTTTGACTCGGAGAAGTTGCAGGTGGGACAGGGTGTCTCCCTCACCCTCAAGACCACAGAACCGGGCGTGACCGGTCTTCTTTTGGCTGTTGAGGGGCCAGCTGCTAAGAGGACCATGAGACAGACCCGGAAGGACTCTGAGACGGTCGACGAGGACGATGAAGTGGATCCAGCAATAGTTGTAGGGACTATAAAGAAGCACACCCTGTCCATTGGGGACATGGTCACAGGGACTGTCAAGTCCATTAAGCCCACCCATGTGGTGGTGACCCTGGAAGACGGCATCATTGGCTGTATTCATGCCTCCCACATTCTAGATGATGTTCCAGAGGGCACATCTCCTACTGCCAAGCTGAAAGTTGGGAAGACGGTCACTGCCCGAGTGATTGGCGGGCGAGACATGAAGACATTCAAGTATGGAGGCTTTAGGGGATGGGCAGCTTTGAGGGGAGATTGTTGTAATTGTGGGAGAAGGAATGGGAACCAAGGCAAGTTTCAAAAAGTTGCACGAGTCAGATTTTCTTTTAGTTTACAAAAACATTCACCAAAGAATCCTTTTATATGTCTTTTAAAAAAATAGTGTATTTGTGTTGTGGTTAAGTGCTTTGGTTTAGAGTCAGACCTGGGTTTGAGTTCCAGATTTGCCATTGAAAATTATGTGACCGTGAGTTACGTAGTTACTTTACTCTGAGTTTCATTTTCCTAATTTGTAAAGTCAGAGTAGTGGTAGTGACTACCTTTTATGGCCTTTGTGAAGATTGAGAGAACATATAGTATGTAACGTGCCTCACAGGCTGTCTGACAAATAGTTACTCAGTGTATATATCCGCAGTTATTAGAATTCATCCTCCCCTGCTTATCTTAATTATACTCATTTACTTTAAATCTTGTTACAATGTTATTATAGTAAAAATTAAACACCCTTGCTATACTAGGACCGGCCAAGTGGCTCAGTTGGTTAAGAGCTCCCTCAAGAGTGCGAGCTCTAATGCAACAGCGGTTCGATGCCCGGCCTGAACTGAGCTGCCGCTGAGCTGCCAACAGGTGGCAGGATGGCTCAGCTAAAAAAAAAACCCAAAAAAACCAAAAACCCTTGCTATACTAAGAAAAGCAAAAAAAAAAAAGAATTCAAAGTCTAGCCAGTAATTTGCATATTAATTTCAGTAACTGTGGGATCTTTAGTAAGTCATTTCTCTCAAGACCTCAATTTCCTAATTTGTAGAATGAAAGAGTTGGAATATATAGTCTGTAAGGGCAATGCTTTTCAGGGTTTTGTATGATAATCCTAAAAGATCAGATGAACCAGCTCCTTAGCATGTGCCACAAAGGACGAGAATGGGAACTCTCAGGCCTGACATATCACTAGTGGGTCACAGCATGGCAATAGAGCAGGTGGTTTTTTTAAGCTTGGTTTGGTGGGATGTAGAGAAACTGATCTCCAGAGTATGGTGTTACAGAGAATAAAAGAAATCATTTGACCTCATTTATTTCTCCAGGTTTCTTCCAATAAGTCATCCCAGATTCATTCGAACCATCCCGGAGCTGAGTATTCGGCCAAGGTGAGGGGTCTCCAATAAGCATGGTTAGCGAGGTCTTGTGGAAAGAGTACTGGGCTTTGGAGTCAGGAATTTGAGTTCTAGTCTTAAATGTCCCAGTGTTGTGACTTCCCTTTGCCTCTCAAAGCAACCTGGAATTTGCAACCTGGAAATAAGTCCAGGTTGACTTATTTCTCTGTTAGGGATATTTGGCTCTCAGAGGGCTAGTTAATGGGATTATGTGAAAATTAATGTAAAAGCTGTATTCAGGGCTTAAGTATTCTTTAAAGGCTTGATAGCAGTTCTGTTTGTAGGCATGTAACAAAATGAAATATTTTTGCTCTCAACCCAATTTTCTAGAACTCAGTAATTCCTAAATAAGCAGCATGTAGCCAAGAGTACCTGTTCTCTGGAATTTTAAGTCATGCATTAGTGGATTCTGCAGAGTGTTCCAGGAGGGGTTCTGAGTAGAGAACTAGTAGTTCCATGTAGCAGTGGGTCCAGTTTGTTTGGGTTCATTTTTTCAGAGGATCTTAAGCATTTTGATCTATGGGCCTATCTGCTTCCTCCATAAAACTAAAACAAAAAACCCTCAGCCTCTCAGAATTGTTAAGCCATCAACGAATGAAGCTAGGCACACATGATTGTGAAAATGGTTCTGCAGGGTCAGCCCTGGTATCCATCCAGGTTGTAAGTCTTATGTGCCTAGGGTTGTTATGGAAGGACCTCTTACGTAACTTTCAGGGGGTAAGGTTTGGTCAGTGTCCTGAAGGGATTAGAATAGAAATGGAATATTTCTGAGACGCTGGTGTCTGAGATAGGGAAATATTCCTGGAATATTGAGTTCCAGATGTTAACAACACTCTTGGAACTTCAAAGTAAGCCCGCTAGTTCCAGAATTATGAGATTGGTGGAATTCAGATTTCTGTTTGTTTAATCTGGTCTCCCTAGTTTTGTAGATTTTGATTGTGTCCCCCTCCAGTCTTGGTTTTGAAAACAAAGAGATGTCATCATATTAGTCATTTTATTTTGCAGTATCTTCACCTCTGAGGAGTGATGATGTCTTGTTTAATTAAGGGTTGAGGTTAAGTACAATAGTTTATGCAAGCTAACAGTAGGTATCTTAAATTAATGAACACTGCAAGAGAAAACACACTGCGATCCTAAATGGTTCTTGACCCTCAGAGTGCTAGAACCGCTTACTAACTCACTCTGCTGTCTTGGGAGACTGTGGTGTGAACTGCAGTGGTGGTACTTGACTACAGCAATGTGGGCCAGACCAGGAAATGAGTGCATATATGGAGTAGTGTGGGATGGAGAATTATGATAACTGATGAGATGGACATATAAACTCTAGCACATCTTCCACCTCTTCCACGCGCCTGTGTTATTATTTTAATCAAGGCCCCCGAGAAGCATAATATAAACACAATAGTGGAATTATTGCCATATTTCTCTAAGGCTTATGTTTTAAAATACATATTTTGAAGTTAGGAGGAAACACATTTATGTAATTGATGGTGTTGACTTACTGAGGAAATGTGGTCATATTTTTATTTCTCACTTATATATGGAGCTCTCTTATTAATTCAGTTGTGCCAAACCTTCTTTTGTGGTTATTCTTTTTAGAGACGCAGTTTAAAGTCATTTTGGGGAAAAAAAAAGGATAACACATACCTGTTGTGTGTGTGTGTGTGTGTGTGTGTTTGTGTTTTGTGTGTTTTTGTCTTAAACAGCTGACACTATTTTCTCACAATTCTGATAGCTAGAAATCTGAGATCAAGGTGTCGGCAGGGCTTGTTTTTCTGAGGCTTCTTTCTTTGAATGGTGCGTGGTGGTGGTCTTCCAGTGTCTTCACATGGTCTCCCCTTTGTGTATTTCTGTGTCTTAATGTCCTCCCTTTTTTGTTTTATTGTGATAAAAACACATAATATAAATTTACCCTTAACTGTTTTTAAGTGTACATTACAGTATTGTTAACCATATGCACATTGTTGTATAAGAGGCCTTTCGAAATTTTTCATCTTACGTGATTGAAACTCTATGCCCATTTTGTTTTTAGTTTCAACACTATTGGTTATGTTCTATAATTTTTTAAGCTAGCACAGGGTATAGAGCCCTGACTTCACCTCCTGGTTCAGTAGCATAAAATGAGTTTAATAATACTTATCCTGCCCAGTTCACACATGAGTGTTGTCCCGTTCAGTGAGAGATTACTTGTGAAAGCACTCTGCAAACTAAAGCAATAGCTAAAGTATTATGAAAGAAGTAAAACAATTTTGTTTCCAGATTTATAAAGATTATTGTAGGCTACCTACTTTACAGCTTGTTCATACCAACGTGAGTGAAATGGAAAAGATGAGCTCTTGTGCAGGTGTCATGAACGTTCCACAGAAATGGGGGCGTGGAGGGTGTGTATGATTTGGGGAGTCCTGTGCGATCAGTCCATGGCTGATGGGAAGATGGTTTCAAGCAAGAAGCTTATCCAGAGGTTGGTTTACTCTTTCCATTGCCTTCCTACAAACAGTGAGCTGGAGAAGGGTGGTCACACTGCTCTCAACACTCACTCTGTTAGCCCCTTGGAGAAGATTAAACAGTATCAGACTGGTCAGACTGTGACTTGCTTCTTCAAGAAGGTGAGTAGTGCACGCCATGCAATGCAATCCATTTTTTTCTCAGAAGAAAAAGAGAAGCTGGAAACAAGGGCCATTAGCACTAGGCTTTGGTTCTGTGTTTGCTACAATGCTGGCCTGTGGAAGGTGATTTATAAGGCCTCTGCTCCTAGAAAATTTTTGATTGAGGAGCTAAATTTATGACTTATGAAACAGTTAGCAAGCAACTCGCAAGTCAACATGTTTATAGATTAATTGTACAAAATGGAAAGAAAAATACATCAGAGGAAGATTTAAAATAAATGTGGCATTAGATTTTAGATTCTTTCATAAAGGACCAATGTGATGCAAAACAACGTGTAATTGGGTGCCAGATTTTGTGTTCTAACCCCAAATGGCACAGGAGTTTAAAAACGGGAAGAGATCAGTGAGAATGATACTGGTTTGGCGATATCAGAAAGAAAGTTGGACTGGGCTTGACCTTGAGGAATAACCCCTCTTCATTGCTGCCATAAGTATCTATATGAGCGAGTCACTGATGCTTGAGCTCTTTAGCTACTTGTCTGTAGGCATTCCACACACCCATACACCCCAGATGCCTTAGGGTGCTATGTAAGGCTCTTCATAATCTAACCTCACAAATCTGGTGTACCAGTCACGCTGAAAACCTCCTCTTTTTCCTTTCTTACCTTTATTTCTACCCTGGGAGTGCCCTCTATTCCTGTTGCCTATAATCCTTCAAGATCCAGCACAGATAACCCTTATTACTATTGAGTTGTCGGAAAAGTCATGATGCATTTTTGCAACGAAGAACATAGAAAAAAATACATCATGACTTTTCCGACAACCCAGTAGTTCTCCTATATATTCTCATAGCATATTGTACTTCCCACATGTTGCTAGCTGCTCTAGTTATTCACATACTCACCTGACTTATTCTTTATAGACTGTTACCTCCTTGAAAACAGGGCCTGGCTTTTATTTATCATTATCATGCCATGTGCATAATGGCTGTTAGGTAAATGTTTTGTTACATTGACTTGAACATTGGGGTGTGTGTTTAGGGCAGAACATTGTGTAAATAGTGAAGGATCAAAATAATTGGTCTAGAAATAAGATGTTGGCCACTCAATCTGGTTAACAGTCTCTGGGCACGGCTGAGCTTGGTGGAGGCTGCAGAAGTCAGCGGGATTGGTTCTGCTGCTTGCGGGCCTCTCTCAGCTGAGGCACCAGGAAGGACGCACATCCTTCTGGGCTAGAGAGGGCTCTGAGCTAGACTCAGTGGAGTTGGGCAGGGGCAATTGGATGTAGGGGTGGCTTCCTATCCCTTGGAAAAGTGTAGGATTAGGGCTCTTTCAGCCATGGGATTTTAGAAAAGTCTATGTTTTATTGAAGGGAAAAGAAGAAATGCTTGTATCTGCCCCATTCCATTCCTCCTGTTTTTCTCCCACCAGTACAACGTGGTTAAGAAATGGCTTGAGGTGGAGATTGCTCCAGACATCCGGGGGAGAGTTCCCATGTTGCTCACTTCTCTCAGCTTCAAGGTCAGTGTGCTTGAAGAGCCCTGGAGAGGAAACCCAGGCTCCCTAAGCTCAGCTGTACGTCTGCTGTGTGTTCACAGTGGGTAGAAAGAACCATGTGCTTATGCAGGGATTTGTTTGGGAGATACTTACTATGGAGACTTAAATGCTGTGTGGTTTGAATAAATGATAGACCTTTATTCAAACATCAGAGGACTTCTCTTGACCTTCCAGGTTCTGAAACATCCAGATAAGAAGTTCCGGATCGGCCAAGCCTTGAAGGCCACTGTGGTTGGCCGAGATTCCTCCAAGGCCTTCTTGTGTCTCTCACTCATAGGTATGGTGATGAGATGGTATCTGGTCAGGGAAGGGAGGCGGGGAGGACAGAGTGGGGAGGTGTCTTCATTTATTGCCCAGGTTGAAGGATGCTTTCGGTATTGGAGTCCTCAGAAAGCCTGTGTGCTTGGTACTTTCTTGGAACAGTTTTTCTGTTGGGGCCCTGCTCTCTGGCCTGTGTTACTCCACTACTACCTGAGGCTTAGCCCTGGGATTCTTGACTACATGGCATGGTAATCTGGGTCTTTGTGATTGTCCTAGTCCACTCATCCTAGACACCCCAGGTCTGGGCGGCCTCCACCTTCCCCAGCCTGTGGTTGGCAAGCATTCCAGCTTCTCTCGTGGTTCATTCTTTCTTCCCTGAATCAGGTTCATTCTCCTACCAGGTCCTCACAAACTTGAGAAAGGGGAAGTGGCCATGGGCCAAGTGGCAAAGGTGACTCCCAAGAAGGGGCTGACTGTCTCCTTCCCCTTGGGGAAGATCGGAAGAGTCAGCATATTTCACTTGAGTGACTCCTACTCAGAGACGCCCCTGGAAGACTTCACCCTGCAGAAGATTGTCAGGTAGGTTGAGTTATCTTCCTCTTTTCATATTTCTGGGCTTGTAGTTGTTTTTGATGTTGTTTTTTAATTGTAAAGGTAATAACATGATTATGTACCAGAAAGAAATTGTATAGAAAATGGAAACTTCTATTTTTCCTCTCTTTCTCCACAATTTTTCACCATTATACACTTTGGTCTCTCTATCTTTCAGGACTTTAACACATATATGTATAATTTTCCTTTCTATGATAGAATTTCATTTTATATACTTGCTTTTTATTCATAGCCGTTTTATCAGGACTTTGTCTTTTCCCATGATAATATATCTAAATCAACCAAGTTATTTTACGTTGTTTTTAACATTTTTTTTTAATTGGGGAATTGGGGGAGAGGAACAGTGTTGGGGAATTGGGGAAGGGGACCAGCCAAGTTGTTGTTCTTCGTTGTGAAGGGCGCCAGTTGCTATCTGGCTGCCCGCCGGCAGCTTGTGGACTCTAAAGCTCAAGGTGCTGTGTTCACTCTTAGTTGCGGGTGGGCATAGCCACCATCCCATGCGGGAGTCGAACCAGCAGCCTTGTTGTTAAGAGTGCACGCTCTATCCACTGAGCCATCTGGGCGGCAGCTCAGCTCAAGGTGCCAAGTTCAGTCTTAGTTGCAGGTGGGTGTAGCCCATCATTGAACAGGCAGTCTTGTTGTTAGGAGCACGTGCTCTCACCAGCTGAGCCATCCTGCCACCTGTTGGCAGCTCAGCAGTAGCTCAGCTCAGGTGCAGCCTCACTGGCCCGTGTGGGAATCGAACGGGCGGCCCTGTTGCTCAGAGCTCATGCTCTTAAGCTAACTCTTAACCAACTGAACCACTCGTCCGACGAACATTTTTTTTTTCAATATTCCATTATGTATGTTTTTTTATTATAATAATTCATTTAAAATTCTGATGGACAATGATGTTGAAGGGAATATCTTTGCACATATGTTTCAATACTGTGCAAGTATATCAGTGTAATAAATCCCTAGAAGTAAAATTGGTCAAATGATGTTCTACTTTTTGTCAAAGTGCCCTTCAAAAGGCCTGTGCCAATGTATACCCCCTTTAACACTAAATATGACTGTCCATTTCTCGCATCTCTATCATCACTGGATAGTCTTAATTTTTAATCTTAGCCATCGAATAGGCAAAAAATTGATCTCTCATTTTAATTTGCATTTCTCATGTTTGCATGGTCATTTTTCATATTTATTGGCTGTTTACATTTGTTTTGTGCTTTCCTTGTCCAAGTTGCTTACTCGTTTTTATACTGAACCATTCATCTTTTTAATTTTAAAAAAATTGATCTGTAAGTGTTCCCTGTAAAAGGAATGGAAACCTTTTGCAGTTGAGGGGTGATTTATTGGGTTGTCGGAAAAGTCATGACGTATTTTTTTCTGTTTCTCATTGCAAAAATGCGTCATGACTTTTCCGACAACCCAATATTTATGAACCTCTTAGATGCACAAAAATGGACCTACCTCAGATTTTAAAAATCATTTTATAGCCTGAATAAACTAGCATTGTAGAGGAAGATTTCAACTCGATACAGTAAAACCTCTCCTGAGAATTAGTCAACAATGAAGCAGACACCCTCAGGAGGCAGAGACTGGAAAGCAGTAATTTGCTCTTTCTCGCCTCAAATGTCTCAGCCACCTGCCCTGTCTGAATTCCCAGCCACTGATCAGAGATCACCAGCACAAAAATATCCAGGGCCTGGGAGAAGAAAAAGAGGAGTCAGAGAGAAATCCAAGGGCATCTCTGCTTTGTCTCTTGAGGCTTCTAAAATGCGGGTGTGAATTTTAGCAAAATATTTATTTTAAACAGATTTTATGATAGCCAAACCTGTGAGTAGCATTCCGTTGTAGGATCTGTCATATGTGGATAATAATTAGTTGCCTAAAGGTAGATGTCCCTGGAGATCCTTTCCTGCTTTTGGGACTATAATGTCGTGTCATAAAAGGCAGATGCCTGTTGTGGGGAAAATTTGGACTGTACCATTGCTGAGATCTTTTCTACTGCTAAGATTCTATACTTTGCAACTTTGGGCTACTAATTGCTGTTTTAGATTAAATCAGTTTGGAAACCCGACCAAAGAGTACCCTGTTTACATCCTGGAAGCCTCCCCTGCTCAGGCCTTACTGCTTGGCCCGCTCTGAACCGCTGCCGCGCACCTGCCATACCTAGGTCATCCCCTGGTCACGGTGTCCTGTGGTTGCTCTGTCTCTCCACAGAGATCACACACTCCCAAGACCCGACATAGGGCTGGGCTTGTCTCCCAAACACTCACCACGTGGCTCTGCATTTGCCAGAGGGCTTTTGTGTCTCTTTTTTTCTTCTCCCAGCACCTTCTTGGGTAAGAAAAGCAGGTAGTACTATTTTTACCTGACAGACTAGTAAACTGAGGCTCAGAGAAGTGACACAACTTGTCTGGAGGCCCTCAGCAGGTTTGCAACAGAATGAACAGAGCCCAGTTCTCATGCCCCCTTCTCTGGCCTGTTGGTCAGCCTTGTGAAGGTGAGGCCCTTTGCCGTCTCCTGAGATGCTGAAAAGTCAGTGTTTCCTCCTCTTTTGCTCTCATTCCAGGTGTTACGTCCTGTCCGCTGCAGGCCCTGTATTGACTTTGTCGCTGCGATCATCCAGGTGGGTGTCTGTGGTGTTGAAATGAGCAGGGAGAACCCACTTAGAGGAGTGAGGAGAGGCTACGTGGATCTGACATAGCCTTTGGGCTTCTCACCATTCCTCTCTGTTTGGCCCTTGTACCCTGCCCTGTTTTTATCCAGAAAAGCTGAGGACATTCAGATTGCTGGAAGAACCTGGTGCTCAGGCTCTTGTTTCCTAGGAAAGGTTCAGATACCCAAACGTGGGTGTTCAAAGTTGCCAGATGGTGGCTCTGGTGAGGCGAGATGACTTAGCCCCCAAGGTTCCATAGTAGGGCCGAGTGTGTTGTGAAATGGATTGGCCTGGGGTCAGCTTGCGTCATGGTTAACAATGGGTGTTTATACGGCCAAGGCTTCAGGTGTGACCTCCGTCTGGCTTGGTCAGACTCTCTCTTTTTCTTCATAGCTGTCTTATAGACACGGGTCCCCAGCTGACAGGACTTCAGTGGAGAGTAGGGCTGGGCTCTGAAGGTTGTATCTTATTGACAGGTCCAGAGTCATATTCTTACATATAAAGTTTGATTATCCCAGGTAAACTGGGGGGTGAGAGTGGGGAAAAGAGGGTTAGAGGTATGTGTATGTAAGCCTTTTATTCCTTTAGGACAAACCCGGAGACAAAAAGCAAAATACCAGATCCTGAGATTAACTCCATCCAGGACGTTGAGGAAGGGCAGCTCCTACGGGGCTACGTGAAGTCCGTCCAGCCGCACGGCATCCTCTTCAGGTGAGTGAGGTGGGGGCTGGGGCTGTGGGCCAGGCCCGAGGGTCTTTTCTGGGCTTGTGCTGGTCCGGGGTCTGCTGCGTTCCTCGGTCAGCTTCCCCGAAGGGAACAAAGAACGAGAGTCAGTGTGTTGCCGTTAGCTTTTTAAATTCCAAGTTGTTTTATACTTCTAAAAAAGTTTCGAATTATTCTTTTTTTTTGGTGTTTTGGACAAAGAATGTGGCATGTCTAATATCAGTTTTAAATACATTTGGATTTTCTTTGATTTGGTGTTTGATTATGATTTGTAAATCTTCTGTGAAATCATATAATGTTCACAACCACCAGATATTACAGCTTTCTCTGCTGTTCTATTTCCTCATCATCTTCTTGTCTTTCTAGCAGTTTGTGATTTCTACATTGTGATGCTCTGGTGTGGGGTGAAAAATACCCTTCAATTGTATTTTCAGTGTGCTTGATAATTTTTTCCAGTTTACAAAGCCCTCTTTATCCTTTTGAATGCCAGGAACTTACGTCTGTTGCGAATCCTGGTCACAACTTGTGTCCCTGGAAAAGCGGGGGTGCTGGGACTCTATTCTTGTATTTATGACCACAGGACCCTTGTCTCTCTCCTCTCAGCCTTGGCCCTTCAGTTGTGGGTTTGGCCCAGTACCCGCATGTCTCCCAGCACAGCTCACCCCAGAAAGCCCTTTATAACAAATACCTCCCCGAAGGGAAGCTGCTCACAGCCAAAGTCCTAAGGTAGGTACCTTCTTCCCTCCCAACCCCCTCACCCCTTTCTCTGGGAGGAGATTCAGATGTAAACTTTATACCTAACAGCTTGGGTAGTGGTGAGTGAGTGCAGTGTTCAGATGAAAAAAGCCCCTTTGTTTGAAGCCTTTTCCTCCGGTTCCCAAAAGAGGTGGGGAAGATTTTTTTCCGCCTAAGCCACTTGTTGGGACAAAGTAAGGGGGCAATCCTGCCCGCCCCCGGTGTTTTCTAACAAGGCCGGGAAAATATTTAAACGGTTCCTGGAAAGACTAAACGGATCCTTGGGCGGTCGGGCAGAGCCCCGGAAGCTGTGGGCTGATGAGGAGAGGCAGGCCCGGGCTGCTTGCTGTGCCTGTTGTACTCTGTGTGTTGTCTTCGTCGTCCATCCTTCCCCTCTCCCTGTCATAGCGTGAACCACCAGAACAACCTGGTAGAGCTGTCCTTCCTCCCCGGCGACACGGGGAAGCCGGACGTGCTTTCTGCCTCCCGGGGACTGCCACTTCCGAAGCAAGAGGGGCGGCAAATAGAGGCAGAGGAGAGAGACCACAAAGGAGAAGAGAAGGAGCAGAAGAAGAACCAGAAAAAGAGAGAGAAGAGAAACCGGAAGGGGCAAGAGGAGCCGCCGCTGCCCAGCAAGGAGGAGAAGGAGCCCCAGGAATCCCAAGCGCAGGAGCAGGGCAGGCGGCCACACCTGGAGTCTGGAAGCGAGCAGGTACATCCCCAGGGAGGATGGCCCCCGTCACAGGAAAAGGAGGGCGTTTCAAAGCCCAGCCAGGCAGCTGCCTCGCCTTCTCTTAGACCGAGAGCAGTGTGAGTTTGGAAGCCGGGCACTGTGTGGTACCGGGGCGGGCAGAGGGAGGCCTTACCCTCAGCTGCCCAAGGGCTTTTGGGCAAGAAGGGTGGTTCAGCATTTTCCCACCTGTCATCTCAGGAACGAGTGAACAAGAAGCAAAAGAAAGCCGCTCCGTCGGAGGAGGATGACAGTGGTGTTGAAGTATATTATCGGGAAGGAGAAGAAGAGATAGAAGAGACACGTGTGCTGCCCAAGGTGCGGGACAGCGTGGAATGGGGGAGGAAAGGCTGCTGTGGGAGGGAGGTCCTTGACTCCTGCCTAGAAGCTGGGCTGTCTTTGGCACCATCGTCTTCTCTCTCATTTCCTGTAAGATGAGAAGTTGGGGCTGTTCCTTTCCTCAGCTGGTCATCAGCTCCCTGAGGTCAGGGACCCTGTCTTACCTATAGAGTGTGTTGCCTAAAATAAATTGCAGTCAGAATTAAATTACAATTTATTGAATGGAACTGAGTTAAATTAGTGGGATGGGCAGGTAAAGAGGAGGCTTAACCTACCCGAGCCTGAGTGTCCCTCTGAAAAAATGAGCACAGTGCTGCATGAACTGAGGACTGGGTATGGAAAGGCTTCCCAGACTTAGGTATCGTATCCCTATTACCCTCAGAACATTTGTCTTATCTCTGTCCTAGCTTGGTTATTATTTTATACTTTTGTGTGTATGTATATGTACATGCATACATATATGTTAAGAAGTTGTTACCTAAATGAATTTATTTACTAAGAAAACTTTTTTGTCACTCCTGTACGTTTCCCAGTGGGCCAGGGCCTAGTGTGGCCCTGGGAGGAGGGAAAGGTCCTCTGGGCGTGGTGGAAGTCCCTGCTCCTCCAAGTGGGGTGGGGCTGGGGTACAGGGCGCAGTCTGAGCCAAGGCCTTTCCTCACGTGCCTCTCTGATCCTCCAGCAGAAGCCGACCAGGCCCGCAGAAGCACCCCGGCTGCAACTGTCTTCCAGCTTCGTTTGGGACGTGGGGCTGGACTCTCTGACCCCGGCCTTGCCACCTCGAGGAGATAGCTCAGATAGCGAGGAGGACGAGAAGCCACAACAAGCCACGGTGTCGTATATTGCAGGCCTTTGTCCTTTTTTGCAGGGACCCCTGGGTGTCTGTCTCCTGTGCTCCATGGGTGTCATGTCTGGCTGGGTGGGGCGGTCTCAGGCCGAGGAGTATTTATAGATCCCTGGAACTGCCCAGCCAATTCTTAGCTTCCACCACAGACCTCCCCAGGGTCAGAGGAGCAGATTACTCACTTATTTTTCTCTTGCACAGCAGAAGAAAAGCAAGAAGGAAAGGGAGTTGGAGAAGCAGAAGGCGGAGAAAGAGCTGTCCCGCATTGAGGAGGCGCTGATGGATCCCAGGCGACAGCCAGAGTCAGCAGATGATTTTGACCGACTGGTGCTGAGCTCCCCCAACAGCTCCATCCTGTGGCTGCAGTACATGGCCTTCCACCTGCAGGCCACGGAAATCGAGAAGGCCCGGGCTGTGGCCGAGAGGGCGCTCAAGACCATCTCCTTCAGGTCTCACCTTTGTCCCCTCTACTTTAAGGGGGGGGGGGCCATCTTTTGACAGGGAGAGGTGTGTCTCCCCAGGTTGTAGGGCTTGCCACCTGTGGGTCATTTCCTCCTCGGCATGCCGACTGCAGCTGGGGTGACAGACACCAGGGGCACAGGGGTTCTCAGACTGTCTCATAGATGTGCCATCTGTGAAATAGATCTGCTCATTTATATTTTATAGTCCTCGTCACTGAAATAGCTAAGGGTAATTTACAAGCGTCCCTAACTTAAGATGCCCAGCTTGGAGCAAAAGTAGAATAGAAAATACAACTCACCGCATACCTAGGTAAAAATCCTGTAGGTGGCTATTTTTCAGGCAGAGAGTAGAGTGAGTCTCCTGAAGGTTAGTGAAGAAGGGATGGCTCTCCTTTGCTTCATTCTCTTAGTTTGGGCACAGAAACAGACCAGAGATTCTGCTCCTTCCAGCTCAAACCTCAGGCCAGTTTGAGATTTGGTAGGCTTCCTTCTTAGCAAAGGAGGTAGAGCCAGGTAGAGCCTCTGTCTGGGAGCTCCAGACCTGGCAATCATGGGGTTGGGGTTTCTGCTTCTGTGAGCTGCAGTGGGGACAGGGCCTGTCAGTGCCTGCACTTGGCAGTGGAAACGGAGGACATGGATAGAACCTGGTAAGGAGGATGGAGTTCAGGTTGGCATCCCCTTGGGGCCATGGGGGACTCTTTGGGCTGAAATGATGGAGCTCATGTGTTGACTGCTCTCCCTCCAGAGAGGAGCAGGAGAAGCTGAACGTGTGGGTGGCACTGCTGAACCTAGAAAACATGTATGGCTCCCAGGAGTCACTGACCAAGGTCTTCGAGCGGGCCGTGCAGTACAGTGAGCCTCTCAAGGTCTTTCTCCAACTGGCTGACATCTACACCAAGTCGGAGAAGTTCCAGGTAGGAGCCTGGGCCAGGTGGCCTACTGTCACAGGGTACCCAGCCACTCAGAAGCTGACTCCTGGGAGTCACAGAGGCAGCAAGGAAGTCTCCAGGACGAACCCCCATGTTCTGGATCCAGTTCTAGTCTCAGGACCCCGTCACGGGCACCGGATTAGTAGGCAGCCTGCCCATCACGTTAGGCTTGCTCACCTCTGTGAGCCTGCCCGCTCCCCTCAGTATCTAGAAGTGAGCCTGCATCATGATGGGAGCCTCTGCGCCCACGTCGAGCTTCTCATGAGCAGAGCTGCCTGTCTTTCCTGTAGCCCCCTCTGTTACATCACACTTGCCTCAGCTTGCCTTGTCTTCCCCACAGGAAGCCAGTGAACTCTACAACCGGATGCTGAAGCGTTTCCGGCAGGAGAAAACGGTGTGGATCAAATATGGCGCCTTTCTTCTGCGCAGGGGCCAGGCAGGGGCCAGTCACCGTGTGATGCAGCGAGCCCTTGAACGCCTGCCGAATAAAGAGCG
Organism: Hipposideros armiger; assembly: GCF_001890085.2. Taxonomy (NCBI): domain Eukaryota; kingdom Metazoa; phylum Chordata; class Mammalia; order Chiroptera; family Hipposideridae; genus Hipposideros; species Hipposideros armiger. Next base: position 5,005,158 of record NW_017731378.1, read on the forward strand.
TGAGTGCGCATTTCTGCCTACCGGCCCAATTCCTGAACACATTAGGCTCTCACATGTCTGGACGTGGGGATTGTGGGTCTCCTCACCTGAGGGTGGTGGTAGGAAGCCTCGTGGAGGGTACTTGGCTATCTCTGTTGATTACACGTCATAACATAACGCGTGTTGCATTTCAAATGCTAGACTGTGAAGATGGAGGAACAAAAAGCAATTCGCTCTAATGCTGTTGCCCCTGCCCCCCTGCCCTTTCTGGGCCCAGAGAGTAGGGTGCCTGCAGTGGGAGTCATAGATCATTGTATATCTGTGCATTTGGCCCTAACCCCACCGCACTGTCCCTCTTCTCACCACCCAGGTCTTGGGACCCACGAGCAGGGAGTCAGGAGTCAGACTCTCCCTGCAGCACATGGTGTGTGGTGAGGGGTCTGTTTTGTACTCTGAGCTGTTCCCTCTCTGCAGATGTGGATGTAATTGCCAAGTTTGCCCAGCTTGAGTTCCAGCTGGGGGATGCAGAGCGGGCCAAAGCCATTTTCGAGAACACGCTGAGCACCTACCCAAAGCGCACAGATGTCTGGTCGGTCTACATCGACATGACCATCAAGCATGGCAGCCAGAAGGAAGTCCGGTGAGAGGGGGAGGCAGATTGGGGCCGAATTCCCTATTGGGGGTGGGGACATTGGCCAAGCGGATGAGTTTGAGCTCCACAGCAGCTCCCAGCATCCATAGTTGTCATACTCTATCTGGAAAAGCAGCTTTGACATAACACTCCAGGTCCTATGGCATTTACTTTTCCAGCTTGTTTCTGTCTCAGGGGCCAGCCTCTGGGCTTTGTCTGGAACTTTGAGTGGGAGGTAGGCTGGCCGCCAGCTGGGGGTCAGGAGACTTGGGTTTCCCTCATAATAGCACTGTGCCTGCCTGGCTCTCATTGTAGAGAATGTTCGCAGGCATAAGCTCAGTGTTGTCCAGCAGCATTCACATGGCAGGGAGGATTGGGCGTGGATAGACTGAGGTCCAGAAAGAACTAATGCTTCACCCAAGCCCATCAGTGCGTTTTAAGCAGAGCTTTTCTCACAGATCCATACCCCATTTGTGTTCTCAACCCGGTAGCACTGTCCTGATTCAGGCCAGTAAGCCCTTTCACACCTCTGGGTGTCTGTCTGCTCATCTGCAAAGTAAGAGTGGTGGTTTCTCTCTCCCAGGGGACATGAGGGAGTTAATATGGTAGTAAAAGTAAAGATAGAAAGGGGAGTGCTGACAACAGAAGGCCCAGCTCCAGAACCTGAGAACAGGTGGGAGAAAGCCGGGAATCCTGTAGTCGGGGACCAAGAGGCAAATGCTGCTCTGCTCTTCCTCACAGGGACATCTTCGAGCGGGTCATTCACCTGAGTCTGGCCCCCAAACGAATGAAATTCTTCTTCAAGCGCTACCTGGACTATGAGAAGCAACACGGCACCGAGAAGGACGTGCAGGCAGTGAAGGCAAAGGCCCTGGAATACGTGGAGGCTAAGAGCTCCGTGTTGGAGGACTAGTGGCAGCTGCTGTCCTCAGACACCACTGTCCTCAGACAGCCAGTCAGCAGGGCCAGCCTGCCGAACCTCAGGCCCCTGGGCGGTTGAAAACTATTGGGTTGTTGGAAAAGTCATGATGCATTTTTGCAACGAAAAACATAGAAAAAATACATTATGACTTTTCCGACAACCCAATATATTGCCTGAGGACTGTATTTAAGTGCTGCTTTTTCTGCAGCACCTCTGGGGTAATCCTGTTACAATAAAAATGAATTTGCGATTTCTTATAATTTCTCTTTGCTTATTTTGTTTCAAGTAGCAATTTCATCTTTTTCCTTTTCTGAGGCTGCTTAGTGGTTGCAGGCTCGAGAAAAGCTGAGGGTCTGTCCTTCGTGGGAGTTCCCTGGGGAGCAGGAATGGAGGGGCTGACTCCTGACAATCCTGTGGTCAGGATCCCACTTTGACCCTGGCAGGCTCTTGGTCCAGCCAGAAGGGGTCAGCAGGTTCCGGGGAGCAGGCCCTCTCCTTTAGAGCTTGGAGTCTCTGGGCATTCCCTCAGCCTCAGCTCAGCTTGGTCTTGTGTCCATTTGTGGAGGCCATGAGGACAAAGGCAGAGCCTGGAGGGAAAATTGGGGAACCTGGGTGCTTGAGAGGAAAGCCACAGGTATTGGCGTAAACCACCTGGTGACATCTCCTCCCAGGCCCACTAGGGTCAGATGACCCAACCTCTCCACATTGGTGCCTCATGTGTGAAATGAGGTTAAGAAGTCCTATTTTGAAGGGTGATTCTGTGGATGAAACGAGAGGATGTATGCTGTGCTGCCACAAGGCCTGGCAGGTAGGAGGCTCAGTGAGGACCTAGACTGGCCTGTGGCTTTGGGGAGAGCCGCACAGTTTCTGTGTGTCTCTAGCTCCTCTGGGGAGAGGTTGCCGAGTGGAGGGCATTGGTTGACTTGATGGTTGTTCCTTGAGTCCTGAGGGAGAGGACACCTGATGGGCCCGCCACACCCATACCTCCCTGCGATCATTCTGTTGTAAAACTCCTAGGAAGACAGTCCCCTGCCCCTTTTGATAAGTAATAACTGGATGTTCCAGAGTTCTTGGGAGGCCAGCACAGACCCAGCCAGTCATAGGAGCCAGTTCTTTGGCTTGGTCTTAAGAGAAATTAAAATTTTTCTTTGGCAAGAGTTTTAAATGTCCTGAGAGCTGGAACACTTTTTCTGTGGGAAATACCGAGTCATACGCCAGGAAGCAGGACAGGGACAAGGGAGAGCATCAAACGGTTTAGCGGTGGTGGAGGCCATCAGGCCAGGGCGGGCATGGGAGGAAGGGACAAGCCGGGCTGGCCTGGTTCTTGGTTATTAGCACTAGGTTATAAGAACCAGTCTGCTCTACGGAGTGTAGCTTGAAGCTGAGCTACCCTCTGAGAAAGCTCAGGCTCCATTGGAACACCTGACTGTCCCTGCACCCCTGTCCCCGCTTCCGTCCATTATAGTTCTGCGCAGAGTCCTGTGTCCCCTTTCCTCCCACAGGGGATGGGATTTGGGCCTGTCTGCGTGACCACCAATCTGCTGTGGTGCGGCCCACCCAATCATGCAGACACCACGCTAGTCCTTTATACTAAGAAAAGCTTTATCAAAAATGTAAACATAAAGCCAGTGGCGTACATTGGAGGGCAGCTTCCCGGCTGAGCACCACTGAGCTGGGTGTCCATACGCAATTACACAAATTAACTGCATGGTATCCTATACTGAGAGCCTGCTGGTGAGTTTCATTGTCACCTGGCTCTGCTGCCAAGGCTCCTCGGCCTTGGAGTCCCACCAGTAAAAGGTCATCCACGTCATAGTTAATTTAGGACCACTTCTGGGAAAGGGTCTTTCCTCCAAAGCTGTTGACCAAGTGGCTAGTGGCAACAGGAGAGGGGATTTCTTCAGGTCTGAGAGCCTTGCTGTCACAGCTGAGCGCATAGCTCTCTCTATACCCCGTTACTTTGTGTTCCTTTCTCTTGGCCTGTTTTTTCACAAAGTTATGGTTAAAAAAAAAAAAAATCCCCGTCAAGCTGATGTGAGCAGGCAGTGGGGTTCAGTTAGGGGCCAAGGACTCATTTCCAGAGCGTGAGAACGACCCTCAGGAGGCAAGCAAGGCCATCTCCACGTTGTCCGGGGCTGTGCCGTTGCCGGTCAGGCCCTGGGCCCACTTGTGCAGGCGGCTGTAGAGGGGGAGGCCCTGGTTCTCGCGGTACAGATAGACACCGGTGATGGCGTTCCACTGTGGCCGAGGCTGTGTGCCTTCCACTGGGAACTTGGCCACCAGCTCCTCGTCGTCCTTGTTGAGTGCCACGAAGCCAAAGAAGCGGCGCACGTTGTTGGCGGCCAGCACCCGGGAGTGCACCTCGGCGGTGCGTTGGAAGAGCTGGTCCTCATTGTCGCGGTACTGTGCCCAGTAGGCCTCCTGGCGGTAGCTGAGTGGCGAGCAGTAATGCCTGAGGCACTTGGTTAGGAACACCAGGATGGCCACGCTGCCGATGAGCATCCACCCAAAGAGCTGGCCAGAGAAGGGGCAGCATTGAGGAGGGACAAGGATCTGCCTGGACCACCCACCCCCCGCCACCCAGGGTGATAGGAACTGGTTGGGGGGCTGGGGTGGGCTGACTGGGCCTCAGAGCACCCTGAGAACTAGCTCTGTCACTTTCCTGGCTGAAGATTCTGCTTCTGTGAGGGAAGCAGGCCCTTCTGGCTATAATTTCACCGCTTTGTCCTCACCCTTGAACTCACCTTCTCTCTTAGACTTGGTCTCCCGCATTTTCTGCTGCCATTCCTTCAGCCCCAAGGACCCCCCTCCACGTCATCTCAGCCCATCAAAATCCAGCTCAAACTGCCACCTCTAGGAAGTCTTCAAAGGCCACTCTGGGAGCAACCTTGCCTTCCCTGAGTAGCCCATGGCCTGGTTCCTCTTACTCTCTCTGCCTTGTTTCGAAATCACCCATGTGCTTGTCTCAAATGCTCACTTGGGTGTGAGCTTACTGAGGGCTAGGACAGATGAGGTCATCTTTGTTTTCCCGTTCGATACTGTACAGAGATCTGTGGGCATTTGATCATCAGATAAACTTTATTTCTATGTCTTCCATCTTCCATCTCCTTTGGTGCTGTCTCCAGCCCTGCTTTTCTCTCTACTTGTGTTTCTTATGTACCAGCGAGAGACCCTTTAAAAATCTTACACTCTTTCCTGTTTCTCCCTCACCCCTTGCTTCTCTGTTAACGCTGCCAGCTCAGTTTTCCTGTTTTTGCCCAGGTCTCTGCGCTCTCCCTTTCTTCCCTGACCAACCTCCACTCCCTCAGAGCTAAGCCAAAGCTGAGGCCAGGATCAGGGCAGCAGGTGCTGCTTCCTGACTTGACTCCCCTTCCCGGCTCAAGGAACTCCTCTTATGTCAGCTATGCTTGAGGCTGATCACAGTGCTGGGCAGGGGCCCTTCCATGCTCGTCCCTGGAGCCAGCCATGCCCTACTCTCCACTCATGGTTGACAGCAAATGTTTCATAGGCTTGCAGGGGTTTGTCAGTAAGGGGCTTAATCTGTGACTGGAGTCAAGGCTTAGTCTAAGCCAGATCATTCCTTGAACATTTAATACTCTTATTTGGGACTAGAATTGACCCATGTCCCACAGGCACTCACCCAGAGGTTACTCAGCTCCGATACCTGACACTGATAATCTAGTGCTTTCCTGGAGACCTCGGCCACTGAGGACTAACCCCAGCTTTAACAGGAGGCCATGCTGGCACGTCTCCACCTCCCACCACCTAGGGAAGAAAGAAGAGAAGCTTCCCTTTGCACAGCCTTACCTGGGACTCGTACTTGAGCCTGCGGCTGACCTCTTCCCGGAAGGCTGACAGGTTGGCAGGACCCTCCCCGCAAGGGAACCTGGCCAGGATTTCTGTGGCATGGGCTGATGGGAAGACCTCTGTCCCAGCTTTGAGAGAGGAGGGGTCCACGAACTCACTGAGAGCACAGACATAGGCCTCACCGCGCAGTAAAGAGATGACAGACCAGGTGACTGGTGCCACGGCCGCGCGGCCCAGGATGGAGCTTAGAAGGAGGAAGGTGGGAGCAGCCGAGCAGTTCTTGGACCTCCGGTACTGGCATTCAGCGACTAGGTTCCAGGTGTGGTTGTTGAGGATGACGCCAATGAGAAAGAGCGCCAGGGCGGGCACACCGATGGCCGTCAGTCCATACAGGTAGTTCCGGGCTGGCGAGCAAGGGCAGTGGAAAGCCACCACAGTGAACAGCTCTTGGCTGCCCACTGTGCCCAGTGCCACCAGCCCATTGAAAATCATCACGTCCTTGCTCTTAAAGAAGAGGGATAGGAAGCGGAAGTTCTCGGCGATCAGGGCTGCCATGGTGAGAGGTGGGCTGCGGGACCGACTACAGAGACAAGAGGTGACCAGGATCGATGGTGCCTGAGGGGACTAGGAAAGAGCGTGAGCTGCTGGGCACCTGAAGGCAGGGCACAGTCTTGCCATTTTATCCCCTGGAGTGGCCGGCCTGGTGCGTCCTGTGGAACAGTAGATGACTGGTAAATGTTTGCCTCTGAAAATGGGGACAGAGGGGATCTTGTGTGGGCAGGCTGGTAAGAAAGAAAAGAGACTCGGGGGGCCCTGGGGCCTGGGGGGAATGATGGTAGCCACTGTTCACTGAGCTCCTACTATGTGTCAGGTGCTTTACAGCCCTCGTTGTCCACCCTCATGATCCACATTGAGCTGTCGTACCCCCAGCGGACCCAGAGAAGGTGGTGGCTCCTGAAGGTGAGTGGCTTAGCAGGGTCACACGTAAGTGACAGCGCTGAGATTCAAGCTCAGGTCTATCTGCCAAAGACACTTAGGTTCATGTTGCTACCACAAGATTCTCTGGAATGCTCTGTGGCACTGGGGAATGTGGGATGCCACTGGCTTTCCCTTTGGTATTCTAGGCAGTGCTGATGTGCTGAGAGACCTAGCACTGTTTGGGAAGTGCATCCTCAAGGCCTCTGGCCCCTGCAGTAGAAAAACGAGGGGATGTCCTGGTGGATCAGGACTTGGACTTGACCCTGTGATGTGGGGTGGGGTGGAAGAAGGGGGCCTCCAGTCAGTGGTGAGCCTGTGCAGCCTCCGTGGAGTTCATAAGAACCTTTTATTTTGGAGACCTCAGTCTCTGGACTGGTTTAGGAGATCCTGACTCCCCACATACTTCATAACTTTTCTCTGGGCCTCAGTGTCCTCATCAGTGAAAAGAGCATAAATCATTCTGGTCCTTGTTCCCTCTTAGGGATGCTAGAAGGAAAAGAAAGGGAATAAACGATGCCTGATAATTGTCCTCTGTGTGACATAGGACACTCTTTCCCTCCATCTCTTTCACAGACTCACATCTGTGAGTCTTCAGGGTGGCCCCCCGGGGTGAGGCAGGGTGGGATGATTTCTCCTTTCTACAAAGGTCAGGCAACTAAGGCCTAAAGAGGATCAAGTGCCTTGTTCAAGGCCATTCAAATGTGGAGAGACCCAGGCAGGACTTTTGAATATGACCGAAGGAGGCCTGGAAAGTGGGCCAGGGTGAGTCAAGCTAAATGAGTTTTCCATTGTTCTGTGCCCATCCTCGAGAGCCCTGGCAAACCTCTCCTTCCCCACCCAGTACTTTTTCCCTATCCAGCCGCCTCCCAGCAGCCCTGTTCCATCTAGGTCCCTGGGCCCAGGGACTGCCCAGCCTGCCAGTGACAGGAAGCCCCGATGAAGGCTAAGTCTCGGCCGTGCCCAGTGGCCCATCCCCGGCCTGCTCTGTTTTGGTTTGTGCTGCGCCAGTGCTGGCAGCCTGCCAGGAAGTGGTCGTGGCCTGGGCTGCAGCCATGTTCTGTCCTAGCTCCCTTCCAGGGCTCCACCCACCCAAGCCAGAGAACGGCCCCATGTCCTTCCTCCCATCCCAGAGATGAAAACACAAAAGTCCGAAAGCAAGAGGAAGCTAGGGCTGGGTGGGCAGCTAACAAAGGGGAGGAGACCTGCCTGTGTTTCCTTTTGTGCCTCCTCTCTACACCCCCACCTCTCCCCATCTCTGCCAAGGCTGCCAGATGGGTCAGGGCAGCACTGGCTGGCCACGTGGGGTACCAGGAGATGGAGGCAGAGGAAGTACCTGATTCTCCAACTCAGCCCCCGGCCTCCAGCCTAACTCCCTGGGAAACGGAGTTTGTAATATTGCTGGCGGTGAATGAGTTAAGAGCAGCCCCCTCTCCCCCTTCTCCTCTTGGCTTCAAGGTTCTTGATGAGCTCCCTATGGGGGCTCCTGGGTTCATGAACCACACAAAGTGGGGTACAAGATGCCTGAACACTGGTGGGCAGAGGAGGGACCAGGCCAGCTTCCGAGACTACGCCCTTGTTCCCCCATCCTCCCACCCACCCTGCCAAGGAGGAGTTGCACTCAGGCTGGCAGTGGGACCACCAATAACAAGTCAGGACAGGAGGCAGGACTGGCCTCTGCCCAGAGTTGGGGGAGCCTCAGCTAGGAGCCTCTCTCCCAGGACAATCCCTCTGGGCAGCCTCGGACTGGCCCTGCCACGCTTCCCTATCACCTGGCATGCCCCAAGGAGGGGCACTTCCTTACCTGGGGCCAGCCTTGAACACCAGTAGCTTTGGCCTCTTCAGGGCTGGGCTCTCCCAGTGGTGTGCAGACATCAGCGTGTGGGCCGGCTGGGCAGGCATCCGGTGGGGCAGCTGCCCCACCCGCCCAAAGAGCCCTCCGCGGGCTCCCTCCCGTTTTTCTTCTGCACAGGCGCAGGGCCTGGAGCTGGTGGCGTCCTCAGAAAAGTTTAACTCCAGAAAAAAGGAGGGAACAGCGGGATGGAACTTGTGTGCCGGCGAGTGGAAAACTTCCCCCGCGCCAGACCGAGGAGGGCGGGCGGCAGAGGGCGGTGCAGAAGGAGAGGAAGTTGGGGCGCCTGTTCAACAGCCCTTGGCCCGCGCCCGGTCCTGCCTGCCTTCCAGAGCAGAGCTGCCTGGGAGCCGGCTGAGGGTGCTCCACACCAGTGGGACCGGTTCAGGGGCCAGGCAGGGGGCCTTCAGGAGAGCTGGCCTGGGCCTGCCCTCTGGGCCAGTTTTAAGAGCAGTCCCCATGCTTGACACCCCCCATGGACAGAAGCTGCAGGGCTAGGGGAGACGCCCTCAGACTGATGCTGACCCACAGCAGGATACGCAGCGCTAGGCCCACCCCCACCCTCTGCCTCCAGCTCTATTCTGGCCCTTCTTCCTCAGAGCCATCCACCACTGCCTGGGCAACCCGTCCCCCCACCTCTCCCCTCTCCCTGCCCCTTCCCTCCGTGGGCTTTTCTACCCAGACTTCAGTTAACTCTGCAGGCACTGCTTCACATCTCAGAGGACTGACCAGGGAATTCTGGAGTCTAGGCATTCTCTGAGGCCCTGTGGGCCGAGCTCTGACTGGTGGGTGGAAATTACAAGGAGGAAGGGTTTTGGAAGGAAGTCCTTTATAATGATCAGAGCTGGCCAGACTGTCCCAGAATGTGGTCATGAGCTCCCCATCTGTGGGAGTGTGCAAGCTGAGGCTGAAACGCCATAGGTCGGGAACTCTGAAGAGGAGAGTCTTGTCTGTTCAAGGACAGACTAGATGACTCCTAGGATCAAGGGAGAGCCACCCCCC
>NW_017731378.1:5015328-5022241 GCF_001890085.2 Hipposideros armiger
GTCTGTTCCCCTTCCTCCAATTCCCCAGCACTGTTCCCATCCCCCCAATTCCCCAATAAAAATCTTAAAAAAAAAAAAGAGGCTCCAAAGAGATCCCCAGCCACTTTCATTCTATGGAGACACCAGAAAATGACCATGCCCCATGATTTTGGACTTCCAGTCTTTATAAGTGAGAAATCAAATCGTTGTTCATAACCTACCTAATCTGTGGTATTTTGTTATAGCAGCCTGAGTGGACTAAAGACAGAAGGCCTTTCATGCTTGTGCTAACTATTGTTCAGTCCACCATGACAATTGTTGAGTGAGCTCCATGGTGGCCACACACCCTGGTTTCTCCCGGGTGGACCCAGCTTCTGGTATCTTGTCTTATCACCTGTCGCCTCCTGTGTGTCACACCAGGTGAGGCTGGGGGTCATGTCCTTATGGCCCACCTTGGCCCACTCAGGAGACTGGCCAAAATAAGAGAACTCCTGCTTCATGAGACAGCTGGATGTCCCCCCCACACACACACCACCACTCCCTCCTTGAGCCTTGAGCATAAGGGAACAGAGATCATAAAAAGTCACAGAGAAGAGTGGACGCTGGGCAAGGATGTCTGTAGAGCCTGAGTGGAGCTAGTGAACCAGAAATGAAATGCCCTGGGAAGGGCTGAGCGGGTGGGAGCTTGTCCCCTAGAAGCCAGTTTTGAACTCTTCTGACTAATACTGCTTGTGGCTCAACTGCCCCGAGGCCACACAAGGCAGTGTCACAAAGGGAGGAGTGAGGTCCCCTTCTAGCTCAAAATTTCCTGCCTCAGCTAAGCAGGTGAATGCCTGGGCATGTGGTTCTACTGCCCAGCATCTGCAGCCTTCATTTTTCCATCTGGTTTAGGGTGCGGAGGGACTGTGGGCTCAGACCACACCATTCCTGCCTCTTCACCTGGCTACAGCTCACACTTTGCTGAAGTAGGTGGCCACCTCCTTGCGTGCAGGTTGGGGCCCACCCCCAGCCCAGCCGTTGCCCATCAGCGGCTCCTCCTGGCCCACCCGCAGGGGCGGCTTGCATTTGTGCCAGTTTGTGAGCAGCCTGTTCACGGCGCCTTGATCGGTGATACCTCGTAGCTTCTCCCTCTCCTCGGCACCATCAGTGGTAGCTGGGGCCGCTGAGCCCGCAGGGGCTGTGGCTAGTGCCCTGTGGGTGTGACCCAGCTCCAGGTCATGGTTCATGGCTTCAAAGAACTGCTGGATACAGACCTTGGCGAAGGCCTTGGCGTGTTCTGTGCATGTCTCATCGAAGAGCTTGCGCTCGATGTCAATATAGTGGGACCAGTACTTGCTTTTGAGGAAGGCGGCCTGTGTGAAGCAGGGCCGCACAGAGCGCACGATGAATGCCAGCAGTGTGGTCAGCAGCACAAAGGACCAGCCCAGTGCCTGCAGCAGAGAGAAGAGGGAATCAGCTTGGCACTGCCTTCTGGCCTCCCAAGCCTGTCCAGACCCCCAAAGCACTCTCTACGTGAGGGCTTTTAGGAAAAAGAGCACTGACTGGGCAAATGACTTCACCTATTGGCCTCCATTTCCACATCTGTAAAATGGGCACAGATATACCCATTTCATGAAAATCAGATCATGTGAGTAAAATGCCCCATGTGTAGTCCTGGCACTCACAACACAGGAGTTAACTGGATGGACCCTGGAGTTAGCTGCCTTGGTTTGGACCTTGTCTCCATTACTTACTAGTTGGCCAGGAGAAAGGTACCTGATTTCTCTGTGCCTCAGTCTCCCCACATATAAAATGAGGCTGGTGATAGTACCTAGCTCATAGGGTTATTATGAGGACTAAATGTGATATTAAACTTAGTACAGTGCCTGGTACCTAGTTAATGTTCAGTAACTGTTAGCCACTATAATTATGTCAATAGGTCCTCGCTGACCACGCCTCTTCCTTCAGGAAGCCTTCCTTGACTTCCCCAGGCCATAGCAACCCTTTCTCCCCTGAGTTCTGTATCTCTCCATTGGTTCCTGGTATTGTCTGCCATTCAGTCACCAGCACTGAATGAGCGCCTCCTCTGTGTGGGCTCTGAGCTGGGAACTTGGGGTCACAGAGACAAATCAGACAATCCTTCAAACTCTGTGCTAAAGAGCACTGGACACTTAGGTGCTGGCTCTGTTGTGCCAATAACTCCCTGTGAGGCACAGGTTAGGATGCTCCCCCAACCTCTGCTTCAGGGTTGGCCCCCAGCTGCACAGAGAAGTTTTAGGCCAGATCAGAAGAGGGGAGGCAGAGCAACCCCAAATGCCTGTAACAGGTCTGGCATGTAATGGCAGAGAAGACCGCAAGTGGGGAACTGAAAGCACGTGCTCGGTCTCAGCAGGAGGCACACTTTATGCTGCTTGATGAGGAAACGCGGTCCCTATGGGGCTGGATCTCCTGATGTTTCAAATAAAGCTGGAAATCTGCTTTTTATGTGAAAATTCCTGGTTTTAAATGATGCCAACTAATTCTAAAATTGAATTTCTAATTCAACCGCTGAAGGCCAAATGAAACATGTCCTCTGGGGGGGCCTTTTAGTTTAGGATGTGATGGTTAAGATCAGGTGGAGGGACAGCTGCTCAAGGCCGTGATGGGGACAAGTGGGACAACTGCCCAGGGACGATGGGACAAGTGCCCACAGGAGAGGAGGCGCAGGTTTGGGAGGGAAGCAGAGTTTGGATTGGACTCTCAGAGTGTGAGATTCACATGGGTGTCTGGGGGTGATGCAGGCCTCCAGGAAAGTGTTCCAGGCTGGAGAGCGGGGGTGCGGGGTGTCTGGACTTGCCAGAGCAGAGTGTACATGTTTCTCTAGCTCTTGCAAGGCAGGCGCAGCCTCTGCCCCCTCCCTTAACAGCCCCGGGTCTATGAACTGCAAGGGCATGCTGCCTAGGTCGTCCTCCACATACTGCAGTGACTACAGGGGAGGCCTGAGGGGCCAGATGGGTGAGCACAAAGAGGAGAGAGGCATGGGAGTGGGGCTGGGAAGGACCCAAGCTCTGGATTTCCCATCAGTAGGCCCTTCCATTCTGCCTTTAGGGAACATCCCAACAGTGCATCCCCCTCATGCAAGCCCTTCCAGGGGGACCTCGACCCTCAGCTCCCACTCCTGGAGCAGAGAAGCACCAGCTGGGGGCATTTGCCAGGGAAATGTACCCAAATGGCTCAGCCACCCACCGGCCTCACCACTGCTTGGGCTTGGGAGATGAAAGGATGCAAATTCCCCCAGGCTTCCAAGCGGAGCTCAGGACAGAGGATGTAGGGCTGGCTGAATTGTTGGGTCCGCTCTTGGGGCCTCAGAAAGAGGCACGGGCCTTTGGACGAAGATAGCCATAGCACTTTCCCCAGGTGGCCCACAATCTGAATGAAAACATGGCCTTCAGAAGCCTCTATCTCAGTTGGGAAAATATGCCCCTGCCCCACAGAGCTCTCTGTCTGAGGGGGAGCCCCAGTCTGTTGGGGAAGCATGACTATTCCTGAGGAAGCCCCATTTTGAGATGTGGTGGGATTAGGCCCTTCCAGAAGGACCCCGGTCTGTGCGGGGATACCAAAGCCATTTGTCCTCCTCACCTGGGAGATGCAGCGCAGGTAACGCACGGCCACCTCTCGGGCCAGCAGCCAGTCGCCGTCGTAGATCTCTGGGCAGGGCACCCGGGCCAGGAGGCGGGCGAGCTCAGGCGGAGATAAGCCGAGTGCCAGGCTGCCGTTGCCCAGCACAGTCACGGGCACAGCAGTGCAGAAGGCACAGAGGAAGCACTTGCCATCGAGCAGTGTGACAGCCACCCAGACGACGGGCGCGATGAGGGCGCGCTGAGCCATGGAGCAGAACATGTAGCGCAGCACGGCGGGGTCCTTGGCTCGGCGGCCGGGTGGCCGCTTCCACTCCTCGGCCAGCATGGACACATTGTTGTTCAGGACCAAGCCGAGCAGAAAGAGCACCAGGGGCGGCGCCAGCAGGATGCCAGCGCTGTAGGCTGCATTGTAGCCTGGCAGGCAGGGGCAGTTGAAGTCGAAGGACGAGTATATCTGGGCACTGGCCAGGGCCATGATGCCACAGATGCCATTCATGAAGGACTCCTGGTTGGACTGCAGGAACTGGAAGACCATCCGGAACTTGTCCATCGCACTCCCTGCGGGGGCCTGGGGGCCTCTTCCCACCTCACCGCTGCCTCAAGGATGACCCCTGTGGCCCACTCAGTGCCCACCTCATGGCTGAGGCCGGCAGAGCGCTGGGCAGTGGCTGAGGTCACTGTCTCTTTGAGGAACATTCTCGTCAGGTGCTGGCCAAGAGGCATAGGGTGGCCAATCCTGTGGGTGTAGCCAGGGTTCTGCCCCTCCCTTCTCCACCCTTCCTGGGCTTCCCTCTCGCCACAGCCACCTCCGGCACTGGAAAACCACCAGGGCCACACCTGATGGGAACCAGTTCTCAGTGGGTGGAGGAGGAGGGCTAGGAGGCTCAGACACAGACGGGGAAGACACGGTCTCCAGCAGGGTTGGAATTCGGAAGAATTCTGGGCTGCAGCAGAGGCCTGAGCTCCTGAACATTGTCCCCTGAGCTCCTAGGGAGAATGTCACCTCCCTTCTGCCCTTCCCACCTGGTCTTTCTTCCAGGCTGTATCAGAATCCAAGAGGGCTCCTCCATCAGTTCAGACAATGATGGTATGATGATATAGAGATGGCAGTGACAGTGGTGGTTGTAACGGAGGTGATAATGGTGGTGGTGGTGATAGTGGTGGTGCTGGTGATGGCAGTGTTGCTGTTGGGGATGGTGCCGATGGAGGTGAAGGTGATAGTGGTGCTGATGGCAGTGATGGTGGTGATGGCAGTAGTGAGGTTGGTGATGGCTGTGATGATGGCAGTAAGGCTGTTGACGGTGGTAGTGATAGTGGTAGTGATATTGGTTACAGTGGGTATGGCACTGGCAGTGGTGGTGGTGGTGGTGGAGATAGTGCTAATGCAGCATGACTTAGAGTAAAAAGCCCTGAATTTGGAGTCAGAGATGGATCTGAGAGATTGCTGTGTTCGCACATACACGCACACAGGGCAGGGAGCGCTAGCCTGTGGGCATAATGCAAATGCTTTTATGTGCAGTTTGCTTGTGTCTCTGTGGGTGTTTCTGTGTTTGTAGATTGTGGATGAAAAATTCTTTCCTGGCTCCACCTTCTTCCTCTACTTCACCAGATCAAAAATAAAGGGTAGAACAGTAGGGTTTCATGCCTGGAGCTCGGGCCTCCAGAGTGTCTTCGGGAACCAGGCCAGGGCCCCTCCTATCAAAGTGGGGAGTAGGTTAAACAGCTCCCTTTGATGCTCACCAGTTCTCCCAGAAGAGCAGGTCAGACCCAGCTCCAACCAGAAGGCTCCTATCTGGGGTGAGAGGTGAGGGGCCGGGGCTGATGCAAAGCAAGAGCCTGGACAGGGTGGCTCCATGGGGCCCACGGATCTGTGCGTCCCTGTGTGTCATGTATGCTCACTGTGGCTTTGTGCCTCCGTACCTGCGTATCGGCATGTGTGCATGTAACCACACTAGTGGCGTGTGTGTCTCTGTAGGGCCAACAAGAACTGGTATTGACCGAAGCTTCTCTGTGTCAGGCCCTGTGCTAGCACTTTACATGTATAACCTTGTGTCATCCTCATACAGCCTTATGGGGTAGGTGCTATTGTCCCCATTTTACAGAGGTGGGGACTGAAGCTCAGCGAGATTACGTTATGCAGCTTGCAGGCTAAGTAGGCGTGCAGGTGGGGGAGGGGACAAGGAAGTGTTTTTCTGCCTTTCTCTTCCAGTTGAATCAGGTTCTCCTGTTCTCCTAGTCCAAGTGGAAACACTAGTACATCACAGATAGGATGCAGGTGGAGAAAGATATCGCTCCGTTTGACCATCAGGCTGTGCCTAGGGCAGATGGAGCACCTAGGTTGGTGGCCTGGAGGATCATTGTTGGGGGCTCCCGAGAGGGCACCCACAGGTGGAGAGCAGGGTGAGGGCGAGCCAGCCAAGGACATCTACTGCAGTGTCGATGTGTACGGCTGACAAGGGGTCTGAGCTGTGGCACAGCTTGGCACACAGTCTCAGGTGTGGAGTGGTGGGGCGGGGTGGGGTGGTGCGGGAGCTCAGGAGTGTAGCTCCAGGGGGCCACCTGGAATCTCTGTCTTCTACAGTGGATACTGTTTGTAGCTGATGTGCCCTTTTTGTGTTACCCAAGCTGGCTGCATGGTGCCTGCGCTAACTACATATATACACTCTCCGCAAATTCTAACTTCAATGTTATTTTAAAATACTTGATAGAAAACAGTTTGATTGGATTCTAAACTTACTATTCTCATATCACAAGAATTTTAGTTATTCAATATCTATCGAAAGTAAAGGATGAGTACTGCAGTCTTTACATAACATGCTGTTGTAATACCAGACTGTTGTAAAATTTTGAGTGGTTGTAAACATTAGTTTTAAGTTTATCACCTTGGGCCAAGACTTCTGTGGGTGGTATTTATCAAACATTTGAAGAGATCATTATTAAAGAGCCTTGAGGAGATGGGGATAATGAACAAAAGGTACAAACTTCCAGTTATAAAATAAATAAGTCTTGGGGATGTAATGTACAACATGGTAACTATAGCTAATAATACTGTATTGTATATTTGAAAGTAGCAAGAGAGTGAATCTTAAAAATTCTCCAAAAAACATGTGAGATGGTGGATGTTAACTAGACTTATTGTGGTGATTAATTTGCAATATACACATATTTCAAACAATTATGTTGTACACCTGAAACATAATATTATATGTCAATTACATCTCAATTAAAAAAAAGTGCCTTGTGGGCTGGCCGAGTGGCTCAGTTGGTTAAGAGCTTGCTCAAGAGTTTGAGCTCTGAGCAATAGCAGTTTGAGTCCCGGCCCGAGCTGAGCAGCC
>NW_017731378.1:5022626-5082446 GCF_001890085.2 Hipposideros armiger
AACTAGACTGAAGAACAAAAGGATAGCAACTTGTCTGTTCCCCTTCCCCCAATTCCCCAGCGCTGTTCCCATCCCCCAATTCCCCAATAAAAATCATTAAAAAAAAAAAAAAGCTGGCTTGGGACGCCAGTTCTGAGCAGCAGGGCCCTGGTTTGGATCCCACATGGGGCCAGTGACACTGCCCTCTACAGCTAAGATGGTGAACAACAACTCGATCTGGAGCTGGGCTGCCATGAGTCGCTGGCAATGCCATAGGCTGCCATAAGCTACTGTGTGTGGCTGGCAGCCAGCGTGAGCAGCTGGCAACCAGTGTGAGTTGCCAAAAGCCGCCATGAGTGGCCGCCCGGAGGCCAGTGACTGATCAGCCTCACCCGGGAAGAGCGCAATGATAATACCAACATGGGCCAGTGAAGCGACGTCCTCCACAACTAGAGTGAAGAACAAAACGACAGCAACTTGTCTGCCCCCCTCCCCCAATTCCCCAATAAAAATCTTTAAAAAAAAAAGAAAAAGCCTGGGAGATTTCATTTGGATGTTTTATACCAATTCAGTATTGACTATCTTTCCTAATACTTTGTACTACATCTTTCTGATCATAATTCTATAAGATAAAGAAGATGTAATCATTGTGCCACTGGGCTTTATATAGATGTCTCCAAATCCCCTTTGTTTTCTCCGATGTCATGTGTCAATCATTGTCTCTAAGCACTGGGATGTGAAGAAGGTTAGGAACCTCTGACTCTGAAGCATGAAGGCCAAGGGCAGGTTCCCTGTGAGGGAGAAGGTGGGAGCGGTCTCTCGAGTAGCAGCTGCAGCCAAAGCTGTGTCAGCGACCACAGAAAGGGTACATGGAACATGCCCCGCTCCTGGAATACCATCTGCCCACCCAAATCCTCTTCAAGGTCCTGCCCATTCGTTCAGTGTTTCTTTCACTGAACAGTCAAGTTTCTTCTTAGTAAGAAACCACGTTACAGGGAAGATAAGAGCAACTGCATCAGTGACTGGGATTCACATCTCTACCTTGCCACATACCAACCAGGGACCTTGAGCAAGTAAATAATTTAAAGTCTGGGTGCCACAGACTACACATCTGTGAAATGGGGAGAATAAGAGAGCTTACCTCTCAGGTTGTTGTCATGAGGATTCACTGAGATGCTGTAGGTACAGAGTTTAGCACAGTGCCAGGTCCACAGTGAGCTCTCAGTAAATGATCGTTATAACCTCGTAATAGCACTAATTATCACCTCTTCAACTGAGCTTTAGTAGTGCACTTTGAAAATGTGTGTTAGTTTTTTATTGCTGCTGTAAAAGAAAATCACCACAAACAGTGGTTTAAGACAACACAAATTTATTTTCTCACAGTTCTGTGGGTCAGGAGTCTGAAGTGGGTCTCAATGGGCTAAAAATCAAGGAGTTGGCAGGCCGGTTTTCTTCTGGAGGTTCCAGGGGAGAATCTATTTTCTGGGCTTCTCCAGCTTTCAGAAGATACCCACATTTCTTGACTCATGGCCCCACATCACTCCAACCCTTCTGCCTCCCTCTTATAAGGACTTGTGATACATGGGGTCCCCCTAGATCATCCAGGAGAGTCTTCCCATCTCCAGATCCTTCACGCAATCACATCTGCAAAGTTGTTTCTGGAGGTAACACATTCACAGGTTCTGGAGATTAGGAGGTGGGCCTTGGAGGCTCATTATTCTACCTACTACAGGAGGCTCTTTGGTAGTGCATTTAGCAGTGCTTTGCTTTCTCCACCTGTCCCTCTGACTCTCAGAGCATGACTAGGTGTAGATGGAAAGCAGGGTGTCAAGACCCTGCTCAAACTTTTTGATGTGTTGGGGGCAAATTCACCCACAGCTACACTGTGGGGTGTACACTGGGCTTCCCCCAGGAGTGTTGTCTTGGCACGCACCCCAGTGCTGGAGGAGTTAAATGTCATGTAAAGCAGCATGCAAAGGGGGCCTCTAGGAAGCGGGTGCTGTACGTTTAGGAAAATGCCCACTTTGCGTAGGAGAGCACGAGGGTATGGTGCTCAAGCGAGCACTGTCCTCAACCAGCAGCCATTGTGGCACCCAGAAAACAGGGCAGTGGAGGAAGCAGCAGCCATCTGTGAGATGTGGCTGCCAAGGCAGCTCAAGTGCTATCGGGCTGTGTTACCAGAGATAGAAGGTCTTTACCTAAGAAGGATATAGTGCCATTCTCTTCTGCATTGGCCAGACTGTATTGGAGATTGTATTGTATGTTGTGTCCAAAAGCAGCAGTGCTCACCCAATATTCCATGTGCATCCCTATAATTCCCAGCCTCTGTTCCAGGTTGGTTGAATCCATGGGACTGAGTTGTAGCATGGAAACCCCCACCTCTTACCACTGTCCCTGCTCTCTCTCTTCCTTGCCTCATGGACCCTGGACACCAGGGTAACACCCATCACCATCAGCACTCACCTCTGTGTTCCAAAGGCTGCTCACTGCACATGGGAGACACTTGGCCCAAGGCAAGCTGGCCCTGCCGCAGTTAGTACCCCAGCCAGGAGCAGTCGGAGATTGGTAACAAACCCTCCACCTCCCTCCCTCCTGGGTTGGCATGCCCGGGGCACGTGGGCTCCCAGAGTTGCCCGCAGCTGTGCCTGGCTGGCTCCGCACACTTTGCTGACTTTCTTCCCTCTCTGGTATCATTTCCCCTGTTCCTGTCTGGTGTTTCCTGGGAGTGACTTCTGTATAAACCACTCACTGACTTGCTTGTCTCAGACTCTGGGGAATAACATGTGTCTTAATGTGGCATCCCAAGAGGGGGAGCCCCCCTCAGCTGGGTTCCCAAGTGACTAGAGGAGTCACCCTCCTCCCCAACCCCCCTCCCCTGTTTATCTGCTTCAGACTTTGCCTGAGTGAGAAACGTATCTTTGTTGTGTTAGGGCACTGACATTTTGGTTTTATTTTTACATCCGGATCTAACCTAACACAGGGTAGACTGCTCTACGTGTTGCATTTTAAGCTAGACATCGACAAACATGAGCACCCTGAGTATATTCTACCTCTTAAATACCTCTAATCTGCTGCTTCTCTCCATCTCCTCCCTAATCCAGGCCCCCATCCCACAACCGCTCCTCCCCTCCCCTGTTAGAGCTGATCAAGCAGAGGCAAGAGGCATCATTTCATTTGGCCTCACAGGGTTGGGCAGAGCCGGGCCCTCAGCAGAGAACTCCCTCACCTTCTATGAGATCCTCTAAGTGGAAGCACGTTAGTGTGGACACGATTACTCTACCCCCATCACAGCCTTTAGGTCCTGATGCCCTTCCCCTTAGAGGGATGCTGAAGGTCCCTCCGTTATCAATATCCTAAATTGAGGCAAGTGCCAAACCTCTCACGCTTCCTTTATAGCCCTGGGGAGAGAGAGCCCAGGGATTTATACGAATCCTACAGAAACTCACCCATCTGCTTGGCCTAGACCATCCCCCTGCATGAGCAGTCCCCTGCCCTGGGTAGTTACCAATAACCCACGGTTTTCCCTCAGTCCTCCCCATCCTGGGTCTCTCTGAAGGACTGGATTTATTGCTCATCCTTCCCCCATCCTGAAATTCACTCTTTCCTGCCATTCTTCAGGACTCTTTGGCTCTGTGATTGCTTTTCTTTCTCTTCTTTGCTGCTTCAGAAACTCTAAATGTCTTGGTCTTTCCTTTTCTCACTCAAGCCTCTCTCTCTTGCTGGTCCTGTCCCTGCCTGCAGCTCAGGCATCACTGCCATGTGGATGAACCCCAAGTATCAGCCCTCCTCCTGACCTTGCCCGCAAGCTCTGCCTCTCGTTCCCAACTGCCTGCAGGATAAAGTCAACGTCCTGAGCTAAACCCTCAAGGCTCCCTCCATCCTCTCATCCTCATGCCGCTACCCAGGCTGTACAAGATGGGCGACTTATACAGGCAAAGCCCACACTGCCAGTACGTTTCTGTCTGTCCCAGCTGCCCACTGTGTCTCCCAGAAGAGAGACTCTATGTAGAGGGTGGGGTCGGGAGGGCCACCACCCAGAGTTGGCTGAGGCCTGGGGAATGCGCTTGGGCACTCACGGTGGCTGCTCTCCTGGGAGGGAGGGTCTTCCGGAGCAGGAGGAAGCCTGCCACCTGTGTCCCTCTTTCCCAGATGCGGTGGTATATGCTGCTTCAGGCATCTCTCTTGCATGGGATACGAACAAATGGTGGTGTGGATGGACAATGGCAAAGAAGATTTGGGGTTTGAAATCATATAATTTGAAAGCTGAAGAGGCTGGGGATGTATTTGAGGGCCATCAAGGACAGAGGATCCCATGAATGTGTCACTGGATGTGGGGTTTAGGGGGCATCTCTTGGTGGAACATATTTGGAGTGGGGCCCTCTATCCTCTGACCAGGCAGGACTGCACACTCCTCCACCTGGTTGTTTGTTCACTAGCTCTGAACTAGACTGAAGAACAAAAGGACAGCAACTTGTCTGTTTCCCTTCCCTGATTCCCCAACGCTGTTCCCCTCTCCCAATTCCCCAATTAAAAAAAAAAAGAGTATTGATGGCAGTCAGTGGCTTTTTGCTCATCCAGATGCTTCATTCTTGCAGCCTTAAGTGCGGTCCCTGAGCCTCTTTTCCCCAGGCTGGGAGCTCAGCTGTGCTGACTGGGTCAACTCCAAGCTATCCACCCTCCCTTTCCACCTAATCTCTGCTAACACTTTGCCTAAATCTTGCCCCACCTCAGTGCCATTTCTGACATTTGCATGGCCTGAGCAACAGCGGGGTAGGTGGGGGGAGGCTGAGTTGCAGAGATTGTCTGGTCCTACAAGGTCCAGTGGCAAGAGCCCAAGAGAGCAGAGATTGCCTGATATGGAGGGGGCTGGGCTCTAGAGGGGCATCTAGGGGCCCTTGCGCTGTTCCCAGGCCCTGAGAACCAGAAAAGCATGGGGTGAATACAGGTCTGCACCATTTGTGCTGATGGAGGCAGTGGCAGGATGTGTGTGTGTGTGTGTGTGTGTGTGTGTGTGTGTGTGTGTGTGGTGAGTGAGTCATCAGGGAGGGGCAGAGGCCCAGGGGCGCTCACAGGATAGATCTTCCCCAATCCTTCCTATTAGGGCACAAGAGACTGAGTGGCAGTTTGGTTTTTTTTTTCCCCCAGCAAGATCTAACGCTGGCATTTCAAGGGTTTTCACCCACTCATGGCCCAGAGATCCTCAAATATTGAAACTTACTGAATCACCTGGGGCTTGTTCAGCGTGGAGATTTGCAGATCTGGTCCAAACACTGTACACTGGGGGAATCCTCATCAGGGTGCCAGCTTCTTGCTGAGGGCATCGGGTAGATACCTCTGAGAATGTCCTGGGAAGGAGGCAGCCTTGCAAAGATGCTGAGCAGAGGGGTCAGGCCCACAGGCGGTCAGGAAGGTGGTGAGAGTGAGAGGTGAGGGAGGAAGCACCTGCTAACTGGAGGCGGGGCTGAGAAAGGAGCTGTATCTCAAAGGGGGCTGCGCCAGGTGGGGGCTGCTCAGCGTTGGTCGGCTAGAAACAGAAATGGTGGGACTTCAGGAAGTTGAGAGCTGGAAGGGTCAGCCCCTTTGAGATTCAAAAATAGAAAAATCCCCTCGAGCAGGAAAATATAAAACTGTTCATATGTAGTAACTAGCACTAATCAGCACTTTCAAGAGGAACTCAACAAGCAGGGTTTGCTAGAGCTCACTCAGAGAACGCAGGCAGAAGCGGCAGGAAACGCAACCAGAGCATTAAAAATAAATACACAAAACTCTGAGCTAATGTATATAGCTCAGAGCCCACTCTGGAGTAGACCTCCAGCAAGCAAATTTCAGCTCTTACATGGGTAACCTTCTGCAACTTAACCTCTTTATGCCTCAGTTTTCTCTTCTAAAAAATAGTGCGAGTAATTATCTTACTGCATTAGGTTATCATGAGGATTAAATGAGTTAATATATATAAGAAAGTTAGAACAATGTCAGGCATTTAGTAACACCGCATAATCATGTGTCATTGTTGTTATTTAGAATTCGGACATCTAGGACCCAGAACCCATGGCAGATCTATTTAGATTCTTGCTACTCAAAATTTGGTCCACAGACCAGAAGCAGCAGCAACATCTGTGAACTTGTTAGAAATGCAGCCTTGGGCCCAGTCCTGGATGCTCTGCACCAGAATCTGCATTTCAGGAGAGCCCAGGTGAATGATGAGCACGTTCAAGTGTGTGAAGCATTGCTTTAGAGAACACCGGCGGTGGCCACCCCCAGAAACTAGGCCAGAGATGGGGCTATTTTGGGGAAGGAGGCCAATAGGATTAGGCTGCTCTGCCTTGGGGTCCCCACAGCCTGGAAAGTCCCCAGGCCCTGATCAGCGGGGGCACTCCACGTGAGGACACTGCTGGGGTCCCTACACATCGGTGTGTGGGGACAGCTTGGTGCTGGGGGCCCCAGTAGGGGCGCGGTGGCTGAGGCCAAGCCCCCAGAGCCCAGGGGATGATGCCGCGAGGTCCAGTGGCGGTTTGCTGGAGTACCATGCGCTCAGGAGATGATCCACCTGCTCTTGACTGGAGACTGCGCGCAGGTGGGCCTTCCCACTTCCCCCCTCCAGACCCTCAGGGGGCTCGGGCATCTCGGGGGGCTCGGCGCCCTCACCCACCCTGTCTCGTCGCAGCCCCCGCGCCCGCATCTCGCTCTGCATGCTGGCGAAGAAGTGCAGCACGCAGCGGTGCGCGAAGTCCCGCGCGTGCTCACAGCACGTCTCGTCGAAGAGCTTCTGCTCCAGGTCCACATAGTTGCTCCAGTATCTGCGCTGCAGGAAGACTGTTTGGTCGAAGCAGGGCCTCAGGCAGCGGGCCAGGAAGGCCAGGATGATCAGCAGCAGGGTGGTGCTCCAGCCGATGGCCTGGGGGTGGGAAGCAGGAGATTGGGTGTGGGAGGGGCATGGGTGCTATACAGTGCGGCAAGCATGTTCCAGTCTCTCCCTTTACTTAGGCCTTCCGTCTTTCCCCAAATCTATCCATCTTCCTATTTAGTCACCCATCCTACCAACCACCTCCATCCATCCTCCCTTACATTTATCTCTCATCCTTGCATCCTTTCATTTATCCAACCATCTCTCCACCCATGCATACAGTCATCCATCTTCTCATCTGACTATATATATCTATCTTCTTCCTATCCAGCCATTCCCCCAACCATCCTTCCACCTGTCCATCATCCATCCTCCTATCCAGCCATCTACCCTCCCATCCATTGATGTTCTCATACTCTTATCCTTCTATTTATCTATCCAACCATCCATGCTCCCACTACTGATTCTCCCAACCTTCCTCTTATGGAAACCAGAATATGTTACCCCAAAGTGTGCCTTTTAAAATTATTTTGAGCTGAAGACAAGAAGGAACCATAGAAAAAACCCTCTCTACCCTTTCCTTTTTTGTCTAAAGGCAGAATGTAAATTCTTTTACTGGAGACAGACTCTTATCAGCCCAGGGACAGCACCAGAGGAATGTGCAAACAAACCTTACTCGATTAGTGGACAGTAAGAAACTTCATGTCTCCTTCCATTTATTTACCTTCCCACCGTTTCTGCCATTGGAAGCTTAAAACTGCTTTCCTTTGTCCTGTCACTTCTCTACAAAGATTTTACTCTTTGTTGAAGATGCTAATATAAGCCAGAATTCTAAACCACTGTTTTGAGTACTCTTTTGTTTAGGTTTCTCCTGTGTAATGTGCACTGCTTGCATTAATAAAATCTTTGTTTTCCTCTTGTTAATCTTTTTGTTAGCATCTTAGCCGAAAATGTAAGGTGGGTAGAGGTGAAGTTTTGCCTTCCTCACACTCCCATCTATTCATCCATCCATTCATCATCCTTTCATCTTTTTATCCAGTCCTCCATCCATCCTCACATATATTTATCCACCCCATCTATGCATCCATTCATCCTGTGTTTTGAGGGAGGCACTGGAGGCCTAGTTTTTTCTTTCACAGAGCTCACATTTTAGTGGAGGAAACAATTAAACAGGTGATGACTGGCTACATGCTGTGTTGAGGGATATACAGGGACTCATGGGATCCATCCAACCTGAACTTGAGGGCTTAGGGGACAGTGAGGTTTAGGCTGGGACCTGAAGGACGAGGAACAGCTGTACAGCATATGAACAGAAAACAGTGCTGCAGGCCACGAGTGGGGAACAACTGGAAGTAGTTCTCTAGGGCTGGAGCCCACCTGTGGCTGACTCCTCTCCCATCTCTCTTCTCATCCAAAACTATAGTCTCTTCAAGGCCCTCCTAAGACTAGAGCAACTCTATGGACCTGGTGCAGAGAAGTCACTCCTCTAAACCATAAGCAAAGACATATTTGAATTCTTGTCATTTGTAGATGTGATTTACAGTCTGTCATTTGGCTTCTCACAGAATACTTCCCTCCAACACACACACACACACACACACACACACACACACACACACACACCCCAATTTTAAATACTCGTGTGAGTATTTTACATGCGAGGAGCGTTTAATGTGCCTGATAAACTAACAGCCAAGTCAGGACTCAAACCCTGGTCCGATTGAAAATTTCAAACTCTTTCCACTGAGCTAGTGAAAGCCTAGACTGTGTAAGCCTACAGGGACCACCAAAATGGAGGAGACCAAACTTCCTTTTATTTTGCATAAGAAACTGAGGCCCATAGGGGGACTGACATGGCCCTGGTCACAGTCTGAACCAGAATCAAGTGTATCCTGAGTACTGGTCTTCTCTTTACTGCACAAGGGGCCTGCATTTGCCACGAGCCTGTCTTGGGTCCCCAAAGGGCTGGGGTCATGTTTCTATTCTCTGTAGCCCCAGTGATACTCTGCATGTGTGGGTTTATGTAAAGACTTTAAGGAGGACACAGCTCAGACTGGGGTACTGGGAGGGGTGGTGGTAGACTCTAGATCTGGGCTGGGAGTGGGGCTGGGTTTGCCTCCAAGATCATGGAGTAGGCACCCTGTGGGAAGCCAGGCATTTGGGGAAAACCTGCACTATAGGGAGGTGGTTAAGAGAGGAGTTATGACCTGGGTATTCAGATCCCTGCCCTACCTTGTACAAGCTGTATGACTTTGACCTTGTGAACTAAACTCTCAGAGCCTCAGTTTCCTCATCTGCAAAATGGGATGATTATGACTGCATTCACTTCATAGGGTTGTTCTGAGAATAAAATGAAGTAATGCATATGAAATGCTGAACGCAGTGCCTGACATGTAAGTGCTTAATAAAGGGTAATTAGTTATTTCTGAGGTGAGGAAAGAATGTATGCATGGGGTGGAGGGCAGGGCAGGGCAGGGCAGTGTGTCTCCAGTGCTTTCCTGCCATCCAGCCTGCCTGAGGATGGGCCTAGCTGACTCCAGGAGGATATGGGTACCTGGTCTCTGCCCTGGGGTGAGTCAGCACTGATGGCCAAGTGCCCACTTCCTAAGGCCTAACACTGTCCTGTCCATGGACCATGCTCCTCGTCCCCCTGGGGACCACCTGCTCTTTGGTTGTGTCTCCAGCAGTGGGGAGGAGCCCCAGGAAGTCATTTGTATCTCCTCACCCCCCAGAACCCACACAGGATATTTGCGAGGGTTGGAAGAGGACCTCCCGAATTACCTGTGACAGGCACCGCAGGTAGCGAGACACTGCCTTTCGAGCAGGGCTGTTCCTGACCAGCTCATCCTCCTTGCAGGGCACCTTGGCCAGGAAGAGCTGCACCTGGCTGGGGGTCATGTTGGCGAGGTCCAGAAACTTCTCGGGGTCCACGGAGCTGCTGAAGGCACACACAAAGCACTTCCCATCAAGGAGGGCCAGCAGGATCCAGACAAGGGGGGCAGCCAGTGCTCTCTGCAGCACGGAGGAACACATATACCTGGGAGCCGAGGAAAGAGGTGCGTCACAAAGGGCAGCTGGGATGCAGCCATAGCAGGAAGGCTATAGGTGAAATGCAAACACGGACTTCCCACGCGCGGTGGGAAATACCAGTCGTGATTCCATCGAAAGAATGGTCCCAGCGACAGAGGGCAGGAAGGAAGGAGGGCTGGGCCCAGGACTGGGACACGGGGGAGCTGATGTGCTTCCTGCTCTAGGCCTCCTAGCAGACACTGTTGGTACCCTGCCCACCCAGGGGCATCTGCAGCTTTGGCGCATAGTTCCTATTCATGTAGAGGCCTGAGAGCCTCCAACCTCAGCCACCTCATCCACCTATGTGGTTCTGCTTGAGGGCTTTGGTGGAGCTCTGATCCCAGAGGGCTAGGCTGAAAACATTGGAACGTTAACAAACCCCAAATCAACCTTCAACCGAAGAGGGACGGGGCCTGGTAGATAAATAGCCCAGCTTCCTAGACCCTCAGTGGGACAATTCTGAGGTGTGTTCTACCCACTTTCCCAGAAGGTCCCCAGAGGGACTAAACCCCAGCTACCTACTCATTATCACGTTTTTTTTCCCAGAGCCTGCTGCTGACAGGAGTCTAAGCTGAGAGCTCTGCCCAATAACCCTCCCAGAGGTGGCACCTCAAACACTTGACCCAGGATCCAGGGAGCCCACCCTCTGACTGTCGCGTGGATTGGATGTTGGTCACAGGACAGGAACCCCCTGGATCCTAGAGGAAAAGGCCAAGGGCACACCCGGTGTGCGTGACCCTCCCTGTGTGGCTGGATCATGGAGCACGGAGCCCCCCAGGAACATGAAACAGGCTGCTTGTGCACAGGATGCAGATGTTTCTAGCTTGCACTGTACACAAACATAAAATGGTGTATGCTGTGTGTGTGTGTGTGTGTGTGTGTGTGTGTGTGGCCTATTCAACGGTGAATTATAAATAGTCTGTAGGCAGGGGTGGCGTCAGCATTTTCTATGGAGGCAATGTGGTTAGAAGGTGGAACCGAGGACTTGTCATGAAGTTATATTACATATGTTTGAGAACACCTCAATTGTCCATGTCAAAGAATAAGGGAGAGAAGGAGATCACAAGTGGGCTAAAGCCCACAGTGGAGGGTCAGGGTTTGGGGTGTCCCTGGCAGTGACTACCCATCACTGAGTGATGTGGTACCGCACCTGATGATGCCTGGGTCTTTCCTCCGATGCCCTGCGGGCCGGCGCCACTCCTCAACCATCACCACGGACTGCCGGTTGGCGAGGAGGCCGCAGAAGAAAAGGGCGAGTGGGGGTGTGAACAGCAGGCCCAGGCCGTAGAGAGCATTGTAGCGTGCCAGGCAGGGGCAGTTGAAGTCGAAGGATGAGTACAGCTTGACGGTGACCGCGGCCAGCAGCAGGCAGATGCCGTTCATCACCGACTCTGAGCTGGACTGGAAGTGCTGGAAAAGCAAGCGGAACTTATCCATGGCTCCCACCAGGTGGATGGGCAGCTGTGATGAAGGGCTGAGAGGCTTCAGCAGCCTTCCTGACCACTGCCAGGCCTCCCTGGGGGTGAGGGGGTCCGGGGCCGCAGGAGATCCTTCTTTTCCAAGGGCTTGGGGCACAAGGGGGAGGTGGCATCCAGTGCCCTGTGCAGCCTCCGAGGTCTAGTTCTCCACGAAGGTTTTCCTGCCCAGCCTGATTGTCCCCCAGTGCCACTCCCCTCCTCTCTGGGAGAATGAGTCACTGCTCTGTGACCAGCCAGCCCAAAGCACCTCCAGGCAAATGCGCCCTGCCCAGTCACTCCATCCCCCACCTCACACCCCCTGCCCATTCCCTTCTCTCTTTGGGGTTTGGATACTGAGGCTTGACAGCTGGTAGGGCTTCCCATGGGGAACAAGCAAATTCTGGGTGTGGTAAGGCCAAGATACTGATGGAGCCAATTATATTTTCTTGGCCAGCCCAGGGAGAGTTCATGTTGGCTTTCACGCTGGGAAGAGCCAGGAGGGGCGCCTTAAGGCTTGACGGCTTCCTGGAAAAAAGACCCTTGAAAAGAGTTAAGCCATGTTTCAGTGTCTGCCAGTGAAAGGTATTATGGAAGGGGAAGACCTTCCAGGTAGAGGGTACTGCGTGAGCAAATGCATGGAGGTGAGAATCAGCCTGGTGTGACCCGCAGTTTGGGGTTGCTGGGATGTAGTGTCAGACAGAGGGCTGGCAACCCTCCCCTCCATTTTTTTCCTGCTGCTTTCTAGATCTGGCCACTGCACAGTTTCCACTGCATCCTTCCTCTGCTCAGGTGTGACTGGGGGCTCCTCAGCCTCCTTAGCTTGGCATTCAAGGCCCTCTTAACTGTACCCAGAGCTGTCTTCCCTCCACACTTTTGCCGACACCATCCCCTCCGTTGAAAAACAATGTCCCTTTCTCCCACCTGTTCTTCAGGGAGCAGCTCAAGTGCAGTCCTGTCACCAAGGCACTCCTGGTGACCTCAGCTCTGTGGGAGCCTCGGCCTGTCAGTAATCTCTTCTAGGTGTGGGAGGTGGAAGTTCCGTCTAGGACAGAGACCTGCACCTGCACCATTTGTTCCCTGCAGCATCCAGCATAGTGCCAAACACGCAGCAAGTGACAGAAAACGTTTGTTCTCTGTGATGTTGGCGTTCAGGTCCTCTTTATGTCATCTCTAGCTTTGTCCTCTCTGTCCACCTCTTGGCTTGTACCTGCCTCCCTGTCTGTAACTAGGAAGCAAATGAGTAGAATGTAGGTCCTGCTCTCAATTTCTCTCTCTCTGTCTCTCTCCCTTTGTCTCTTTCTCATCCTGTCCCTCTCTCTGTCTCTCTGTCTCTCTGTCTCTCTCTCTCTCTGCATGTCTCACTCTCTGTATCCCTCGGTGTGTGTTTCTGGGTCTTTCTGTGTGTCTCTGTCTCTGTCCTCTCTCTATATTATTGCCTCTTCCTGTCTTTCTATCTTTCCCTTCTCCTTGCCTGATGTCCATTCCGTAGCACTTCAGGCCTGATTGGCAGCCTGACTTGGGAGAGGTGTGAAGACAGCCACAGGTGCCCACAGGTCTGTTCCTGGGGCCACAGATCAGTGGGCCTTGGGCCTGGAGCATGGGCTGGGGGCTGGTGAGGTATCCAGACTCCAACTACTCAGGCTCTTCCCCAATCTTCATCCCTCTGGCTCCCTCACTGCCAGTCCAGGGCCACCCCTGAGATAAGAAAAACCTCAAAGACTAGGGTGGTCTTAACCCCACTGACCCTGCTCTATCCAGCCTGGAACTGCTGGCATCCTGGACTCGAAGTATTGGCCTTCGTTAAATTCATGCATCAACACTGCTGTCCTTTCCTCAGAATCTGGGTCCTCAGGGTCACAAATGTACCGTAGCTTCCCGCCAACCCTCCAGAGCACGTGAGGAAAGCGTTCTTCTGAACCCTCCCGTCCTCAGAGGCCCAGCTCTAACCTGCTGTCTCCATGGAGCTTGCCAGGACTACTGCAGCTGCACTGCCCACTCTTGTTTCCATATTCTCCAACAGCTTTTAGAAAATGCAAATATCTCCATTTTTCCTAATTAAACACACTGTTATAAAACACTTAAAAATAGAGAACATGGAAGTGTCCCATCACAGCAATCCCCAGACAGTCTTTGGGTCACTGCAAGGGTGTGTGTTCTTCCAGATTGTTCCACGGCACACAAGGACCCATGCTGGCTGGCCTGCCTGGAGTTCCTAGGGAGAATTGTTAACCACTGTTAATTAGCCACTGGGTCCCCATGGAGAGGTGGCTCAGCCTGCCTGTGTGACCTTCCATTTGAGGCACGTCTATTCCTTCTCATCACTGGTGCCACAGGTCTCTCATCGTTTCTTGGTTTGAGTGTCTCTGAAGGGTGACAGCCCAGCTGTTAGAGGGGCTCTTGGGACCTGCAAAACGAATTTTGGGGAGGTCGCTTAGCCTGTCCTATAAGTCAGACCATCCCAAATACGTCCTGCAAACTTCATAACTGTCTGTGCAGTCTATACCTCGGATGAGTTAGCAGCAGACAGAAACCTGGCTCTTACTTACTATTTATTTGTATTTTACCTGAATAGTGTGTAACCCGGGTCCTACGAGACAGGATTACCTGTGTGAGGGAAAATGGAGAGGGAGCCAGAGAAGGCCAGGAGAGCCACCTGAGGCATGCAGGTGTGGCTCTGTGTGAAGGGGAGGGCGGGCCATTCATCCTCCTGGGCTCCTACTGCAGCTAAGAACTACCACCACCACATTCTTCCGGAGAGGCTGGGTGTGATGGCAGAGGTCACACAGCCTGGTGGGGACAGAGCCAGGAAGGTAGCTGGGATCCTCCTTCTGTGTATCCCAGCCTTCATCACGCACTGGGCTGCCGACAGGAAAGGAAACTGTCCCAGCTCAATGTTACGCTTCTCAACCCTGAACCACAGGGCTGGGCCCAAGCAGGGAAGAAAGAGGACTGGTCTGGGAGGGTCTGAACACCCCTCTCTCCCATTTTAGTCTCAGGAAAGTCTCCAGAAAAGAATAAACATGGCTTTTGGGAGAACACTGCAGGAAATTGGGACAAGGTCTATCCTGTTCACAGCTCCAGTCTCTGACAGGTGAGATAGAACTCCCAGGTCAGCCTGGAGCCCTGGGCCCCATAGGGGGTGGTGTGCCCTGTGGCTGTACTGGCCTTCGCTATGTATTTC
Source organism: Hipposideros armiger (assembly GCF_001890085.2). NCBI lineage: Eukaryota > Metazoa > Chordata > Mammalia > Chiroptera > Hipposideridae > Hipposideros > Hipposideros armiger. Next base: position 5,037,157 of record NW_017731378.1, read on the forward strand.
CTGGAAAAGACTTGAGCAAAGAAAAAGGCAAGAAGGAAGCCCATCACAACTTAAAAAAATATTATCTCAGGATAATATTTTCATATTTATATAAAGGGGTGGCTTCACATTTAAAATTCTGTATTTTCTAAATTTTCTACTTTTATAATAATGGTGTGTTAAATTTCCCAATAAAAATCATAAAACATTTTTACTGGAAAAACTCAAAGGGATTAAGGAACAAAATAAAAGGTACAGGGGGATCACACTTTGTTGCCTGGAGCCTGGACCAGCTGAACCAGGAGAGGTAGAACTAGAGGAAAGAAACAAAGGAGAAAGACTTATTTTACTCATGTGTATGGAAAGATATTAACTTGTAGATCTGCTGCATGGTAATACCTTAAGCCAAAGTTTCTTAATCCCCTACCCCACCCCAAGGGCCTGCACCTATATTCTTCAGGGTCTTTTAATTCTGGGAAAAATTTTTTTTAAAATTCATATTTCATTTTAATGATGACAAATCTTTTTAGTAGTTTTAAACATGTATTGACTTGCAATTGAGAGATCTTTATAAAATAGGCCTGTTTTTTTTTTTCTCAAATCAGAGTCTTACAGATATATTCTTGGGGGTTTTCTGGATTTCTTTTTCCCTTTAAATGGAATCTGGATATTTTTTGAGAAACATTGTCTTTATCATTCTTGTGAGTTGCTGTGATTGAGAGGACTCTTCAGGATTGGGTGACCCCTACTGGAGAAACTCAGTGTATCTGATGTGTGAGTAGGGTGTGTGTGTGTGTTATATGTGTATTTTGTGGGTGCATGTGTATACACATGTATGTTATGTGTGTATGTAGTGTATATATAAGTGTGTGTGTCTTCATAAATACAGGTCTGGTTGTGTCTCTTCTTTCTATATAGTGAGTACACTTTCCCCTGAGGTTTCTCTTTTTTTTTTCTTTCCAAAGGAAGACATTGGATGCGTGTCCCACTTCTCTCTCAGGACTGGGAGACTATTGTTCCCTCGTGTCTAGCAGAATAGTAGCTCTCTCTCCATCTCTGAGAGAACTGACTCTCTTTTACCTTGATAACAGAGGCCTCTGGATTAACAGGCCTCTCTGGTCTGTCTCTGGCAAGTCTGGGGGAAAGTGATGTGACACTTATGTGTTCACCCTGGTGACCATATAGAACTATGTGGCCCATTAGGAACTGGGAAAAGGATGAAAATGAAAGGGGGGCTATCTAACAAATGGGATTGGAAGAGCTGGCTAACCACTGGGGGAAAACTTCAACTGAATCTCCACCTCATTCTTTATACCAAAATAAATTCCAAATGGCTCAAAGACACTAACATAAAAATTTAAATCATAAAAATTCTACAAGAAAATATAGGTGATTTTATTTATAATCAGAGACCAGGGAAGAAGGCCTTTGTGAACAGAGTACAGAATTCAGTAGCTATGAAGAAGGTATTAATAGATATAAATTCTGTGGGCAAAATACCAATAAACAAAGTAAAAATAAACTGGAAAAATGTGTTGCCATGCACATGGCACACAAAGGCCTATTTTCCTTAATTTGTAGAAGGATCATATAAATCAATAAAAAGATGAATAACCCTACAGAAAAATAGGCAAAGGATGTTAACAAGTTATTCATTGAAAAAGAAAGACAAGTGGCCAAAAATGCTGAGAAGAGTCTAATCCTCATTCGTAATTAAATACACTCTAAATGACCAGGTGCTTTTTAAAACTCACCAAGTTGTTAGAAACTAAAAAATTGATAATACCCATTATGTATGAGGGCTTAGGGAAACCACCACTTTCACACACTGAGGGTTGGAGTATAAATTTGTAGGGATTTTTCTGGGACAATTTGGCAATATATTTAAAGCAAACATTTAAATACCCATGCCCCTTGACCTAAAATTACATAACTCTGAATTGGCACTATGGATAGAATGACAGAAGTAGCCAAGATAAAGAACAAGGATGGTCATTACAGCTTTGTTTTAATGGCAATAAAACTGGAAACAACCTACATTTCATCAACAGGGGACTGTTTAAATAAATTATGATGCTGCCATATAAGGGGCTCTATGCAGCCACTAGAAGAATGAAGCAAATTTACATGATTTCATATGAAACGACCTCTAGATTCTAAGTTTAAAAAGCGGTTTAGTACACTCTACATAGTATAATCTCTTCTAAGTAAAATGGATATAAATATCAAAAATTTGGGTATTGTGCTGACAACTTGCTAGAAGGACACACAAAAAATGTGGATAGTTACTGCTGTTGGATGGTCAGGAGAAAGACTTTTATTTTCTTTCCATTTTCTACCTTTCTGTGCTGTTTGACTTTTCAAACAATGTGTACATATAAGAATTTTGTTTTTAAAAGATTAAAAAATATGTTTCTATATATAAATAGGTAAATGTTATTTTAAAAAAATAAGATTAAAATATTATGACTGACACAAAATAAAATAACCCAATTCAACCCTGAACATTCTTCCAAACTTAAATTTTTGGTCTTTGCCTCACAGGTTACAGAATGTGAAACAATTTCCTTGGTTTACAATACATTTCTAACTCCTTTCTCAAAAGAAGAAAAGATAAACCTGGTTTTATATTATTTTCATCACTTTTTTTTGTTTTGTACATGACCAACAAGCTATAAACATGAATTTTCTAACCAAACTGAAATGAAGTTGTTTTCAGACCCTACTGAGGGGCCTGGTTTTCCGGCGTGGAGATCCCACCAGGGGTGGCATTGGTCACTGATGTTGGGCCAAATGCAGAGACTTGGGGACAAAAACAGGTGAGTTGCTCTGGGGGAAAGGGCACCCATCCTGCTGGATTTTCTGAATTCGACTTCTATTCCATAAAAACCAAAGTCAGAGTGGCTCCGGGGTCTCCTCTTCCCCGTCGTCTACGTGCACAGGCTTAACGAGAGTTTGGTTACCACCCATCACGGCGGAGTAAATGCAGAGGTGTTTGCGGGAGAGAGTGCTGGGCTGAGTGTGGCAAGTCCCAGCTCTTGAGGGTAATCGGTGCTGAGGGCCAAGCCAGCAAGCGCCTCTGTTACTGGCCACACGTTCTCAAGTTCTGTGCACAGAGCCACAGATGTTCACGGGGCATCTGCAGATAGGTAGGTGCTGTGCTAGTGCTGGGCACACATCGGGTACCAGAGGCACAGAGCAGGGCGTCTCCGCGTGAATGGAGCGCTCTAAAGAGCGCCTCGACTTGGCTTCAGTTTGGGGAAGTAGCTAATGAGAGCTCTAAGCATTCTTTCCATTTTGTAAGAGGAAAAGAGCAACCTATCAACCTTTTAAAGGTATTTTGATTGACTTACGGGGCCCCCAAAACGTTGGCCAGAGACAAAGGGGATTCTAGTGGAGTTCTAGCGCTACCTAGTGTTGGCTCGAGAGAAAATTTGAGAGGGAGGGGAGAGAAGCGGAGGGGGAGGGACGGACACACGGGGTTGCTCTCTCTGCTGAGGGAAAACTTTCCACGAACTACCCTTACTGGGAAGAGAGGCCCCCCTGAGGCGCCTTTGGGTGAAGGTCGGGCCATGCGAGTACCTCTAGGACCTCTCTTGGGAAAGGTGGATAGAAGCGAGATGTTACACTGCCAGCAGTAACAGAAATGTCCGTTGACTATTCTAGGTCTAGAGATAAAGGATATTTGAAGTGACTGCAGGCTATTGGCTTATTGGCGATGTGCCTCCTGACTCCTATTTGTCTTTCAACTTTCGCCATGAAGGAGTTTTACTTTTTTATGTGGTCATATTTATCATACTTTTCCTTTATGATTCTCTGGTCTTTGTAACATTCTTAGAAAGGCTTTCCTGCCAAGTAAAAGGTCGTTTAAAATATCTACGAGAGAAAAAGGATGCTGGGGTATTACCGCCACTTTGAGTATTTTTATTTGATTTCAGTTTTTTTTTTAATTTTTATTTTAAATCTATGTCATGTTCATTAGTGGCTGTATGCTCTCTGGCTAACTTCCAGCGAGCTGAGCCAAAGCCCCTGGGAGTCTTAAAGGTCTCTCAGGTTAGGAAAGGCTGGTTCAGGAACTCAGTGCAGACACCTGGCCGGCACCAGGTGTCTTCTTCAAGCTGGGCACGGGGAGGAATCTCTTTCCCGGGCAGGTGCAATATCGCAGGGATTTGGACCCAGGCCATCCTAGGGCTGCACCTCAGTGCTCCCCTTATCAGCAACTAGACAAGTGTCTTAGCTTCCCTAAGCCTCAGGATTTTCATTTGTAAAATGGGAATCATCACCATCACCATCATCATCATCATCATCATCATCATCATCTACCTCATAGGGTTGTTACCAGATTTAAATGAATTAATTAGATGAAGTACTTAGATGAAGGCCGGGTACACATAACTAAGTGCTCCATAAACATCACCTATCACAGTCGTTGCCAGAAGCTGGGAGGAGGGAAGGATGAATAGGGAGAGCACAGAGGATTCTTAGGACTGTAAAACTAATAGTGGACACATGACATTATATACTTGTCCAAGCACATAGAATGTACACCGAGAGTGAGCCCTAATGTAAACTATGGACCCTGGGTGATAAGAGGTATCATCAGTTGTAACTAATGTCCCACTCTGGTGGGGGATAGTGATAATGGGGGAATACTATACATGTGCGGGGACAGGGGGTGTATGGGAAATCTCTGTACCTTCCACTCGATTTTGCTGTGAACCTAAAACTGCTCTAAAACATAAAGTCTATTTAAAAAAAAAAGATTCATCTTGCTCTCCCCCTAGGTTGCACACACACTCTAGACTAGATTCTCAAACTTAGCATGCATCAGAATCATCTGCAGGGGGAGATGGTCCATAAAATGCAGATTCCCAGGCCTCACCCCAAGGGATTCTGGTTCAGTTGAATCTGATGAAGGTCATTAATTGACCACACTTTGGGAAACTGCTCCGTATGGGTGTGTGTTCTAGTTGAGAGGATGATGTTGGAAGAATGTCTGCAGGCTTTCTCTGGGGGAAAGTTGGACATCATATGGGGCCAGGCCAGTGCAGGCTGCAGTGCTAATCACATTGGAAGGTAAGGCAGGCAATGGCTGTGCAGGGAGGGGGAACCTCAGCCCTTTCCTCTGCTTCACAGAAAGACTTACCCTCTGGGAGGCAGCCCCCAGGGCCAATATCAAGTGTAAGATCTTCATAGACCCCCAAACTCTTATCATTGGAGCCCAATCCTATTAGGTCAAACATACTAAAATATACTACATCCCATATTTAATATTATTTTCCCACCTTAAACATTTTGAAAGGATTTTTATAAATTTGGCTTTTCAAATCATTGGACTACGAAGAACTCATTGAATTTGCAACTGGTTTTATTTCTAAGCAATCATGCATGTGTTGAATTTCTTGCCAAGTGAGAAAAACCTACAATTGTCTTTAAATATAATAAATATAATGAAACCTTTATGAGTGCTCATGTAACAATTAATGATATTGATACAACATTAACTTTTGTAGGCAAGCAAGCAACATTTATTAATTTTGATTTTAAAATTTCCTATCATAATTTGGAGCCATAATTTTTTTCTTTTCAGTCCTAAGTCCTTGAGAAAGACTACAGACCAAAGTCCTGGGCCTATAGTTCTCATAGATAAAATCCAGGCCTGAGGCCAAGCATTACTAAGGTTGCTTCTAAAAGGACAGGTGGAGCTCCCTACAAGAAGCAGAAAGGCAAGTTCCCAACACTAGAAAAAGGACTACGGGTACCTGTCTGGGAAACTTGTGTAGTGACTTCAAAGGAGCCCAGCGTTCCTTGTCCTATCCAGGGCCACTTGCTCAATAATTGTTTTACTTTCTTCATAGTTTTGCCTTTTCCAGAATGTCATATAGTTGGAATTCTACAGTAAGTAGCCTTTTCAGATTGGTTTCTTTCGCTTAGCAGTATGTATTTAAGATTCCTCCATGTCTTTCCATGGCCTGATAGCTCATTTTTTTTAGCTCCAAGTACTATTCCACTGTATGGAGGTACCACAGTTTACCCATTCACCTACTAAAGAACATCTTGTTGCTTCCATGTTTGGAAATTATATTTTTAAAAAGCTGCTATAAATATCCATGTGCAGGTTTTTGTGGGGACATAAGTTTTCAACTCCTTTGGGTAAATACCAAGGAATGCAATTGCTGGATCTTATGGTAAGAGAATGTTTAGTTTTGGAAGAAACTTACAAAGTGGCTGTACCATTTTGTATTCCTACCAGCAATGAATGTATTCCTTTTGCTCCACATCTTCACCAGCATTTGGTGTTGTCAGTGATCTGGATTTTGGTCATTCTAATAGGTGTGTAGTGTTATCTCGTTCTTGTCGTTTGTTTGTTTTAATCTACTAGAGGGTTTAATATCTTTTTTTTCTTTTTCTTTTTCTGTTTTTTTTAAAGATGTTATTGAGGAATTGGGGGAGGGGAACAGACAAGTTGTTGTCCTTTTGTTCTTCAGTCTAGTTGTGGAGGACGTCGCTTCACTGGCACATATTGGTATTATCATTGCGCTCTTCCTGGGTGAGGCAGTTACTCGTTGGCCATTGGACGGCTGCTCATGGCGACTCATGGCAGCCCAGCTCCAGGTTGAGCTGTTGTTCACCATCTTAGCTGTAGAGAGCGCAGCGTCACTGACCCTCATGTGGGATCTGAACCGGGACCCTGCTGCTCAGAGCTGGCGTCCCAAGCCAACTCCTAACCAATGCACCACTCAGCCGGCCCTCTGATTGTTGTTGTTTTTTTTAAAGATTTTTATTGGGGATTTTGGGGGATGGGAACAGTGCTGGGGAATTGGGGGAAGGGGAACAGACAAGTTGCTGTTGTTTTTTGTTCTTCAGTCTAGTTGTGGAGGACGTTGCTTCACTGGCCCAAGTTGGCACCATCATTGCGCTCTTCTCAGGTGAGGCAGATCAGTCGCCGGCTTCTGGACGGCCGCTCACGCTGGCTGCTGGCTACACACGGTAGCCCATGGCAACCCACTGCCACAGGGGCTGCAGCCTACGCTGTCGCCAGCGACTCACGGCAGTCCAGCTCCAGGTTGAGCTGTTGTTCAGCGTCTTAGCTGTAGAGGGCAGTGTCACTGGCCCTCATATGTGGGATCCGAACCGGGGCCTCTGGCGTTCCAAGCCAGTTCTTAACCATCGCGCCACTCGGCCGGCCCCTGATTGTTGTTTTTATTTGTAGTTCCCTGATGACATATGATGTGGAGCTTCTGCTCATTTGCTTATTTTCCATCTGCATATCTTCTTTGGTGAGGTGTCTATTCAGTTCTTTGGCTCATTTTAAAAATTGGGTTACTTTCTTATTGTTGAGTTTTAAGAGTTCTTTGTATATTTTGGATAACAGTCTTCTATCAGATATACCTTTTGCAAACAATTTCTCCCAGTTTGTGATTTATCTTTTTATTCTCTTGACAGTGTCATTTGCAGAGCAGAAAACTAATTTTCATGGAATCCAGCTTCTCAGTTCTTTCTTTCATGGTTCATGCCTTTGATGTTGTGTCTAAAAATTCCTCACTAAACCCAAGGTCATCTAGATTTTTATCCTGTTATCTTCTAGGAGTTTTATAGTTTTGTATTTTACATTTAGGTCTGTGATATATTTTGAGTAAATTTTTGTGAAAGGTGTAAGATCTGTGTCTAGATTCATTTTTTTTTTTGCATGTGGATGCCCAGTTGATCATGTACCATTTCTTGAAGAGACTGTCTTTGCTCTATTGTATTGCCTTTGCTCATTTGTCAAAGATCAGTTGATCTTTTATATGTGGGTTTGTTTCTGGGCTCTCGGTTCTGTTCTATTGATCTATATTTGTCTATTCTTTCATCAGTCCCACACAGTCTTGATTACTGTAGTTTTATAAGACATCTTGAAGTTGGGTAGTGTCAGTCCTCCAACTGTGTTTTTCTCCAACATTGTTTAGGCTATTCTGGGTCTTTTGCCTCTCCATACATACTTTAGAATCAGATATATATATATATATATATATATATATATATATATATATATATATATATATATATATATATATATATATATATATCTACAAACTAACTTGCTGGGATTTGATTGGGATGCATTGACTCTATAGGTCAAGGTGAGAAGAACCAACATCTTGACAATAATGAGACCTATTGTGTGTTCAGCCCTAAACTTAGCCCTGGGAGGTGGGGAACTGGGCTGGAGTACACAAAAGCACAGGACAAGCTCCCCGTGGTGCTCGCAAGGTAACTCTGCCTCACACAGTGCCAGGCATGCGGGTAGTGCCAATAAATGGTCACTGGGACCATGAGTGACACCAAATTCCAAAGCACCTGGGAATAAGGCAGTATGGTGCCCGTTTCTTGCTAAGATGGGTAGTACAGACTCCCATTCTTTAGCGGGAAGGCCTGGCCTCAGGGGAAACTTTGTGGGAAAGGTACTGTTGAGAAGGGAACTGGCCTGATGGGCTGGTCTGAGCAAGGCTCTCTGGCTTACTGGGTGGTTACATTGATAGATTAATTCACTGATTTATTTATTCATTGATTTATTGAATCAATATTTACTGAGTCTGAGGCACTCAGGAATCTCCCCCCGCCTAACATATCCAGCCAGCCCCTGCAATTCAGGCAGGACAACCGTGTTTGTCCTGATGGCTTGATAACTGTGGGCTGGGCCTTGGGGATGGCAGGGGCCCCCTGTATTCTGGCTAGGGATGGTTTTGGCTGTTTTTAAGGTTAGTTTCTCGACATGGAAGGAGGTGTCATGCTATTGACTAGGGTCTCAAGTTTAGGGGAGTCCATGTTGGCCTAGATGTACCCACTCTTGCCTGCCTGTGGGGGATCATCACTGTGGCTGGTTGTGGGCTCAGCATCCAGGAGCTCAGGGAAGGAAGAAAGGAGACTCTCAATCAAATATTTTATTATTTTATCCACATGGAGACTCTTTAAGACTTGAACTGGTCTGGGAGCTGTGGAGCATAAGAAAGAAGGGGAAGAAAGAGGTGAACCAGCAGGAGGAGACAGGGCAAGGAACAAAAAGAGAAGAGAGACAGTCAGGAGAGAAAGTGATAAGGGTGGAAAGGAGCAGAGAGGGACAGGAGAAGGGCAGAAAGACAAAAGCAGGGAGGGAAGGAGGGAGAGAAAGAGGAAGAGGGGGAGAGAGAGAGAGAGAGGACAGAGCCAGCCGGAAGGGAGAGAAATGAGGGAGGGAGAAGGAAGAGGAAGACCAAAGCTGCTGCTGAAGGAGCCCGGGTTCTGCCCTGGGTCCTTGCGGGGGTTCTCCCGCCCCTGTGTGCTGGTGTAAACTCACACACTCACATGCCAGGACACACGTGCACACACATGCAAACACATATGCATTCACGCTCTCCTCCTTGGGTACTGCCTTCAGAATCTACTCAGCTGGGGAGGCGGGGTTGCCACCATGACAGGTGCTGGAGCACCACTTTACAGTATTAATAGCTTCCATGGAAGCTAGCAAAACGGTGACTTCATCCAACCCCCGTCTCCCTGGCAGGTTCTTTCTCCCTCCTCCTTTGCAGGGTGGCGCTGCGAAGGTCCTTCAGGGCCATGCAGGCCACTTCCCTGCCTGCTGGCAGCCAAAGATGACTTGAAGGACGACTCGAAGGCCTTGGGGGTTCTGCCCAGTGTCAGGGGCAGGAGGGGTGGGTACTGGAGTTGTTCTATCCTCTGAGCTGGGTCTAACCATAGCCCCTGTTAAGAAGGGGTTTCTGAGGCACAGAACCCCTCAGAGGGGCCACTCAGCTTCTCTGGGGCCCATGCAGTCACACTGTCTTCTCTAGGTCCCTGCCTGGCCAGAGATTTGCACCCAGTTGTCACTTGATAGTGGTGTCCTTTCCCACAGTACAGAGCTTTCCAGAAGTGCTAGGGCTAGGCTGGGAGGTGGCCTCGGGTGCAAAATTCCAGAGGCACTCACTCTCAGGCCTGAGCAAGTACAAGGTTGGCACTGCAGGACCCTGAGAGCCTGTGCCCCCTTACATTTTGCACTAAAGACGCCTCACTTGCCTCATCCTCATCCTGGCCCCGTTGATACTCCCATTATCTCCTCAACCCTCTTGGGTCAGGGGAAGTTCCTGTCCTGCCCTTAGGTCCCTGCCTTTGTCCTTCATGCCTCTCACCTTCCTGTGGGGTCCGCTGGGATTAGGCTGCTCTGAGCTGCAGCACCTGTCACTGCCTCTGGACTTCTCAGGCAGCTCCAGTCTCCTGGCCCTCACTTCCCTCCTTCCCTTTGACCTTCTCTATGTCTCTCCTGCTTTGCCCCAGGTTTACACCACATGGGGCCTGTGACATCTTTGCTGTCCTCTACCTCTGGGGCCTCAACCCCCACCATCCCTTGGACCCTGTTCCAGCTCCTTCTCCCTGAGGAAGGGAGGCTGGGACTCTACGAAGGGCCCAAGCCTCCTCCCAGCCACTGTCTGCAAATCACACCAAGGGACTCACACTTCACACACACTCCAAGGGAATTAGTCTCATCTATACAGAGCCTTCAGATTTATTCCAATGCCAGCAGCATCTCCCAGTGACCTCACTCCAGCAGATTTCAGGGGGGCATGTGAATGCTTGTGAGTGTGTGCACTTATGTAGAAGTGAGCGTGCAAGACAGTGTAGAGGTGTGGGTGAAAATGTGAGTGTACTGCCGTTCAGAGCCCATGGATTTCTGACGCATGAGTCATCGGTTGGGAGTGTGCCTTGGGAAGATACACCCATAAATAAGACAGCACCCCTGACCTGCCTTGTCCATTCTGCAGCTGGCTGGGCACGTGATCCTGGGCATCTGAGAGACTGGAGGCTGGGGTGGGGGCTGTCTTTCCCTTCAGACCCCAGAGAGCAGCTGTCACAGATATTTCTAGCTTGCCTGGAGTCCCAGACATTTAAGGATGTGATGCTTGCAATGGGGTGGGGGTGGAGGGCAGGGGAGAGAAATAAAGGGCGGCTCAGAGGCTTTACTCGCAGGGATCTTAATGGAGCTCTACTGGCAAGCAGGGGGACTCATCCATTCCACAAATGCTTTTTTGATAGTCCGTCAGATGCCAAGCACTCTCCTAGGGGCTGGGGACATGATGGTGAATGGAATTGACCTGCTCTCTCCCCTCACAGAGCTTACGTTCTAATGGGGGAGGCAGGACATAGACAAGACGGAAAGGCTACTTTCCAACTAATCCTAGAAAATGAAACAGAATAATGGTATGGAAAGTGACTGAGAGTGGTGGAGATTCTTTAATTGGGGTGGTCATGGAAGGTCAGGAGGTGACACATGAACTCTGCCTGAATAAATAAAAAGCCATCGCATGGAGACTTGAGGGAAGAACCTTCCATGACAGGATGGATGCAATGCCCATTGCCAGCCCACTTCTTGCTAATTCTGGATCCAGAGTTGTTGAAGCCAGTCCGGGGGCTAGGGGTGACCTAGAGGAGCAGGATGGCAGATTCTCTCTGGGGGGAATTTGGTTCATCTTCTACCCTTGCTAGACTACGAGAGGGAGATGACCAGGTCCACGTAGGAGGAGAATGACTCCCTTTCCTTTCCTGCAGGCTTTCTGGTACAGTGCTGAGCTACAGGATGGAAGAGTCGTGAACAGGCTACTTGCAGAAGCCCCCTTCCTCCAGGAAGCCTTCTTTGACTGCTGCAGGCCACAGAGGCCTCCCCTCTCCCACTCTTACAGTTGACAGAATCACTTAGTTCAGAGTTGGTGGTTCTCTGATGGTTTGTCCCTGAGATCTGTTTCCCCAGCTTGGCCAGCAACTCAGTGTCTTAGGTCTCGCCTGTATTAATCCAAAGGCCCCCGGTGCTATGTGTTCAGTGGGTTTTTTTGGTTTGAGCCATTGTCCCTTCAGATCTGACTGAGAGTGGAGGGTCAAGTGCTGGGGTTCCTAATCTCACTTCATTTATTTAATCGTACATTTTACTCATTAAGTTTTTTTTTTTTTTCTTGAGCTTTTACTGGGCCTGGCACCCAGGGAGATCAGTGTTCTTGCTTTACCGTTTCTCTTGTTTTCAAGACCACGTTCCACTGTTTGTGAGAGGGAGAAGTCCATTCCCTGGAGCCCAACCTCTGCCTGACATCTTCACGCCGCCTAGGTCCGGGGGCCCCGCGCCGCGGAGAGCTTCGGGCAGACGGGAACGCAGCGCGCCCCGGACCACCTCGGGCTGAGCAGGCGCGCGCGTGTCACTAAGACGCTCATTCACCGGCGCAGCTGTCACCATAACAACCGGTGCGAGGGAATTCTGGCTACGGCTGGGGGCGGGGGTCGGGGCGACAGTGGCTGGAGCGCGGCGGCCGGGGGAGACCAACCACCGCGGGAGCGCCCAGCAAGCCCCGCGTTCCACGGAGCTCTGCTCCATGCAGACCCGCCGGCGGGAGGGCGCCACGCACGTCGCCGCAGCGGCCGTCCCCGCGGGCCGGGACCGAGCCTGCTGCTGAGCTGCCGAGCCGCGGGACAGGCCGAGCCGCTGAGCGCCCGGAGCCCTGGCTCTATGGCCCTGGAGGAGCGCGCCGGAGCCACCGCGCCGCCTACCACCAGCCAGAACTCGAGCGCCCGCTGGAGGAAGGGGGGAGCCCCGGGCACCGCCGGCCCCGACTCAGGGGCCCGCCCGCGGCCCCCGCCCCCGCCCCCGTCCCCGCCGCAGGCAATGGCAGGCAGGTAGCCAGCTCGTGTGAGGACCCTCGCGGCGGGCAGGACCCGTAGAGAACCGCGGAGCCCAGAGAGAGGGAGGAGAGCAGCGGCTGGCCCGCCCCGGGCCGCAGCGCCACCAGGGCCCTCCCCCGGTGGCGCGCGTCCGCGCGCGCACACATTCGCACTCTGTACCTCCGCTCCTGCCCAGCCTCTCCTGCCCTCTGCTAGTGCCGAGTCCCCTGGGGCCTGATGCCATGGGTAACAACTTCTCTAGTATCCCCTCTCTGCCCCGAGGAAATCCGAACCGGCTGCCGCGGGGCCACCCCCAAAATCTCAAAGGTAAGGGTCCGCGGGCTGGGCGCAGCTAGAGGACTGGGGCTCAGGTGGAGGGGCAGGGAGAGGTGGAGAGGTGTGGTTGGGCAGGATGGGCAGCTGCCACCTGTTGTGCGTATCTGGAGACAGGAGATGCACATCTGGCCATGGAGGTGGGCTAGGGATGGGGGCGGCCGGTGGTGATGATGGAAACCCGGAGGATGGCGTTCGGCGGCGGGGTCTGCGCAGTTCTCCCTGCCAGCACTGGGAACGTCACTGGAGTTCCCTCAGGCCATGATGCTTGGTGAGCGTGTAGGCGTGAGGAAGGGTATTCGCCGGGTGGATAGGGCAGTGTGGTAGGAGGCTCACATCTGACAGTTGTGCTTCTCAAGGGAGGCATCACAGTCTCCTGTTTTCATCTGCCCAGGGCTGGAGAGGTCACGCTGGAAGCACTAGTTGCATTTCCAATTGGTGGGTCTTAAAGATCCAGGACTGATTTATAGCAGCTTCAAAGAAGGGGCCAGAGCTGATGGCTTCTGGGGTCCTCTGCAGCTGTTGACTTATGGCATTCACCGAATCAGCTTGTTTTCTGGTTCCCCCAAAGGCCAGATGTCCAGTTGGGTCCCTAGAAAGGCGATGCTGGGAGCCTTGAAACAGGAAGGTTTACCAGGAAAGTCTTTGCCCTCTGAGTCCCTGACCCACCAGAACCCTCAGGGAGGCCCTAGGCCCAGTTTTTGGCCCTTCCAAGTGCTGTATCTGACCTTTGCAAGACAGAGCGGGCTCCTCCCAGGCCCTCAGATCCCACTAATTCCCTTCAGGAAGCTGCTTTTCTGTTATTCTCAGAACTAACCAACACTTGTCCTGGGCATTCTGATGACTGAGAACCAGGAAGGGGGAACAACCCGCTTCTTCAGACTGCCCCAGGTTATGAGAAGGATAATAGATAGCAATGCCCTTTGACAGAACATTGATGGTTACAAAGAAGTTTCACAAACACCTTTTTATATGAGCAAGGAAAGGGGTCTGGGCAGCCAGCAGCGCTAATCAGACCCATTTTACAGTTGAGGAGAGCCATGGCCTGTTTCAGGTTCCCAAAGCCAGTGAGGGGCAGAGCCAGGCTGCAGACCTATATTTTCTGACTTGGAATTCTGTCCTCTCTTTTGCTGGACAGTTAACCTTCAAGACTGGGGGAGAGGAGGAGAGACGGGACCACCGTCCTGCATTCTAACTCCAACCCTTTCAGAACTTCAGCTCTCACTCGGCTCGGGAAAATCAATGGGTTTGTTGTGTCTTTCTGGAAATTAATATGGCGGTACATGTCAAGACCTTTTAAAATATCATATTCATTGGCCTTGTGATTCCACCTAGAGGAATTGATCCTAAGGAAATGGAGATGCAGCCAAACACTTATGCACTAGGCTAGGATGTGCATGGCTGTGTTATGTATACCAGGAAAACAACCTAAACTCCCTTTGATCATGGTAGATCCTCCTGGTGGAGTATTATGCAACCTTTAAAACTGTATTTTTGAAGACTATTTGATGACTTGGGACAAGGCTCACAGCAGCATCATGACAGTTGAAAAGGCAGGATACAAAGTTGTATAGACCGTACGATCCCAATTTTGTGTAAAAGAAAAATGATATGCATGCCCAAAAAAATCAACCATGGAAAGAAAGTTTCCAAAAGGTTTTAACCGTGGTTTCCTCTAGGTAATGGGATCACATAAGACTTTTTATTTTCTGTTTTTATATTTTGCTCATTTCAAATGTTTCTACAAAAAGCAAGGATTACTTTTTATAATTGGAGATAAGCTGTGTTAGCATGTGTAAAGACTGTTTCTGAGCATCGGAAACCGATTCCTAATGATGAAAGAAACTGTGGACATCATCCAGTTCAGTGTCCTCCCTTACAAGTGAGAAGGATGAGGGAAAAGGACAGTGATTGACTGGCCCAGTTTACTCAGTGGGTCAGTGAAAACAAGGTGGCAAAACCAGGCTAAGTCCTTCAAGGGTGGGGTTACGCTGGAGGCAAGTGAGTTGACTTGGTGCTTTAATGCTCACAGACTGCCCGAAAAGGCCCTGCTCCACCCTGGAATCCTAGGGGAGCTCAAAGAAGGCCTCCATAATTGTACCTTTTTTTACCTAAAGTTTGGGATTGTGGGGATGTGAGGTCTCTGAGGCTGGGCTCTTTGACAAGGGAGGGAGTGGGCAGGAGAGGGTCTGAGGCTCTCACCTTTGGGACCCCACCCTAGCTTCTCCTCTATCTCACTCCACATCTGACTCCACACCTATCTGACCTGGGAAACCCCCACTTCTGCTGCCTTCCTGGATAATTTCGTCTTCCATGGGAGTAAATGGTGGATAAATTCTCTCCTGGCAGTCTCCCTCCCCCGCCCATCTCCCTTCAGGCTCGATTTACCACAGTCCACTCTTCCCTGCCTCTACCCACACACCTCCTGGAGGTGGACATGAGAATTTTGATTCTGCCCCTTCTAAGCCTAAGATGAAGGACCGGAGCATGGCCATGAAGGCCATCTATGGGTGCCCTCCATCCTTCATCCAGGGTCCACCGATGCTCCTTCTCAGCCTGACTTCTACCCATCCTAACAGCCATCAGCTTCATTCTGTGATTGTTTTAGTGTTCACTCCAAATTCCCTTCTAACTGTATCAGCACTGACCTAAGAGTCTTCTCTGATATATCAATGGTCATCTAGATCCATTCCACTCGTATTGGTGTTGACCTTAGAATCCCTGGCTGTGATTCTAAGACTGTCCACCTGGAGTTCTGCTAGATTGCTTCAGTCCTCACCCAAAATTCAGCTCTAATTCTTATCAGTGTCTACTTAGAAATTTGCTGGGGGCAGGAAACTCTTGATTTTTTTCTCTCCTATAATTGCAATCTGTATTGATGTCTCATCATTTTAATGAAAACAACTGGAAGGGGCCTGGTGTAATAGGGACCCTGGGTCTCACTGGAGATCTAAGAGTGGGCTGGCCTGTCACGCTGGCGTGAAACAAGGCTCGTCTATCACCTGTCTGGTGGTAGACTTTGGTCTTCTTCCTGGAGACACACTGACCTCATTGCACTGCTGTCAATTCCCACTGGGGTCTCAGCAGTGTTGGTCTAGGAGTTTCCAGGGGAGAGGTCCAAGGTATTGCTCTGGGCTTAGTACCAACAGACAGTTACAAGGAGCTGCTATGTGCCTGGCTCAGAGGTGGGGGCTGACATCCCTGTACAGTCACAGACTGAAGATCTATTTGAAAAGGCGATGCTGAGGGAGGGGATGGGATCAAGGACTTGGCTGGGTTGTTGAAATCCCAGATGTGCGGGGCCAGAGGTCAGAAATGGGGGATCAGGGAAGGATTTGAGCTGGACATGGAGGGAACTGCAGAAATTGGAGAGATGGCAAGGGGTGCAGCAGGATTCCTAGGGTGTGGGGAGGAAGGTGAGGGAAGGGACATACAGCAAAGGCTTGGAGGTGGGAATGAGTAAATGTGTGTGTACAATCTCAGTGATGGGCACAGAGTGACTAGGCAGGGGGTTCATGCTTCATGGAGATGGAGAAGAGAATCAAAACCTTCCTCCTTTCCTAGCTCTGTCTGAGTGCCTGCCTGCTTGGGAGAAAAGTCACTAGGAAATCTTTGGGGAGGGCTCCTCAGCCCCAGTGGTCACCGATAGGGGGGGATTGGATGGGCCACCTCCCATCTTTTTTTATTGTGCTAAAATTCACGTATCATAAAATTCACCATTTCCACATTTTAAAGTGTACAATTCAGTGGCATTTCGTACACTCACAATATTGAGCAACCACCGCTTCTATCTAGTTTCAGAACATTTTCATCAGCCCAGAAGGAAAGCCTGTAGCCATTAAGCAGTCGCTTCCCCCTACCCCATCCCCTGAATCCCTAGCAACCACTTTCTGGCATGGATTCGCCAATTCTGGACATTTCATATAAATGGAATCACACTATATTTGTCCTTTTGTGTCTGGCTTCTTTCGCTTAGCATAATGTTTTTAAGGTTCATCTATGTTGTATGAGGTCAGACAATTAAGTTTGCAAAGTCATCCTAGGAAAAGTGCTACATACCTCTTTGCTGAATATCACTATGGTCACCTTCGAAGTACTCCCTTCCCTTGGGAAACTATGCACCGACGCCAGCACCTAATCCATACTTCAAAGCAATTTTGGAACTGTTTTTCTGGAATGGCCATCAGAGCTGTCATCGTATCACCCTTGATGTCCTGAATGTCATCAAAATGTCTTCCTTTCAGTATTTCCTTTATCATCGGGTAAAGAAAGAAGTCATTGGGGGCCACATCAGGTGAGTAGGGAGGGTGTTCCAATACAGTTATTTGTTTACTGGCTAAAAACTCCCTTACAGACAGTGCCATGTGAGCTGGTGCATTGTTGTGATGCAAGAGCCTTGAATTGTTGGTAACAAGTTCAGGTCATCTAACTTTTTCACGCAGCTTTTTTAGCACTTACAAATAGTAAACTTGGTTAACTGTTTGTCCAGTTGGTACAAATTCATAATGAATAATACCTCTGATATAAAAAAAGGTTAGCAACATAGTTGCAACAAATTGGTGAACCTAATTGTCAGACCTCGTAACATGTATCTTCTTTCCTTTTTGTGGCTGAATAATATTCCATTGTGTGTGTGTGTGTGTGTGTGTGTGTGTGTGTGTGTGTATGCCACATTTGGTTTATCCACTTGTCAGTTGATTGATATTTGAGTTGTTACTGCCTTTTGGTTATTGTGAATTTTGCTGCTATGAAAATATAAGTTTTTGTTTGAACACCTGTTTTCAGTTCTATGGGGTATATACCTAGGAGTGAACTTCCCATCTCTTCAAAGCTGGTACTTATTATTGAATTGGACATTTCACAAAGCCCCTGGTTATGACAGCTGCAGGGAGATTGTCCCCCTCCAGGTTCGGCCGGGTGTGACATAGTTTTCAGCATCTCTTTTCCATCCTGGCTGAGGCTTCTGGCCCTGATGGAGGAGCCTCTGAGTTTGGCCAGGAGCCTTAATTCTTCGAGGTGGGCTAGAGTGAGCCACGGGAACTTTCCTGCAGACCCTAAATTCCTCAGTGCTCTCTGAGGGTGGTGGTGCGGTCCTAGCTATTTTCCAGCCTTCACATTCTCTCTGCTACTTCCCTGATCTAGGTCCTTATCCCAGATATTGCCAATAGCTGGCCTGTTTGCCTTCAGTTCTTCTTTTGATACTGCCAGAGTGAGCTGTCTAAAGTAGTCCTTTTGTCATGCCCCTCCCCATCCACAGCCTTCAAGGTTATGACCCAGACTGCCATAATCAGATATCCAAGGCCTCTGTTCTTTGGCCAACCCACAGATATTCTCACAGCTCTTGTCTGGGCTCCTTCCTTGGTTGTCATGATGCTTATAGGTTAGGTGAGCTCATCCAGCTTTCCACCCCCAGTGATGCAGCAAACAGACCTGGGAAAGGGGGCTGGAGTACTCCTCTGACCCTCCAAACTTCAGAGAGAGTTTGGGCTGAGACAGCCTCCATGTTGAACCCTGAACATGCCTTGTTGGTTTTTAGTTCAGTCTGACCTTTGAACCCTGTATTGTTAATCGTAACAATAACATTTATAGCTACTGCGTGTTGGGTGGTTACTGTATGTCATGTACTTACATATAGATTATTTAGATTACTATCCTCCTGACAACCTACTGAGGGAGGTATTGTTGTCATCATTTTGTAGATGGGGAAAGAGAGGCTAAGTAACTTATTCCAGACTGCACAGTTAGTAACTGATGGAGCTGGAATTCAAACCCAGGGCTCTCTGCCTTTAGAGTTCACTGTTGTGACCAGTATACTATCCTGCCCTCATAGAATTCAGCCTTGGTGAGTTCTGTCTTCCACTGTGTGAAAGAAACTGGGGAACAACTTGGGGTCCCTGGACAGAGCTCCAGAGGAGGGGAGGGGGAGGGTACTAGGGGGTTTTGATGCTCTTTCCCAGCCCCCTGCCCCATACACCTGCCCTGCAGGGTCTGTAGTCATGTTGACCCATCTGGCAGTTATTGGACACTTTTAAAAAAATTTTTTATTGGGGAATTGGGGGATGGGAACAGCGCTGGGGAATTGGGGGAAGGGGAACAGACAATTGCTGTCCTTTTGTTCTACACACGTAGCCCATGGCAACCCACTGCCACAGGGGCTGCAGCCTACGCCGTCAACTCACAACAGCCCAGCTCCAGGCCGAGCTGTTGCATCTTAGCTGTAGAGGGCAGTGTCACTGGCCCTCATATGTGGGATCCGAACCGGGGCCTCTGGCATCCCAAGCCAGCTCTGTACCAACTCGGCCGGCCCTATTGGACACTTTTAAAGAAACTTCCTGTTTCCTTGGGTCAGTGTTTCTCAAAGTGAGGTTTTTCTGCTGCCTGTAGCAGCACCAACATCAGCTGGAAGCAGGTCTAGATGCAGGTTTCCAGCCCCCAGGCCAGACCCATTGTCTCAGAATAGCTTGGGAATGGGGCCCCCAAACCTGCATATTTAACAAGATTCCTAGGTCATTCTGATATACCCCAAGGTCTGAGAACTATCAAGGCTGTGGGGCCTCAGAACAGGTTCGCTCTGATACCCTTGGAGTGGGTGAGGTCCGGCTTCTCAGAGGAGGGGAGCCTGGAGTTGGCTAGAGGTTTGGAATGGAGTTACAAGGGTACCTCGCTGAGGGCCTGGCAGCAAAGGTATGGATGGAGGAAAGAAAGTGCAAGGTGTGTGCGGGTCCAACGAACAATTCCTCCCACTTGGAGTGTGGGGCCCTCGGTGGGGGGGGATGAAAAAGCAAGTCAATCTTTGAAGGTAGGCTGGGGCCAGATCTTGGAGGGCCTCGGATGTCAGGATGAATAGTTTAGAGTTTATCAGGTAGGCAGTGAGAGCCATGAATGGCTTTTGAGCAGAGCAGTGTAGTGATTTCATTTCAACAGCAACAGCAGCAGCAGAATACAGGCTGACGGGAGGAAGGGATGAAGCATCCTGAGCTGCTGAGAGGTTAGTGGAGGCTGCAGTCCTGCCTGAGGCCTAGATAAAAGGGCTGGGTGGGACGGCCAAGCTGATGACTTCATTTAGGGTTTCTACGGGTGAATCTAGAAGCATTTCTGACCTATGGCTGTGGTCAGCAGGGCCGTTGCTCATCAGACAAAAAAAAAAAGCGCTCTTAAGAAGCCCAAATCTTGACCCTAGGCACTATGCTAAGTATATTCATGTAGGTGAATTCATTTAATCTCCCAATAAATGTGAGATAGGTATCCTTATTCCCATTTTATGGGTGAGAAAATTGAGACTAATGGACGTTAAGAATTTTATCCAGAAACACTGAACTAGGAAATGGCGGAGCTGGGATTTCTACCCAGGACACTAAAGCCTGTGAGGGAGAAAATTTGTCTTGGGAAGAATTCCTGCATATTGGGGCTCACTTTTCCCTGACTCTCTCGGATGGTAGGTGCCCACTTCCAAGATGTGTACATTGAGGCTCAGGCATTGGCTCTAAACCACAGAGCTCAAGATGGAGCTCAGTATGGAGGCAGGCCGAGCAAAAGTGGTAACAGAAGGAGGAAGAGTGAGGAGGAAGGAGGGCCGGAGCTGGTCGCTGCCCAGGGGATGCCTCCACCCCCGTGGGCCAGCTTGCCTGGGCCCAGTGCCTGTTGGTCTGTGACTCTCTTGTTCTTGGTCCTGAACATCCAGGAGCTAGAGGATGAGGGGCTGCTTCTCGCTGAGCCGGTTGCTTTGGCAACCCTGGGCAGGATGCAAATGGTCTCCTTGGTAACACCTGGGAAACCTGCCTGCAGAGATAGAGAGACGTGGTCTGGCCAGCGGTCAGGCTGGGTGATGCAGGCAGAGCCAGGCCAGGCCAGAAGGCTGAGACCCCAGGCTTGTGAGGAGGGTCAGGCGTATGGAATAGCCTGAGCTTCCTGTTGGCCGTTTTCCAGAGGCCCTGGGAGCCTGCCTGGTGAGACCAGAGGTGCTAACGGGCCAGCCCAGGAAGTGGGAGGAGACGGGGTGGGGGTGGGAAGGGGGCAGACTGAGCCCCTGGATGACAGATCCAGCTACAAGGTTTATTAAAAGATGCTTATCAGAGGTCATTACCCAGATCCTGCTGCTTGGGGAAATGAGCAGGTGCTGACGCCTGGAGGGGAGGGCGTGGGGGTGGGGTGGAGAGAAAAGAAGGGCTAGGAGAGGAGGAGGAAATAGAGCTAGTCACCAGCGGCAGGTGGGAGGCCTGGGCTTTCTGCTGTAGCCTCAGTTCTGGGTATAGGTGGGGCTCTGTGTTGGGCTCTAGGACTGAAGATCGCCCAGGGTGAGAGCTGGGATTCCAGGGATGCTCTGATGGAGAGGGCTCATTCTGTTGTTTAACAAATGCATATTAAGCACCAGCGATGGGCTCATGCTCTCATCGGCATGAGGATGCGCTGGTACACAGAAGTGATGAGGGTTCACTGCCAGGGAACTTCCCCTCCAATGGGGGAGGCAGATGGGAACAAAAATGAATCAGAATATGATAATTGCTAACATGCTGTGTGCTAGAGCCTGTGCTAAGCTTTTTTTACACCTAGTCTCTCATTGAATCTTTAAAACAGCCGTGTGAAGTATGATTATTACCCCATTTATGGATGTATAAACTGAGGCTTAGAGAGGCTAAGTCACTTGCCCAAGGTCACATGGCTGGTATGAGGTAGAGCTGGGATTCTAGTCAAGATAGCCCTGATTTTGTAGCTTGCTCTCTCTCTCTCTCTCTCTCTCTCTCTCTCTCATTCTCACTTAATAACCTTTTTATTTTAGAACAGTTTTAGATTTAGAGTTATTGCAAAATAGCATAGAGAATTTCCATATAGCCTATACCCAGTTTCCCCCTTTCTTTCTTTCTCTCTTTCTTTCTTTCTTTTTTAAAGATTTTATTGGGGTTTTGGGGGAGGGGAACAGCGTTGGGGAATCAGGGAAGGGGAACAGACAAGTTGCTGTCCTTTTGTTCTTCAGTCTAGTTGTGGAGGACATCGCTTCACTGGCTCATGTTGGTATTATCATTGTGCTCTTCCCAGGCGAGGCAGTCGCTCGCCGGCTGACCTGGCCGCTCATGGAGGCTCACGGTAGCTCACGCTGGCTGCCGGCCACTCATGCCAGCTGCCAGCCACTCACAGTAGCTTACCACCTCAGCTCCACTGCAGCCTACGTGGCAGCCCAGCTCCAGGTTGAGCTGTTGTTCACCATCTTAGCTATAGAGGGCGCAGCGTCACTGGCCCTAATATGGGATCCAAACCGGGGCCCTTCTGCTCAGAGCTGGCATCCCAAGCCAACTCAACCAACGCGCCACTTGGCTGGTCCTAGTCATTGAACGAATGACATAGATGTATATTTATTGACCCCCAAAAGACATCATAACACATTGTTAAATGAAAAAAGGTCACAAAACAGTATGATAGCTGTTTGACTATCTCTTCAGTTAATGTCTTACGTTATTATGGAACATTTGTGACAATGGATTCATATCGATACATTGTTATTAACCAATAGCCATACTTTATTCAGATTTCCTCTGTTTTCCCTAATGTTCTTTTTCTGGACCAGGATCCCATCCAGGATACTGCATTATGTTTTTTGTCACCACATTATATATTTAGTTGTCATGTTTTCTTAAGCTCCTCTTGTTTGTGACAACTTCTCACGCTTTTCTTGTTTTTGATGACCTTGACAGTTTTGAGGAGTACTAGGTTAGGCATTTTGTAGACTGTCCCTCTATTGGGATTTGTCTGATGTTCTTCTCATGATTAGATGTGGTTATAGGTTTTGGAGAGAAAGACCATAGAGCTGAGGTGCCATTTTCATCACATCCTATTCATGGTGCATGCTGTCAACATGATGTTGACCTTGATCCCTTGGCTGAGGTAGTGCTTGTTAGGTTTCTGCGTTGTGAAGTTCACGTTACACTTTTCTCTCTTTTCCATAGTATGCTCTTTGGAAGAAAGTCCCTATGCACAGCACACACTTAAGGGGTGGAGAGCTATGCTTAACCTCCTGGTGGGTGGAGGACCCACTGCTTTAACTGCCCTGCTCAACTATTTCGTTAGTTACTTACCCAAGCAGTTACATTGGGATAAGGGCTGTAAAAGAGAAGACTAGGGAGCTATAATGGGAGAGCTTGACGGGGTCCTGGGAGTCTAGGAAAGTTTATCTAGGGAAGTGATCTAAAAATGAGTAGAGGTCAGCTTCACGTTCCTAGAGGAGGTGCTCCTGGCATGTTGGGTGTGGAATTATTCATTTAGCATCCCTACCTCTGCCTGTTAAACGCCACTGGCCACCTAAATGGCATTGTGGCATTAAAAAGATAGCTCTTTTGGAGTGACCGGTTTGGCTCAGTTGGTTAGAGCGTGGTGCTGATAACACTAAGGTTGCTGGTTCGATCCCTGCATGAGCCACTGTGAGCTGTGCCCTTCTTTAAAGAGTCCACTATGCCATTGTAGCCTGAAAGCGATGTGTAACCAATGACCATGGCTGTTCCCCAATAAAATGAAAACAAATAGCTCTTCTATATTTTCAAAAGCACCCCAGAGGGGGCAGTACCATCTCCAATTGAGAGCATTGAGCTGGGTGTGGAGGGCATTGGCATAGGGTGCGCCTGGTAGTGGGGCTAGCACAAGCCCCTGTGCCTGAGGACAAAACTTAGGGCTGGCTCACCACTGCGAAGTATGAGGGGCTGAATCCAGTCATCCCAGCCCCCCAGGCCAAGGAACTTGCAGCAGAAAATCATCAAGCAGACGCTCCCTTGTCCATGGAAGAAGGTGCTGAGCACAGCGGCTGTCCCTATGGGGCTGGAACAGGAGAAGGAGAGAGGACCCTTCTAGGAATGAAGGGAGAGGCTGGGAAGTCGGTCTGCTGGCTTTTTGGCTTCTGCTGCCTCCAGAATGCGATCCTAGCTGCTCCAGAGGGATAGAAAAGGGAGAACATTGCAAGGGGAAGGTGCTGTCATGTGATTAGGGTGGTGGAAGTTTCACATGCTTCTGGCTTTCACCTTCATCATTCACCCTTGACCGCCCCAGCCTCTGCCTGGTATCTGTTGAAAGGCTGATCTTCTCCAGGGGATGGGCCAGTCCAGAGTGTGTGTGTCCATGTAGGGGTGTCCAGGTGCCCCTGAAAGCCAGGGGAGGAGGCACTTTGCCCTGATCAGAGTGTTGGTACCCACTCTGTGCTGGACAAGGTGCTGGGTATGGAGAACTGAGAGGTGAGCACTGGGCATCGTCTCTGCCCTTGAAGTGCTCATAGTCCGACCTCATCCAGTTCGGACATCAGTCCATGTTGGCAGAAGGATCCTGGAGCTCTTTTTCTCCTCTGTGTCTGCTTTCTTTTCCTTTTCTTTCCCTGATCTTCCCAGCAAATGCTCCTTTAAACACATTCTTCCTGAGGGGAGGGGACGGGCAGGTGGTCAGGTGTTTCTGGGGCTGGTGGAAGGGTCCCATAGACACCGCAGAGATTGTTTTGTCCTCCCTCTTTTCGCAGCTCAGATATGGGGTTCTCAGCTCTAGAGAGAGGAAGTGACTTATTCAAGGTCATACAGCTGGATTGGACCAGGTGGTAATGAGTTCTCAAGGCTCTGTCCTTACAGAATGATGCTCTCAGGAGCTGGGACATTCATGGTGGTGGTGGTGGTGTGGGCGGGCGGGAGGAGGGGGGAAGGAATGCTCTCCCCGACTGTGATATGTGCTGTCCCCAGGGGAACTACTGGAAGGCTTTAAACAGAAGAACGACAAGATCAGTTAGATGTCTCAGAAAGCTCTGGAGCAAGAGAGGGGCAGGGGCGGGACCAGGCTGGAGGTTGCTGCAGCCCTCCAGGGGAGGAGAGCGGTGTGGCTCCCACCAGTGTGGGGCATCAAGCCAGAGAGGAATGAGGCTTTAGAAGATTCTCTGGGCAGTGGTCAGTGAGGCACCCAGGTGGCTCGGCATGGGAGAGCTTGGATACTGGGAGGGTGGGCCTCTTGCGAGGTCAGGCGTGTGTGTGTGTGTGTGTGTGTGTGTGTGTGTGTGTGTGTGTTCCCTCGAGAGCTGTGTCCTACCTAGGGCCTTGAGGTCTTAGAGCCAGGAGGAGAGACAGGTGAGCAGGGCAGGGCTGGCTCTGAGCTCTTGGCTCCATCCCTACCCCCTGGGACACCATCAATAATGAATGTCCCCTCTGCTTTTCACAGGCGGCTCTTGGGTGGGCAGAGGCAGGGCCCTCTGTGGTGTGATGTGCACCTGGCTTTCTGTTGGTGCCCAAACCAGGGGCCTTCAGTCCTGCCCAACCAGCCTTCCTTTCTCAGGTGGCTCCTCGCTCGCGGTGGGGGCCAGCCTCTCCTGCCCGCCCGCATACACACACAAACCATAAAAGGTGGCCATAAATCAGTTGGGACAGGCCAGGCCAAGGCCGCTCTGGTTTTCCCAGAGTTGAGATCAAAGCCCCAGACCCTCACCCTGGGGCTCAGTACTTATTAAATTATTAAACTGTCAAGGGAGGGGAAAGCCAGAGGGACTGGACGGATGGCCATCTAGTAAAACAGAATGCGGAAAAATGAGCTGAGGAATGAGGCAGCAGGTAGAAAAGGGGAAGAGAGGAGAGAAAAAAGCTGTGCTTTGGGCTTGGGCACTTTTCACAGGGCTGTGTCTCTTGTATTTGAAAAGCACTTAAATAGCCCCCTCCTGCTTTGTCCTCCAGGATCTCATTCAGTTCCCGTGACAAGGATTCATAGGCCCACTTTACAGAGGAGAAACTGAGGCCCAGATTGTCATGAGATTGTGACAGTCCTGAGTTCTGAGTTCTGTTCCAGGCTCTTTCTGGGTCTCTTAATGGGGCCTCTTTGAATCAACATTAGGTTAATGTCCGTTCCTTTTTTTTTTTTTTTTTAATAATTTTATTGGGGAACATCCATGGTCATTGGTTACACATTGCTTTCATGCTACAATGGCATAGTTGACTCTTTTAAGGAGGGCACAACTCACAGGCCCATGTGGGAATCGAACCGGCAACCTTGGTGTTATCAGAACTATGCTCTAACCAACTGAGCTAACAGATCACCCCTAATGTCCATTCTTGACTCTTGCTTTCAGGATACAGACCAGGGTAAGTGTAGAACCCCATCCTGATCCCAGTAGAACCAGCCAGGACCTCTCCCCACCTCTGGTTCTCCTGGAGTCCCCTCCAGTTTCCTGGGACGAAGGCAGAGGTTGGACCCAATAGAATGCCCTTCCCTACCTGTGTCAACAGTTTCTATTCCCCAGCCCCCCCCAATCCAGTTATTCTCAGGAAAACCCTTCTTTCCCCCCCCAGCTTTATTGTGGCATAGTTCACAAAATTGTAATATATTTAAAGTGTACAATGTGATGATTTGATGTTTATATCCATTGTGAAATGATTCCCACAATCAAATTAGTTAACATAGCCACTACCTCACATAGTTTTTATTTTATTTTATTATTAAAAAAAAAAAATATATATATATATATATATATATATATATCCAGAAGTGGGACTGCTGGATAATGTGGTAGTTCTATTTTTAACTTTTAATTTTTTGAGGAACTTCCATACTGATTCCAAAATGGTTGTACCAATTTACATTCCCACCAGCAGTGTATGAGGGTTCCCTTTTCTCCATGTCCTCATCAATGTTTGTTATCTCTTGTCTTTTTGATAATAGACATCCTAACAGGTGTGGCATGATATCTCATTGTGGTTTTGATTTGCATTTCCCTAATGGTTAGTGACACTAAGCACCTTTTCATGTACCTGTACCTGTTGGTCATTTGTATGTCTCCTTTAGGGAAATGACTATTCAGGTCCTTTGCCCATTTTTTAATTGAGTTATTATTATTCTCTTGCTATTGTTCCTTACATATTTTGAATATGAACCCCTTATCAGATGTAAGGCTTGCAAATATTTTCTCCCATTCTGTAGATTGCATTTTCATTTTGTTGATTGTTTCCTTTGGTATGCAGAAACTTTTTACTTGTTTATTTTCCCTTTTGTTGCCTGTCTTTTGGGTGTCGAACCCAAAAAATCATTGCCAAGATCAATGTCAAGGAGCTTTCCTCCTGTGTTTTCTTTTAGGAGTTTTATGGTTTCAGGTCTTATGTTCAGAACTTTAATTCATTTTGAGTTGATTTTTATATATGGTATGAGTTAAGGGTCCAGTGTAATTCTTTTGTATGTGGATATTTTCCCAGCATCACTTATTGAAGACACTATCCTTTCCCCATCTTGGCACCTTTATTGAAAATTAGTTGACTATATATGAGTGAGTCTATTTCTGTACTGTCCATTCTATTCCATTGATCTTTGTGTCTGTTTTTATGCCAATATCATACTGTTTTGATTAGTACAGCTTTGAAATATAGGTTGAAATCAGGAAGTGTCATGCCTCCAGTTTTACTCTTTTTGCTCTAGATTGCTTTAGCTACTTAGGGTCTCTTGTGGTTCCATACAAATTTGGAGATTGTTTTTTTCCATTTTTGTGAAAAATGCCATTGGAATTTTGATAGGGATTGCATTGAATCTGTAGATTGCTTTGTGTAGTATGGACATTTGAAAAATATCAATTCTTGGGACAGCCGGTTAGCTCAATTGGTTAGAGCACAGTGCTCATAACACCAAGGTTGCTGGTTTGATCCCCACATGGGCCACTGAGCTGCGCCCTCCACAGCTACAATAGGTTGAAGCAACTACTCGACTTGGAGCTGATGGGTCCTAGAAAAACACACTGTTCCCCAATTTTAAAAAAAAATCAATTCTTTCAGTTCATGAACATGGAATATCTCTCCATTTATTTTTGTCTTCTTCAATTTCTTTTATTAATGTTTTATAGTTTTCAGTGTACAGATGTTTTACCTCCTTGGTTAAATTTATCCCTAAGTATTTTATTCTTTTTGATGCTATTGTAAATGGGTTTATTAATTTCTTTTTTGGATAGTTTGTTGTTATGACTATTGTATGCTGATTTAGCATCCTGCAGCTTTTCAGAATTCGTTTATCAATTCTAACAATGTTTTGGTGGAGTCTTTAGAGTTTTCTATAGATAAGATCATGTCCTCTGCAAACAGACAATTTTCCTTCTTCTTTTCTGACTCGGATGCTTTTTATTTCTTTTTCTTGCTGAAGTGGCTAGGATTTCCAGTATTACGTCCAATAGAAGTGGCAAGAGTGGACACCCTCTCCTGGGCTGGGGCTGGCAGATCCTCTGGGGCTGAGGAGATCCGCCAGATACCCAGATCCTGGTGTGGAGCAAAGATGATGGAGGAAGTGCTGGGACAAGGCTGTGAGTGACCAGGATGCCACTCACATGGAAGCGTCTGCATCAGAGTACAGCCCTCCTGGAAACTGGGGCTCTGGTTGCATGACATTCCTCTGGTTCCTTCACTGCAAAACATAAGGGAACCTGTTTTAGGGAGTTTAGGTTTCCTCGTCTGGTCCCCAAGTTGAGATCGAGTTAAAGAAACAAAATATAGGAAGAATCTGGATCAGCTTTTGAGGAGAGAGTTTCCCAAGGTTCAGGGCCTGTACTGAGAGTGGGGGTTTACTGGCTGGTGCTAAGATTCAGTTCCCAGGGCACGAGGTTCTATTTTGGGCTGAAGGTGCCATTTCTGCAGGCAAGATTCTGGCTTGGTATTGAGGTGCCTGTTTTGGGGGTTTGAGTTCCATGCTTGGGGTGAGGGTTCCATTCCTGGAAGGGAGTTTTCACTTCAGGGTCCAGGATTCGTGATTGCAATTGAGCGTTGAGTCTTGAGGCTAAGAATCCATTTTGGGGCTTCATATTCTAGGATTGGGTTGAGGTTCCCTTCTTGGGCTTGGGATTTGATGATCAGACTGGAGGTCTTATCCTGGGAGGAAGGGAAGAGCTAGATGGTGCCCTGGAAATGTCCACCCAGTGGGACCCCCTTTTGCTTCCAGAGAAGACTTTCTGGGGCCAGCATCAGAGGAATGGGCCTAGAGGCTCACGAGCTGATTATTGGGAGGCCCGGATTTCAGCCCTTTCCTGGATGTGAGACAGAATAAATCACTTGTAAGCTCTAGGTCTCCATTTGAAAGCTTGGCCAGACAGTGGTGTTGACTCTCAAAGCACCATCCAAGTTCACTTGATCCTCCCAAAATGACACTAATGGTGGGCTCTATAGGCACCGGCAGCCATTGCTTGGTGAGTCAAATCTGTGATGACAGCTCTCAAGCTGCCCTGGGCACTGCCAGCTTGGTCCAATTAGTGCCAATCGGATCTTAACTTCTGCTGAGGGACCCCTGGGGAGAAGGAGGACACATTAAGCAGGATATGTGACATCTGTGTCCCTGGGGCTTGGTGCGTGCCTCGGGTTGGCGGGAGCCGGGCTGGGCCGGGCCAACAGCTTCCCTCCCTGGTGGGCCAGCTCTCACAGGTCCTGGGCTGTGGGTGCAGACCTGCTGTAACCATGATCTGAAGGGCTCTCTCCATGGTGCTCTGCGGAGCGGTTGTTGCGTCCTTTCACCTCCGACCTGGCTGGCACCCGGCTGAGAAACACCTGCCTTTCTCTAGGGCCACTGCCCTAGTCTCCCAGTTTTTTCTCCCATTACCTCAATACGGATCCCACTCGCAGAGAGTCAGACTTGCTGGGAGAAACAGTCCCATTATATTGGTCCCCGCCTGTCAGCTTCTTGAAGACTTTGTGCCCCTTCCTGCCCTGGATCTTGCTCCAGATCGCCCACAGGTGGCCGAGACAGGTGGATCTTGTCTGTATTTCCTGGAGGAGCAACCTAGGGTACAGTTGTGTGGGCATTTCTGAGGCACCCTTGATGCTGTCTGTACCCACTTGCCCAGGGTCACACAGCTGGCTGGTGGGCCTTGCAGACGGAGCTCCTGCCTCGTGGCCTCCTAACCCCCATCCACTCCTATTGCAGGTGGATGTTCCTCTTTTCCACCCCAATGGGGGACAGCAGTGAGTGACACAGAGCTGTCAGGGGTGAGGCCACACAGGGATTTTCCAGCTCAGGGACAATTTCTCAAATGTTCCAGAAGAACTTCTCCTTTGGGATGGAGCCCCTTCCCTGTGACTCAGGAAACTCAGGCATGTGAGAAGATGGGGGAATTTTCTCCGTCACCAAGTCTGTCCTAGGAATGTAGGGATAGCTCTGGGGCTGCAGGGGCCCTCCAGACCCCCTCTCTGGGCCTGGCCAAGGTACATGGGAGATTGAGAGGCTGAGGAGTACCATTGGGCTATGGAAACCCAGCCCAGACGTTAAACTCTCTGGTGTGGCCCAGCAGGCCTCT
The DNA here is from genome assembly GCF_001890085.2 of Hipposideros armiger. NCBI lineage: Eukaryota > Metazoa > Chordata > Mammalia > Chiroptera > Hipposideridae > Hipposideros > Hipposideros armiger. Next base: position 5,067,371 of record NW_017731378.1, read on the forward strand.
GGAGTTCCCCAAGGGCATCTGGGAGGACCCGGGCCTGTCAGTCATATGAGGACTGAGATGGAAAGGCAGGCATGGCGGAAGGCACTGTGGTCGAGGCACGAGCTCTGGAGTGGAATCGGACTTTGTGTTTGCTAACTGTGCTCCCTGGAGCCAGAGGCTTACCCTAATTCCTTCTTGGAGACAATGCTTGACTAGTAATAAATACTAGTTATTACCGTCATCATTAGGCTCAACCTTCAAGCCCCAGCTTAGACATCACTTCCACCAGGAAGCCTTCCCTGACTGCTCCGCTAGGTTAAATGGCCTCAGTGTCATCTCCCACTGCCGCCCTGTGCTCCCCTCATAGCACTGATCATACTCGTTGTCAGGGCCTGCTTACTTGTCAGTATCTTTTACCGCCTGACTTGTTCACCATTATATCACTACCACCAATGCCTGGCACACATAGTAGGCACTCGATAAGACTTTGAAATGAATGCAAGAATGGGCTGATTCTGGAGAAGTCAAACTTCTCTTCCATGGGCCCTTCAGGGCTGCTACAGCCCACTATCTTTTCTTCGGTGAAATGGCGTTTCCTGAATACCAGGCTCTGGGGCCGAGACAAGAGAAGCAGTATGGAACTATTGGTTCACGCATTCATTCCCTGATGGCACAGGTGTTCTTTGGGTGCCAGGCCTTGTGCCAGCCTCTGGGGCAGACATGCCTCTGCTCTCGTAGCACTTGTGGGGCTGATCACTGGGGATGAGGGAGGTTGGAGGAGAAGAGGGTGGTTATTAGGCTGAGGAGTCAGAGAGGGCTCCCAGGAGGAGGGATTGGTTTAGAAGAATGGTGGGGAAGTTGGGATAGCTATGGATGGGCTTTGTCTCGGGGGTGGGCAGGGGGCAGATGGGGAAACGGAGCTGCCTATGTATGGCAGTAAGGCAAAGCTGGCCGATGACAGTGTGGCCCCAGAGGGTGCATGAGCCTTGACAATCATGCTGAAGTGCCACTGATCCCAACTCTGCCATCCACACACGAGTGACCTTGGGCAGATCACGTCACTCCTCTAGGATGAAAACGGTGATGCCTCCCTCTCAGGATTGTCAGACCAAGGTGACAAAGCACTTTGTGAAAGGAGATCGCCCCAGGTAATGGAGGGATCAGGGGTTAAGTTAGAAGGCAGGTATGCCTGTGGATGGGTGGGGCCTGTGGGGAAACAGGAAGGCAGTTCTGCTTTAGGCTTCTCTGTTTTGTAAATAATTAAATTCTTATCTCAAGTTTGTGGTGTCCACACAGCAGGAGGCAGGTGGGGACAGCTGGGAACAAGGTGCTGTATTGTCCAGGAAGTGGGGGAGTCCCTCCCTCCCCCCCTTATCCCTCTCTCCTGGCCTCCTGGTCATGGCAGGCAGGGTGGGGGTAAGAAGGAGTCTTCTTGTCACTGGCTGCCTCGCTACTTCCTGGCATTTCTCTTTCTCTCTCCTGCTCTTTGTGTCCTCATTGTCTGGTGCCCTTTCACATTCCCACCTCTGCAGGCACAAAGGACCACTTGCCCCTGTACCCACAGGCCCCAGGCCCCTTGGCGCCATTACCCTGTGCCTGCCCCACACTGCTGCCTGTTGAAAGCCTTCTCAAACACCCCCATCTCCCCAGGTCTGCCCAACTCCTGAAGGCCCTCAGGCGAGCACCGACCTCTCACTCCATGCTCCGGAGACAGTCATTTTTTTTTTCTTTTCCACTTTTAGTGCTTAATACTGAGAATGTGAAGGTCTGTTTAGTCTTGTCCAGCTAACATAAACCAGCCGGAACTGGGCCTTGGCGGGAACTGTGCTGTAAGTTCCCTTATTTGGAATGAAATTCATTGTTTTTCACTGGAAGAAAGTAGGGGCTTTGGGGAGGCCCTGCTGGAACCCCTCCCAGGGTGAGGCCTGAGTGGCCCATCAAAAGGTCATCAAGGTACCAGCCACACTAGTGCCTCAGGGATGGAGAGGGGTCATGCTGTCTAACCTTATCCTTTCACAGGGGAGAAACAGACTTAGACAGAAGGGACCTGCCCAGAGTCACGGGACAAGTTGAAACAGACCGAGATCTAGAATGTAGCGCCCCTGGCACCCTGGCTCTCAGATCTCGGCTGTGCCAGGGTGCCTCTGGCGTAACAACTGGGGGTGGGGGTGGGGCTGCAGGGTGGGATGGGGGCTCTGATGAAACTGGCTGGAAGTGGCCTGCAGTGTGGAATCTTCCATGGCTTCTGGGCCTAAGCGCAGAGGCCTGGGGCAGTGAGTCGAGAGGAGGGAGCATGGGAGAAGAGCAAGGGAAGAAAGGAAGAAGGGGTGAGAGGAAAGGGAGAGGTGGCTGGGGGTCCGGGAGAGCTAGGTTCTGGCCCCAACTCTCCTGCTGTCTGTCACTGTGACTTTTTTTCTCAAGTGCCTTCTTCCCCACCTGTCCTAGAGACTCATCTAAGGTGTGTATCGGATGAACTGAGGTCAGAGAGTGTGTCTTACTTGTGATGAGCTGTGTGACCAGCTCACTGGGCAGGTTCCCATCCTCTCTGTGCCCAGGTTTCTCCTCCTTGTAAAGAGGGGTGCGGCCTCTTCATAAGTGCCATGCATGAGCGTGAAGGAGCTTTAAAAGCAGAACTTGGGCTCCAACCTTGACTCTGACACTTATTTGCTGGGCTGTTAATTAGGGGCAGAAGCTTCAAAATCTGGGGGTCTAGAGGAAGCAGTGAGGGTCTTTGCAAAGATGATATCAACTCATATATCCAAAACGTCTGTACCTGAGTGCCCAATACATAGAGTGGGGAGTGGGGCAGGAAGCAGGCAATGTGGCCGCTGACCTTGGAGCTGCACAGTTTCCCCAGGCTGGCCTTGGGCTTCCGTGGCCCTGTTTCCTTAGATCCAGCCTGGGCCCCCACTCAAAAAAACAGCAAGTGCATGCTTAGATATTCTTTCTAGAGGAAGTTCCCATTTAACATTTAAAAATTTTTTTTCTCATTTATTCACTTATTCTTTTCACAGAGAACACCCAGCTGGGACGTAGGAAGCTGTAACTGACCAGCTTAGGGATTCCTGAGACGGCTTAAGGAAAGAGAGATGTTAGGAGGTGCGGGCCTGAGAAATCCTAACTAGAAAGCCTTGGGTGCTGGGGAAATTAGGGCAGGAGACACTGCATTATTTACTGTGATTATTCCACTCACTGCTCTGTTAGCAGTAGCACTAGTCCTAGTATCCAAGGCTGTTTATCAAGGTACATTAAACGTTTGCTTCTGCACGCTGAGGGAGGCACTCATTTACAAAAGATCACCTTGTTGCCAAGAGCAAATCACCAGCTCGTGAAACATTAAACGCAGCATTAAAAATGGAAGGAGATGATATATGGACCAACGTCCCCACAGGCCCCGGGTGTGTGGAAGTGGTACCCACTGAAGGCTTTAGATTTGCTTTTTAGGTTGGAACTGCCCTGTGGAGGATGGATTTAAGTGGGACAAGATGGGAGCAGGGAGACCAGTTATGATGGGAATGTAGCTGTCTGGAGGAAGGATGCCAAAGCCTGAGCTACAGTTTTGGTGAAAGAGAGGAAGGGACTCATTGGAGACATATTGGCAGCACTGGTAAATGAACGGCGGGGTGATAAGGGAGAGGGAAGACTCCAAGATGGTGCCCAGATTTTCAGGTGGCTGGGAGGATGGTGACTCCATCAGGGCCCCAAGCAAGAGAGGTGGTTGGAGGGGAAGATGGTGGGTTGAGTTTTGGGATGTCAGAGGAGCCCTGAGGCATTCTGGGGGAGACGTTGGGTTGGCAACTCCAGGTGTGAGCTTGAAGCTCAGGGGAGAGGTCACGGCTGCCATCTGTTGTCAGCAATGGGTGCCACTGAGACCTTAAGAGTGAATGAAGGATCCCAGGGTGGACAGAATGAAACCACAAAGGAGTCAACAGAGTACAAGGAGAACCAAGAAGGGGCAGGGACCACAGAGGGCAAGCAGGCCATGGAGTAGAGTTCAGGACTTAATGGGCCGACAGATTGCCTGGAAGCTTGTAAAATGCAGGTTCCCGGGACCCACCTCTAGATAACCTGGTTTAGTAAACCTGGGGGGTAAGTTCTTGGAATGTGTTTTTTTTTTGGAATGCGTTTTTTAAACAGGAGTTTCAGGCTGTACTGCTTTGAGGGATCCATGGACCACCCCTTATGAAACACTTGCCCAGGGTCACTCAGATCTGGGTCTTAATCTTGACTCTTGGGTCTTGACCTTGGGCAAGTCCCTTGATCTTCCAAACCTCTGCGTCTTTATCAGTAAGTGAGCATACTAGTCCCCCAGTGACAGGGCCATGCTGTGGATTAGGTAAGTCATCGCTATAGGTCACATGGCTCAGGACCTGGTCCATAAGAGCTCAGTAAACAGTAGGCATTTCTTGTTTATGACTACATGTTTTAAGATGGTGAGCAGTGGGACAAGGCAGGCTGCTGATTGCACAGTTGGGTCAGTCCAGTGGGGGTACTCCCCTGCCTAGCGTCTGGCCCTTGGCTGAGCCGGCCCCAAATTTCCATCTCCTAGATGTCTCATCTGAATTGATAGAACTGAGGGCTCCTGGCTCTTCTAATCAAGTCCACAAAAACTCATGAATCAAATCAGAAGTCAGTTTATTATGACTTCTCAGTGAGAAATTTACCGTGAGATGGACTGGACAGTGTGTTGACTACTTGGCACCTTCTCCTCCTGCGAGAAGCTACTCGAGTGCCGGGAGGAGTTGAGGACACAATCTGAGGATTTAATGCCTTCTGAACCCTGCCCAGGCCACTTCGCCAACAGGGAAAGGCCTGTTGGTCCCAGCACTTGGGCCTGCCTGGCAGGGCATCATCTCTCTGGCTGTGCTCCCATGGGCCCCACCATGGTTGGCCTCAATGACACCCCGTTTTCCCTGATTCCTCGGCATCCAATGAACACATGTTTTCTTTAGGCTTGTTAATACCACCAGTTAGATCTTTAAGACGCACAGTTCTGGGGCTAATCTGTTTCTTGAGGGTAACTTGGCCTGCTCTGATCCATGACCAGTCAATTTCATAGACTAAAATTTGGGGAAAGCTTATTGCTAGGTGCTATGGGGGGGTGGTGTCACCGCATTGTAGCCCCCTCCCTACTTACTGCCCACACAGGGTTTCAAGAAAGAGGGAGTGAGTTAAGTCAATGATGGCCCCTCCATACACAGGAATACTTTGCAGCTTTTAATATTATCAGGTACTGTGATTCAAAAAAAATGTCCACTATATTTTTAAGAGAAAAAAGCACATTGCATGATATGCATAGTGTGCATGTTATGATCCTATTTGTATTTAGAATATTATATTTTTTCTTTCTCTCTCCTCCCCTTCCTTCTAGTTAATATTTATTCAGTGCCTATTAAGTGCCAGGCACTGTTCTTGGCACTAGGATATAACAATGAACCAATTCCCAGTCTCATAGAGTTACACTCTTGTAAGGAGAGACAGACTTAAAAAAAAAAAGAGAGAGAGAGAGAAAAAGGTGCCATATGGGATGTCAGATGGCGATAAGTGCTACGGAGAGAAATAAATCATGGGGTGTGTGGCAGGGTGATCTGTGGATGTTTACGTTTTTAACTAGGTTGGCCAGAAAAGGCCTGAGAGCATTTGAAAATGGCTGGAAGGAGGTGACAGAGGGAGAGATGCAGGTATTTGGGGAAAACTCTCCCTTCTGTGGTTTGACACCTTGATATCCATCTGTGCATCTGCTCATCACTCATCCTTCTTTCCTTTGTCTGTTCAAACAGACAGAGGCTGAGCGGATGCTCACCCAACTGTAACCAGTGGCTACCTCTGGGGAATAGGCTGGGGACAGAGTGGTGTGGAGGAATGAGATGCTTTCATTTCTTACTTCAAATTAGTTGGTACTATTTTATTTACTTTTAAAAATAATAAGCATGCATTACTTTTATACTTTAAACTTAATAAAAAAAGAACTTTTATTTCCCCACCCCTCCCAAAAGAGAGGGTGGTCGACAGAGGGAAGTCCCTGTTTTGAGACGCTGTACTGAGAAATGAAGGAGGTGGTTGATGTAGTTATGCCTGGTGCCAGGACAGGGCTAAGGACCCGAAAAGTGCAAACTAAAAATGGGTGGAATTCAAACAAACCCTGGGTTCACTCGCCTTACTGGGAGCCCCTGGGAATCAGTGCCAGGGTTCCACCTCTTATGCCTCTGGGGGCTGGTGGGGGCTGGTTCCCTTCCATAGAGATTAAGGAACTCCTTAAGGTCGTATATAGAAGACCCCAAATCCTCCTTAAGCCTGTATGTGGTTTTGGGCCTCCCGTCTCAGACATCACACTGCATCATCCCCATCATTTTTGTCACCACTTTAAACAGCTACCACCACCAGCTCCATATGCCTTAGTAACAGTTTCTTGCTTAAATTATTATAGGCATAGTGTACCCTTTGACCAACATCTCCCCATTTTCCACACAGCTCAGCCCCTGGCAACTACCATTCTACTCTGCTTTTATGAGTTTGAGTCCTTTAGATTTCACATATAAGTGAGATTATGCAGGGTTTGTCTTTCTCTGGCTTGTTTCACTTAGTATAATATCTATCCTCTAGGGTTCATTCATGTTGTCCCCAATGGCAGGATTTCTTTCCTTCCTTTTAAAGGCTGAATAATATTCCATTGTGGAATACACCACATTTTCTTTTTTATTAGTTTCAGGTGTACAAAACAATGTAATAGTTAGATATATACCCCCCTCACAAAGTGATAACCCTCTTCCCCCAATCTACTTCTCCTCTGACATCCTATATAGCTGTTACAATTCCTTTGACTCTATTCCCTATTGCTGTATTCCACATCCTGTGACTATGTATATATTAAATTATAGTTGACATTCACTATTATTCAGTTTCAGCTTTACACCACATTTTCTTTATCCGTTCATCGGTAGATGGACACTTAGTTTGTTTCCATATCTTGGCGATTGTGAAAAATGCTGCAATGAACATGGGGGTGCAGATATCTCTTCAAGGTAGTATTTTCATTTCCTTTGGCTGTACACTCAGAAGTGGAATTGCTGGGTCATATGGTAATTTTATTCTTAATTTTTTGAGAAACCTCCATACTATTTTCCGAGGTAGCTGCACCAATTTATATTTTCACCAACAGTGTATACAAGGATTCCCTTTTCTCCACATCTTTGCCAGCACTTATTTCTTGTGTTTTTTTATAATAACCATCTGACAGATGTGAGGTGATAACTCATTGTGGTTTTTATTTGAATTTCCCTCATAATTAGTGATAGTGAGCACCTTTTCATATTCTTCTTGGCCATTTGTATATCTTCTTTGGAAAAATGCCTTTTCAAGTCCTTTGCCCATTTTTTTTTTTTAAAAGTTTTATTGGGGAATTGGGGGGATGGGAACAGTGCTGGGGAATTGGGGAAAGGGGAACAGACAAGTTGCTGTCATTTTGTTCTTCAGTCTAGTTGTGGAGGACGTTGCTTCACTGGCCCAAGTTGGCACCATCATTGCGCTCACTCTGGCGAGGCAGATCAGTCGCCGGCTTCTGGACGGCCGCTCACTGCGGCTGCTGGCCGCTCACGCTGGCTGCTGGCCACACACGGTAGCCCATGGCAATCCACTGCCACAGGGACTGCAGCCCACGCCGTCGCCGGCGACTCATGGCAGCCCAGCTCCAGGTTGAGCTGTTGTTCAGCATCTTAGCTGTGGAGGGCAGTGTCACTGGCCCTCATATGTGGGATCCGAACCGGGGCCCTCTGGCATCCCAAGCAAGTTCTTAACCATCGCGCCACTCGGCCGGCCTCTTTGCCCATTTTTAAAATTGGCTCATTGTTATTATTATTACTATTATAATTAATTTTTTTACTATTGAATTGTTTGAATTTTCTATATATTTTGGATATTAACCCCTTATGGATTGCAAATATTTTCTCTCATTCCCATAGCTTGTCTCTTCACCCTGTTGATCGCTTCCTTTGCTGTGCAGAAGCTTTTTAGCTTGATGCAGTCCCATTTGTCGATTTTTGCTTTTGTTGCCTGTGCTTTTGGGATCATATCCAAAAAAAAAATCACTGTCAAGACCAATGTCAAGCTTTTCTCCTATGTTCCAGCAATTTACAGTTTCAGGTCTTATATTTAAGCCTTTAACCCATTTTGAGTTGATTTTTGTATACAGTGTGAGATCGGTGTCCAATTTCATAACTTGGCATGTGGATGTCCAGTTTTCCCAATACCATTTATTGAAGAGACCGTCCTTTCCCCATTGTGTGTTCTTGGCACCCTTGTTGCAGATTAGTTGGCCATAAATGCTTGGATTTATTTCTGCACTCTCTATTCTGTGCCATTGGTCTATATGCCTGTTTTTATGCCAGTACCATACTGTTTCGATCATTATAACTTTATTATAGTTTGAAATCAGAAGCGTGATGCCTGCAGCTTTGCTCTTCTTGTTCAAGATTGTTTTGGCTTTTCAGGGTTTTATGTGGTTCCATTATTAAATTTAGGATTGTTTTTCTATTTATGTAAAAAAGCCATTGAAATTTTGATAGGGATTGCATTGAATCTGTAGATTGCTTTGGGTAGTATGGACATTTTAACAATATGATTCTTCCAATCCATGAACACAAGCTATCTTTTCATTTATTTGTGTCTTCTTCAATTTCTTTCACCAGTGTTTTATAGTTTTCAGTGTACAGACCATTTACCTCCTTGATTAAATTTATCCCTAAGTATTTTATTCTCTTTGATGATATTGTAAATGGGATTTTTTTTTCTTAATTTCTTTTTTGGATAGCATTTTGCAGTTGTCTTGCCTGCATATAATTCGACTGCATTTTGGTGGGTAGGGCGGGGGGTGAGGGGGGACCAGCCTTTAATACCCCCTTTCAAAGCATTCAACTTAGTTTTTTGTTTATATTTTTTAAATGTGGTAAAATACACATAACATAAAATTTACCATCTTAACCGTTTTTAGGTGTATAGTTTTATGGCAGTAAGTACAGTACATTCACATTGTTTTGCAACCATCGATCACCCTCCACCTCCAGAACCTTTCTCATTTTTCCAAACTGAAACTCTGTACCTGTCATGCTGTTAACTCCTCATTCCCCCCGCCTCTAGCCGGGCAACCACCATTCTACTTTCTGTGCCTGAATCTGAGCACTCTAGGTACCTCATGTGAGTGGAATCATATAGTGTTTGTCCTTTTGTGATTGACTTATTTCACTTAGGATAATGTCCTCAAGTTTCATCTATATTGTAGCATGTGTCAGAATTTTCTTCCTTTTTAAAGCTGAATAATATTCCATCATTTGTATATGCCACATTTTGTTTATCGATTCATCGGTTGATGATGGGCACTTGCATTTATTCTATCTTTCGACTATTGTGAATAATGCATAGGTATACAAATATCTATTCAACGTCTTGCTTGCAGTTCTCCGGGGTATATACCCAGAAGTGGAATTATTGAATCATATGGTAATTCTATTTTTAATTTTTTGAAGAACTGACTCAACTTAGTTTTTTACAGAAAAAAATAGTTTCCTTTCTCCACTTCCTCCTTTCACACTCATATTTAATGGATTTTAAAAAAACAGCCTTATTGAAGTATAATTCACATATAATAAATATACTGCATGATTTATAATGTACAATTTGAAGTGTTTTGACATATGTATGCACCTGCGAAAACGTCAACACTGTCAAGTTAGTGAACATCTCCAGCACCCTCAAGTATGTGCCTTTAGTAAGCTCTCTCTCCTACTTCTCCCTCCCCCTGCCCCCCATACTCAAGTAACCACTCATCTGTTTTCTGTCACTAAGGATTAGGTTGCATTTTGAGAGTTCTATATCAATGGAATCATGCCGAATGTACTGTCTCTTTTCCCCTGGCTTCTTCCTCTCAGTACGCTTATTTTGAGATTCATTCACGTTGTGGTGTGTAGTAGTTCATTCTTTTCTATTGCTTAGTGGTATTCCATAAATATGGATGCACAATTTGTTTATCTGTTCACCTGTTGATGGACATTTGGGCTGTTTTCAAGTTTGTGCTATTACAAATTAAGTTGCTAAGAATATTTATATACCAGTCTATGTATGGACATGGATTTTCTTTTCTCTTGGGTAAATGCTTAGCATTGTAATGACTGGATCATATGGTATGTGCATGTTTAAAAGAAACTGCCAAACTATTTTCTAAAATAATTGTACTATTTTACATTTTCACCAGCAGGGTACAAGAGTTCTCATTTCTCCCCATTCTCACCAACACTTGGTATGGTCTGTGGTTTTGATTTGCATTTCCCTAATCACTAAGGATATTGAGCATTTTTTTTCATGTGCTTATTTTCCATGTGTATATCTGCTTTGGTGAAGTGTCTGTTGAAATATTTGCCAATTAATTTTTTCCAGCTTTATTGAGCTAAAATCGACGCATAACGTTTTGTAAGTTTAAGATGTATGACTGCGTTGATTTGAAACATTTATATATTATATATATATGGTGGTAAAGCAATTACCTCCATAGCATTAGTTATCACTTCCATCCCTTCACAGTTACTATTTCTTTTTTTGTAGTGAGAACGTTTAAGATCTATTCTCTTAGCAACATTCAAGTATATGATACAGTATTGTTAGCTGTATTCACCATGCTGTACATTAGAGCCCTAAACTTTTTAATCTTGTAACTGGAAGTTTGCATCATTTGACCAATATCTCCCCATTTCCCCTGACCCCCAGCCCTAGGTGACCACCATTCTACTCTCTGTTTCTCTTAGTTTGACGATTTTAGCTTCCACATATCAATGAGATCATACAGTATTTGTCCTTCTCTGCCTGACTTATTTCACGTAGCATAATGCCCTCAAGATGCATGCAACTTGTCGCAGATGGCAGGATTTCCTTCTTTCTCATTGGCCAATTATTTTTTATTGGTTATTTGGATTATCTATTTTTTTCGAGTTTTTAAAAAAATGTATTCTGGATTTTCTATTAGATGTGTACTTTGCAATGATCTTCTCCCAATCTGTGGTTTGTTTTTTCATTTTCTTAAAAGAGACTTTTGATGCTTTTTATGTAATAGTTAAATAAATTTACATAGTTTCCTGGCATACGAACCAGTCATAAGCCAAGTTTAGAGATAACGCAACTTCTCATATTGAGCATACAGTTCAGCTGGAGGGAGCAGAAGGGTATGTGGGGACACTAGGGAAGACCCCACCATTTTTTAATATTCTCTGTGCGATGGGCATCAATCATAATGTTTCCCAGAGGGAATGGAGCTCATCATGATGTCTGAGGACCCTGTTTTTATTTGAAGTGGCAATGTAGCCAGTAAAAAGACTACATAGTCTAGCTTCCCTTGCAGCTTTGTGTAGCCATGTGACTACATTCTGGTCTGTAAAATGTAAATTAGAATCGTTGGGTGGACTTCACATAAGGCTCCTTTAAAGAGCGGCAGATAGCTTGTGTAGGTCTTTTGATTTTGGTTTTTCATGCTCCTCTTGCTTCCTGCCTGGAATGTGGACAAAGTGGCTGGAGCTTCAGCAGCTATCTTGGATCATGAAGCAACCTTGAAGTGTCATGTGAAATGGTGAAGTGGAAAGATAAAAGAAGCCCAAGTCCCCGATGACTGTACAGCTGCCACAGACTTCTATGTGAGAGAAAACACCTTGTGTGTTAAAAAATCCATGTGTTAAAAAACACCTTACACTTTATGTGTTTATTTTTGGTATTTGTTACTAGCAACCAAATGCATTTCCTAAAGGAATTTGGTTAAATTGGCAATGGGTCAAGCGGAAGTCAGTTCTATTGCATACGTATTTACATCACTGAGATCATACTGTTAGAATATTTTTTACCCCTGTTTTTCATATTTATTTTTATCATTACTACTGTTTTCTCCATCATCACAACCATCTTAATCTTTATCGTTCTCCTCTTCATATTGTTATTGTTGTGAATAATAATCATTTTCATTATTGTAACCGTCTTTGAGAAGATGCACTTCTTGTTGATGGAGGGTTGTTTGTGTGTAAAATGTATTTCTCTTGTTAACTATTCTATAGGGGGGTGGTAAAGGAAAGGGAGTCTGAGGGAGGCTTTGTCATTGAGGAACATCTGTGGAAATGAATGGAGTTGGTACTCAGATCTCAGGCAGCTTCAGTGCTCATTGTGGAGGGGCCCTGTCAATCATTTCTGCCTTGCAAATAGCCAGCATTGCCTCCGCATGGAGGAAGCCCTCCAGGGATATAAGTGCAACAATAGGGATGGATTTCAGTCTTCTGCCAGGGTTGGCGGATGGTGCAGGTCAGAGCCAGCAGTGCCTGTAAATAAAAGCAAAGGAAATGAAACTTGATGGTATAAGAAATAAGAAACGACTGAAGGTTCTTGAGTAAGGGAGTAGTGTGGTTTGTGTAGGAAGGATTGGGATGGGGTAGAGGGGACTCAAAGGTAGGTAGGCCACTTAGGAGGCTCTCATGTGGTCCAGGCTTGAGTGATGAAGGTCATGTGTTAGGTGAGTCATGTATTAAATGTAAACAATAAATAAATAAATGGGTAGATAATTAATTAATTTAATTGTCAGAGGAAATGCCTGTGTGAGGAAAAACGGAAAAGAAGCCGGTAGAGGCTGGGTGAGCCATCAGACCTCAATGCAAGTGTGACCCTGAGTGAAAGAGAAGGGAAGGAAGAAAGGAAGTGGCTGGAAGCATTTTAGACTGCATTGCAGGTCCCAAGGAAAGGCCCTTGGGGAGTCCCCGAGCCCAAGCTACAGTCACTGGTCAGAGAAGTCCCATGTACCCGAGGAATGGGTCTGCCTTAATATTCTTGCCTCACTCGGTCACTGGCTAGAAGCAGCTATGGGAAGCTTGGCCTTGGAGCAAACACTGGGATAGATTTGAGAGCTCCAGAGCTGGGGCACTCCGTCACTTATGCTCCTTGTGGTGGAAGATCTAAGGGGAGGGGGATCACTGGGGTGGGGATATGAAGAAGGTGACTGCTGCTGCCTCAGGGCTGTCATTGTAAGTAATAAATGCTGACGAGGACTGGCTTAAACAATGAGGAGCTGTACAGCTCAGATCACAGGAAGTCCAAGGTGGATGGATTTCAGGGTTGGTTGAGTAAGGGCTCTAAGATAAGGTCAAGGATGAGGTACCTTCCATCTCTCTGCTCTGCCATCTGTGGGTTGCCTTTCTTCTGGACTGGTAGTTACATGGCCATGGCAGTCCCAGGAATCACAACTGGACACAACAGTATCTAAAGGAAGAACGGCCTATCTCTTGTGCTTCTTTCAGAGGGGTCGCTGAAGATTTCCCACCATGCTTTATTGGCTGGAAGTGAGTCACATGGCCATTCTTGACCCAATCACTGGCCAGGGGATGGAACTGTTGTGACAGGCTTACGTGGGTGTGGGTCGCAGCCCTGGCTGCACATTGGAACCATGTTGGAGAGCTTTTAGAAGCACCCATGCCTGGGCCCCACCCTCAGAGTTCCTGTATTAATTGATCTGGAATGGGGACTGGGCATGGGTAGCATTATAAACTCCTTAGGTGATGCGAATGTGCAGCCAACGTGGAGAACTACTGTCATCTTGGAGCAGAATAGATGCTGGGGAGTCAGCCACATGTCCATTCCTGCCACTAGTTTTGTGTGGCTTGGGCAAGTCATTTAACCTCTTTGAGCCTTAGTTTCCTCATCTGTAAAGGGGGGGCTGACAAGAGCTACCTCCTGCTATTACTGGGAAGATGCTCTTGGATGCTTGTAGACTTTGCAAACTGTAAGTCACTGATACCTGAAGGATACTTGCTTATCCTCCTCCTTCAATTTGGAGGGAAAATGTAGCATCTGTGCTGCCAGGAGCAGCCAGGGTAGAGATTTCTCCTGAGCACAGCTTCCTGCCATTAAAATAAAAAGGAAAAACGACAGACTGGGAAGCCACAGGCAACTGCAATGGGCTTTTTTTCTTGGATGGTGTGGGTTTGAATGAGCTGCTATAAATGGTTTATGCGAACAAGCTGGAAGGCCTCTTCCCCCAGCCTCCTGAATCTGGGAGAGGCTGAGAGGGAGCCAGGCACAGGTTTCAGCATCTCCACCTTGGAGTCCTGCAGTGGGCGGTTGGGGGCTGGTGGATGCTCTCCTGCGGCCTCCAGGGAAGATGGTCAGATAGGCTGTGGTGCCTCAGTGTTCCAGGACACACCTGGCTGCTTGGCTTCTGAGCTGTTTCTTCCTGCGTGAGCACCGGCTAGTGCTGCCAATAGTACTGAGGGAACAAGGAGGGCCACCTGGGGGCTGTGAGGTCACGGGTGAGGCACTCTGTTCCCTTAGGGTACCACTGGGTCCACAGGAACCTGGGGCATCACAGCTGGGAGGGTGACCAAGGGCTGAGATGTGGAGCCTGGAGAAGGGGCAGATGGGGGCCAAGTAAAGACCACCCATCATCAGCTCCGGCCTCTTCCTCCCACCTGCTCCTTCTTTTCTTATGTCCTTCAGAAAATATGCTTTGAGCACAACCCAGTGCCTGCCATGTTAGGGGCTGAGGTTCCAGAGCTAATAGGACCCTTATCATCACTGCAGGGCTGGGGCTGCACAAAGGGCTCAACACGCCTTGGAGAAGGAAGGTCTAGTCTGCCCTGGGGCATTGGGATGACCTCAGAAAGATGCCTCGAGCTGAGCGATGAAGGTGAGATAGGAGTTCTTGAGTGACCGTTGTTGGGGGAGGGCATTCCTGGTAGAGTAACAGTGTTCAAAGAGCCATGGACATGTGTGATGTGGCCATGTCCTGGGACATATGTGGTTCATGGGCATGGAGTGTTGGTACTTGGGGTGGGAGGTGAGGCCATATATATGGGCTGAGGTCAGTTCACAGGGGACCTTGAATGCTTCCCAAAGGAGGGTGGAGTTTATCGACTGGGATGGGATGTCTAAGTTGGGGAGTGACCCAGCTGGATTTGTCAGGCAGACAGGTCAGCCTGGCAGCCCTGAGGAAGGGGGACAGGAGGCCGAAGGCTGTTGGAAGAATTGTCCAGATCAGGATGCTGCTGGTGGCCTGAACTGTGGGAGTAGCCAGGGGATGGATTTGACAAGG
>NW_017731378.1:5083441-5147344 GCF_001890085.2 Hipposideros armiger
GTTCCTGGGGTCTCTGGTGGCTTGCCTGACGCTGGGCTCCAGCAGCTGGAGGGAGGAAAGAAGGGAGAAAGTAATGCTGAAGGGTGTGGCATTGTCGGGGAGGAGCCTGAGATGTGTTATTAGAGAGAGAGGAAAGGAAGGTGGGAGCAATGGATGAGCATGCAAAGTGGGAGATGGAGCAAACTGGGAGATGGGACAGCTGCAGGGAGGAGAATGGATTTTCTGTCACCCTGTGGTGGCTGCCCTTCTTAGGCTGTCCATTGGGCAGGAGGCCCACAGTCCCAACAGCCCACACCTGAGCTCTAGCTCTGGGGGTGGGGGTCAGCAGCACTGAGCCAGCCACATGCTCATGGTCCCCAGGTCTTAGAGACTAAGAGCCTCTGTTTATGGGCCTTCCTGATGACAAGATATGAAATTGTCTGGGGTTGGGCCCAGTGATTCAGTCTGGGCCTAGGGCTGGAGGTGTAGGGGCAGGCGACAGAGTTTGTCTATTAGCTAAGTGGTGATGAAAGCCACTAGCCTCTCCCTGAGAGGCCTTGAATGGATCCCAGTACTCACAGATGCTTCTGTGCCTGGGGGTCCTACCCTTGACCCTGTAGCCAGCATGGCCAATATCCACTGTGCTCCAGGGTGCCCACTAATGCCCAATGTCTGAGTCTGAGTGTTGGAGTGAGAGGCCCGGCAGTGAGCAAGAGGCAGGACCAGGGAGCAGAGGCCAGCTGTCCTGGGCTCTCCCATCCCTCAGTAAGTCTGACCTGGGAGGGGAAGGAAGCAGGAGAGCCTGAGGAAGCCCACTCCGTAGAGGCAGGAGGGTGGCTGAAGCGGGGAGGGAGGCTCTTAGCTTAGGGGTAATTTCAGCTGCTGGGGTCGGGACAACCAGAAGGGGTGGGCACCAGGAATCCTGGCTGAGCCATGAGGCCTGAAGGTGTGTGTGTGTGTGTGTGTGTGTGTGTGTGTGTGTGTGTGTGTGTGTGAGAGAGAGAGAGAGAGAGAGAGAGAGAGAGAGAGAGAGAGGAGGGCCGGTGGGGGAGGGTGGTATCTGCCTGCAGAAGAGGGATTTAACCTCCTGCTCTCAGCTGCCAGCTTTTCTCCTAATCCAGGCAGGCCCAGCAGGATCAGTCGAGTGTGTGTTTACGCATCTCTGATGGACAAGGCTCATGTCTTGCTCAAGCACATGTGTCCTGTCGCCTGCGCCACCTTGGGTCTCTACATCTCTCTGCCTCACCTCCCCCATAAATGTCTCATTGTCTACCCTTCCTCACTCTCCTCAGCAAGGTTATAAATTAGGTCATTTATTACTTGTGACCATCGAGACAAGGGCAGGCTTCAAGTTTAAAATTCATGCTATCCCCAAACAAAAACAGAGCGCTAACCAGGTGACAAGGGGCTATGTTTAATCTGCTTACTTAGAAGAACCTACTGTTACCCAGCACTCTGAAATGGCATTTGCATAGAAGGCATGCATGCAATAATACATGTAGAGCCTAGATCTGTGACCGGTGCTGAGCAAATGGTGCTGCACGAGAGTGAAGATGGTCATTAGCTGTTCAAGTTGGTCCTCCCTTCCTCTCTTTCTTCTCCTCAATGTAACATTTACGAGTATACTTAGTGTGCTCATATCCTGGATCCTAAGTCAGTCCTCTCTGAGGTTGGGGTAGGGATCTTAGCCCTTCTAGGTTCTACCTGGATTCTTGAGTTCTCTGGGCCTCTGAACAGCATCGACAGCAATTGTTACTATTACTTTCTGAGCCAAGCACTGGACCTCAGAGAAGCTCAGTAGCTTGCCCAGTCATGTGTCAGTAGAGCTTGCATATCTGACTTCAAGACCGGAGCTCCTAATCTCCACGAGGGTGGGGTGGGCACATCCCTCCACCCTTCCTGGCTGGTGACATAGATATTATCACAAGCAAATGTTTGCTGCCAGCTGGGGGCTCTGTGGGTGTGGGTTCTGTCTGGCACACTCTGTCCTGGGACATGAAACCTGGTTTCTTTCGTGTTCTGTCCTTTCTGCCTGACGTGGACATGACTCCTGTGTAGTCCAGGCCAGCCAGGATGGTCCTGAGGCCCAGACCTGGAGAGCAGCAGTAGGTGTGTTTGTGTCTTGGAGGGTCTGAGAAAAGGCTGCTTGGCTCTGGGCCTGTGGCCTGGGAGGGGCGCCCAACTCCAAGCTGTTTTCTCAGATTCCCTTTCAGTCTCCGCCCCCGCCTCTGCACCTGTTGTGTTCCCATCATTCCGGGCGGCTGGCAGCTGTCACTGCTGGGGCACCTGTCCCAGCCCCAGAGGACGCCCTATGGGCTCCCTGGCTCCAGTTTCCTTGCAGCACGCAGTGCACGCTCTGTCTCTGTGTGTCTTTGTCCTCATCTCTATGCACATCTCTCTCTCTTCCAGACTCCAGGCAGCAGCCTCCAGTCTCATCCTGGTTCTGGGCGTGAGAGGAAGCTTTGGAGGGGGGGGGTTCCTTGCTCCTCATTCTCCAGCACCAGGCTCAGCCTCATAGAGCAGGGAGGATGGCCCTGGCAGCTCGGCCTTAAGCCCCATATGCCAGGTGACTCATCAGCTCAATCAAATTAGCCCTTGTTCTTGATGAAAAAGACATGACAACAACCAGGAGCTTTCCCCCAGCTCCTCTCCAGCAGGCCACCTCCCCTCCTTGACCTGTCTTTATGGACCCCTTCAGATACCGGTCCCCTCTGCCCGCCTTGTAAAGAGAAGTTATCCCCTCTCCTTGTCCAGTCTTGTCTTTCATGCCTTCCGATGCCCTGACGCATATGTCATGCTAAGTAAGCACCAGAAGATATTAAACCTGAGTGTTTGAGTCATCCTATTGTGTGACCATAGGGAAGTCCACAATGTACGAGGCCTCCTTTGCTACACGTTACTTCTTCGCCTGCCTGAAGGCAGTGGCTGGACCCAGTGCTCTCTTGGGTCCAGATCTCAAGATCTCCTTCCCTCAGAGATCTTGGAGTCTCTGATTCCGATGGTTTCTATCACCCAGTGAATTTATTTTATGTTCTGTTCTGCAGGTGCTGGGTCTGCCCTATACTTTAAGTTCTGAGGGTAGGCTTGGCCTGGGGCTGCGGTGCTGGGCCTTGAGGGACATGGATGAGGAAGGACTTGGTGAGGAGAGAGTTGACCACAGAGACCAAGGTGGTGCCCAAGAGGGAAAGTGCCAGGAGATGGAAGATGGCAGGAAGACGAGAAGGACCCTGGGGATGGGAGGGTCTTCGGAACTGAATGGGTTTAGAGAGCCAAGCGGGCAGAGGTGCCCTGCTCGGAGCCAGAGAACAGATGCAGCTGGGGAGCTGGCCAGAAAGGGAGTTGTCTTTTTTCTGCTTTCTTTTTTTTTCTGAAGGCTGGCAGGGTTTCTGTCAGACCAAGTGCTTTCTAAGGGCACACCCAGTTCTGCTTTTTGCTGGTGGACTTTGAGGTATGACAGTCCCCACCCAGGTCATGGACAAGTCTACTTTCTGCAAGACTTCCAGGATGGGTCACCTATTAGTGCACAGGAGGTCCAGTATTATGCCGGTCCACAGTCTCTCCTGCCTTCATTTAAGCTCCATCCCTGGGATGTCACCCATTGTCTTCCAGAAAATTCCTAGGTTCTGCCTTTACATAGAACCCTTCTGATTCCTTTAAAAAAAAAAAGCATATTTATCCCTTTGCCACCTCTTCCTCAAGCAAGAAGTCCCCTGTCCTTTGACCCTTCCTGTCCAAAGTGTGAGTTTTGATGGCAGGCAGGTCTGGGATTGAACTCTGGCTTGTCTTGCTTTCCGTGTGACCTCTCTGAGCCCTAGTTGTATAGTCTGCAGGACGGGGACGATTGTAATCCTGCAGGGATGTTTTGGGGTTAGGTGAGATTATGTGTGTGAAATACTTAGTACAGTGCCTGGCACTCAGTAAGTGTTCAATAAAGGGTTGCATTTACAACTTCTTACGCAGACTTGCTTACAGAGTCTCCATTCCCCTTTCACATCCCTTATCCTTTCATCCTTATCCTTTGCTACAGAACTTAACACTGAAATGATTCAACCAGAGCCAAAGGAACCTCATTCCTTGATCCCAGCATGGCTTCTGCTTGGCTTCTGAAGGGCTCACCTGTGGGTCCAGAGTTGGCAGTCGGTGAATGCTTAATGAATGAATGAAGGATGTAGGTCAGTGGTGCTCTCACCCCTTTTAGGAACAGAATTCTTTGGCCAAATGAAGTTTTATGTGATGCCTCAATAGATAAAACAGAGAAAGGGTGCAGTGCTGGCTGTCATGTCATCTGTAGAGGCCTGGACACTGCTCTGGGGAGGAAGTAGGGGGTGTACCCTCAGAGGATATTGCCATTTCCTATTTAAATTGGGGAAGTGGTTTATTGGGAACAGGACCAAGGAAGTCTGCTGGAAATCCCCTGCAGACAGTGGTGGTGAGAAGGCCCTGGGGCTGCCCACACTGCTCCCCAATTGTCTGTTCCAGTGGCCAGAGTGAGGGTGCTGCCCACCTGAAGGACTCCCAGTTTGCTGAGCGCTCACCCTGCCCCCATCCCTGCTTAGCTACTTCCCCTGTTTCCAAAAATTATGTGCTATTGGTTGGTTCCATCTGTGAGATATTTTCTGAGCACCTGCTCTGTGCAGGCACGATGTTAGGTTGAGGAGAATGTGGGCAAGTCCAGTATAGACCTGACCCCATTGGATGCCGCTCTTTTCTCCCCTGGTACCTTTGCCTCTTCCCATATCTTCTCCACACCACGTGGCAGAAAGATCTTTTAGAAAGGCAGGTTGTCTGGTCTTACTGCCTTCCTGCAGAAACCTGTCAGGGGGTCCCCATTGCTCTCAGAAATAAGGCCAGGCTCTTGACCCAGCTCTTCAAGGCCCTCCTGGTATGTCCCCAGCCCACCTTGGCTTGCCACCAGAAAATTTCCCCAGGGTCCTTCTGCTGTTCCCGCTGCAGCCATACCAACCTTGTTTCTTGGCTGTGTGGGGCTCACCTCAGTCACAGGGCCTTGGCACGTGTTGTGTTCACTCTGTGGAACATTCTCCCCCCAGCCTACCTGCACAACACGTGGACATACCTGCTTCTCCTTCACTCTTGCTTGTCAGGAAAGCCTGCCCCGAGCCCCCCAGAACTTTGCTCCTTTCTTTCAGAACACTTTTCTAGGATTATGATGACACGTTCCTTAGCGAGACTGCTTGATCAATGTTTGTTTCCCTCTGCACTACACGTCCACAAGATCCAGGGCCTGTCTATCGTTGATCACCATTGCATCCCCAGTGTGTAGCTTCATATCTGGCACACAGTATGTGCTCAATAAATGTTGGTTAAGTTGAATTGTCGAGATGTACCCAGGAGAAGCCAGGGCAAACAAATAAAGCCACAGCTATGCCATGGCTGTCACTGAATTGGGCAGAGTATGACTAAGGGTCGGGAGAGGCATAGCTCGGGCTCAGAGGAGAGACAAGCTCCAAGAAGGGGGACTTATTCTGCACCTGGGGCCATAGAGAGACTTCCCAGAAGAGGTGTTTCCAGTGCTGGGGTGCTGGGAAGACCAGGCTGGCCACAGGAGGGGCTGGTGGGAAAGGGCCCAGCCAGATGCAGTAAAAGGCAGGCAGGAGAGGGAGGTTGACTCTGCTGCAGGAACAGCCTCCAGAGCAGCCTCTTTTTGCCTCACTTTCCTCATCTGTAAACTGGGCATAAAAATGCAACCTATCCCTTAGGGTTGTCATGAGGATTGAACAAGTTATTATGTGCAATGTGCTTAGAACGGCCTGGCACAGTCAGGACTTGTGTTTGCTGTTATTAATAATCCAAAAGGAGTCTGGGGTATTGCCGCTCAGCCAGACTTTGACTTAACCTCGCTCCCCCAGAGGAACAGGGTATGTGTGTGTGCACGTGTACACATGGCTGTACACAGCCATGAATGAGCATGTGCCTTATGTGGAATCGCATGGCCCAGCTTCTCCCAGGGAGAAGTGGCAGGTCTGCTTCTCGACTGGGAGGTGGATTAACATGCTGGGCTTTGGGCACTCCCACCCAGGGCCTGCCCAGCTCTCTGGCTGATGACCCCAGGTCAGGCCTGAATGCCCCTCCTGCTTCTGCCCTCCCCTCCCGAGACTCATGCAGGGGTGGTGACAGCGGGGTCCTGAACTGAAGGCTCAGGGCCCAGCACAGCACCTCACAGTGCCCAGGTCTGAGTTCTATCTGATAGCGGGCAGTCCCCGCCCTACCCACAGCTCCTTTCCCAGTCCCCATCCTTCCTCTCACTGGCCCCCCCCCACACACACACACACACTCAGAGCTTTCCCTGGGAACCCAGATCCCTGGCCATGGGGGAGGGGGGAAGGGAGCAGGGGCTGGGGACAGGCCTGGGCCTGGGAGGAGGGAGGTGTCCTGTTTTCCTGGGAGAGGCCTGTCCTGCAGAGAGCCTGCACTGTGAGATTGTCCCCAGACCCAGGCTGGAGTCCTGACTCAGCCTCTGAAGTGCTGGGTAACCTCAGACAAATCCCTGAGCCTCTCAGAGCTCCCATCTCCCGTTTTCGTTTTGTAAAATGGATATAACAGTCCCTGCCGCTTGGAGTGTAAATCAGTTAGTGCACGCAATGCCTGGTGCAAGGCAGGTGCTCAGTGTATGGCGGCCGCTCTTTTGGTGATGCCTTGGGCTCCCAGCATGCTTGCCTAGACCGAGAGGGGACTGCCTTCCCACTGTCCTCTGCCGTCTCTGTCTATACCTTTCCCTCTCCTCCGAGTGTGGGGTGACAGGTTCTGCACCTCAAGATTTCTCCAGAGACTGCATGAGGAATGTGCGTGTGTTGAGCGTGTACGTTGCAAGGTGTGTATGTATTGGTGTATGTGCCTGGTGGGCAGCAGGTTGCTAAGTGTGCACCATGGCGAATGCTTGCCAGTGCTTCTAAGCCTGTGTTTGTGTGTATACATGTGACATGGTGTAGATGGGGAGTGTGGTCTGTTTATATTGGTGTGTGTTTGTGTATGTTTATGATCAAAAGGACAAGTTGGTGTGGGTGTAAAAGTGTGGATGCTGGGTTTGCATCCTAGCCCTGCCACCTTCTAGGTAGGTAACCTCTTTATCTCAGTGTTTTTACCTGTAAGATAATAATAATAATGGTACCTATTGATAACAACATTAATACTGACCTCATCATTCAGCCCCCGAGGACCAGAGGAGTTAATACTCTTAAAGCACTTACAACAGAGCCTGGAAGAAGATAGAGGCGGTGTCAGCTCTTTGTTACCAAGCTCTACTAGCCAGGTTGTAAGCCCCCTGAGAGCAGGGGCAATGTCCGTTATGTTGATTGTGGTTCGACATGGTATCCTTATCACCTGGCCTGATGTCTGCATGTTGTACGAACGTAATGACATGTGAATGACTGAAAGCCTGGACGAATGGTGAGGTTGTTCACGTGTGTGTGATGGGGAATGTGCATGTGTGCATGCGTGTGTGCACGCGCGCGCATGTGTGCATGTGTGGGTGTGCGTGTGTGTACGCGTGTGCGTGTGCGTGTGTGCGTGTGCGTGTGTGTGTGTGTGTGTCTGCTTAGGCTGGGGCATCTCCATCCAGCGCTTTCTGGAGCTGGGCTATTTCAGGAAGCCTCCAGTCTCCTCCTCCTTATGTAAATAAACATGACAGATCCCGTTGCCTGTACCAGTGCGGGGAGGTGGGGGAGCTCCGGGAGTGGGTGGGAGCTGGGAGGCAGCGGTAAGCAGGAGGCCACAGGGCTATGCGTGCCTGTGTGGCCAGCCTCGCAGGCAGCCAGGCAGCCAGTGTGTGCGGGAGGGAGCGTGTGGGGGCGAGGGAGGGGCAGGCTCATCCCTGCCATGCCGGTTGCCGACCGCAAGGGAGGAGGGGGGGCAGGAGGAGCGGAGCTGGCAGCCAGGGCGGCTTGGTGACGAGGCTGGCTAGCCAAACGGAGGTGGCCGTGCTGCCTGCTGCCCGTGATGGGGGGACAGATCACCCGGACCACCCTCCACGGTAAGGCCCCAGCTGATGCCTGGGGGTCCACCCACCCCCAGCCTGGGGACCCCCTGGGGAAGCTGAGGCTGAGGGGCACTGAGGGCGTGGTCATCACCCTGCCTCTTCACCCCGTGGGGGGCTCCTTTGGGCTGCAGGCACTGGGATTGGGGGAAAGCTAGGAGGGCTGGGAAGAGCAGGAAGAAGAGGCTTTCCCTGGCAGCCGGGCGTGAGTCTCCCCATAAAGTCTCCTTGTCCTCTTATGCCCCCAGGGTGCTGACCAGCCCCCAGGTGGCATGCGAGGTTGTGGATGTCCATACCCCTCTTTCCCAGAACTGGGGCAAAGCAGTTTGACAGCTCAGGGGACCTGTTTGTGAGCCGTGGGATGGGGGCCCCGGAGGTCAGCGCCGAGTTCCATGTTGGAGCTGTGGAGAGATGTGTGGGCACACACGTGTGTGCACAAGTGTGCGTGCGTGCCTTTGCACACGGGCATGCAAGTGACAGCCTCCCACAATGCCTGATCTCAGTTCTCAAAGCATGTGCTTTGCTGGGGAGGTGAATGAACTTCTGACCTCTGGGGTTCACGTCCACGATCAGACAGAACAATGGGCAAGCAGGTGAAGGGGTGGAAGGGCGGAGTGCTGGTTGGCATCACAGGGCTCCTTGCTCCAGTTCCTGTCCCCGTATCTACCTGGCTCGAGGGCTGTGGTCTGGAGCGTAACAAGACCGATGTGGCACCAGACCCAGGAGGGGAAGCCTTCTTAAGGATCTGGGAGCTGGGGTTCTTGTAAAACTCTGGTGCCAGAGCTGACCTTGGGGATCCCCTGCCGTGCTCCCCTCTTATGCCCTTGCACAGGGCATTAGGGGATGGGGCAGCCTTCATCTGCTGAGTCCAGTGGGCACTGAGGAACCCGGAGAGGCCCCGGAAGGAAGGAGAGTGGTGGCAGGAGTGAAGAAGGAAGGAGGAATGGGACACCATGGGCAGGAATGGTGACCAGGTGGCTTCCCCTTTCTAGGTGCTGGACTTTGAGAGAGTGCTTTCTAATTAAAAAAGAAAAAGTCAGGGAAGGAGACATGAGAAAAGCAAATCATTGGCTCTCTTAAAAGGAAATGAATTCTGTCCTGGGCCTAGAGGGCTAAGTGACAGATGGAAGGCCTTGGAAGACACATAATCCGGAGCCAGCCAGGGCCAATGTCAGTGGCCTGGGCCTTGGCCTGAGACGCGGACTGGGCTGACCTGGGCCTGGCCCTGCCTGTCTGTGGGGCGGGGTCTCCTCTCAGGGCTCATTGGCCCCAGCGGGGCCTGTTGGCAGAAGGTCTGAAGCTGACTGGCATTTTCCACTGGAGTCAGACTTGGGCCTGGGAAGGACAGAGAGGCCCTCCCAACAGGCTCAGGACGCAGCACACTGTCCTCCAGCTGCCTTGGAGCACAGGCTTCAGAGGACGTGAGGACCTGAGACGACTCGCGACCACCTGAGGTGGCATATGGCCGTCAAGAGCGCAGGCTCTTGAGTAGATACACATGTATTGCGGTGAAAGGCAAATGTCTCCCAGAGCCTGTGTTCTCATCTGTCAATGGGCTAATAATAGTACCCTCATCACAGGAGGATGAGGCTCACATGAGACAATGTGAGTGCGGACTTAACATGGAGAAAACCTAAAGGGCTTAGAAAGGCATTCTGAGGCCAGGGTTGTGTTCCTTCCCTCCCCCGCTCGGGACAGGAGAGTAGCATGGGGTGCCCTGAGAACTCTAGGCATTGGGCATCCAGGCTGGGTGGCCACTGGTTTGTGCTAATCGAATGCCCCATCTGCCTTGGCCCCCATCTTCCTTAGGCTACATCCCTGCTAAGCTGGCGGTAGCCCCCGCCTCAGCCTGCCTTCAACATGAATAGGAGATGGCAGTTGGGGGTTGTAGAGAGGGAGTGTTTGCCTGTACCCACACAGCCCCTTAGCAGAACCCCTGCGTGCATGTACCCATACCTGCGCGCTGACCACCCCAGTGGCTCTGGCTTTGCTTCCTTCTGGGAGGTGAGTTGGGGGAAGTGGGAGATGCAGGGGTTTGTTCCTTCCTAGGATGCTTTCAGCCCTCAGCCTGACTGGGAAGGACATAGTTACAGAGTTCCTGATTGTACATTCACTGTAGGCCTTGGGGTTTTGGTTTGTTTCAAGCTGAAGATCTTGGATTCCTGGGTTACAATGAGAGGTGAGGGAGGTGACAGAGAGTGACCCCAGACTGTTGGTGTGTGTGGGGTTTATCTAGTTGTATGTTTGTGGACATATCTTGTCTGTCTATGTTTCTGGTGTCTGCAGATTGCATATCCGTGTTTCAAGCCTCTTTGAGTATACCCACATAATATGTATTTATCTGTATAATATTCAGGAATTGAGTGTTGTCATGTCTGTGTTTCCATGTGTGAGCAGCCACATTTGTGGGACTCTGTACCTGTGACATGTCCTTGTTATTCTGTAGATGTCAGTGTTTTTGCATGAGACGTGTGTGCGCGCGCACGTGTGTGTATGTGCGCATGTGCACGTGTGTGTATGTGTGTGTGTGTGTGTGTGTGTGTGTGTGTGTGTATAGTGGGGCTGGTGGTGAGGAGTCAGGCTCCTCTGAGAGCAGCCTGGCAGGGGTCCCATGGGAGAAATTAATTCCCGTTTGGAAAATAGTTTCAGCAGTTACATGCTTGATCTCTTTCATCAGCCAGATATCCAGAGCTGCTCCCCGATCTTGAGGGCAGGATGGGGGTGGTGGGACGAGCACAGAGGGAGGCAGCCACAATAGTGGGAGCCCTCCCTTCCACACCTCTCCCCTCTGCTTCCTCCTTTGTCTCTGTCAGTGCTCCCCCCAGGGTGAGGGAGGGACCTGTTGCTGAGGGGTTGATAAGTGAATGACACACACATATGCACCCGGACATCATGTCACCCTGGGTTGGTGTCTGAACCAATAGACCTTAGATACCGGGGTGCAGGGACCTGAGAGATTGGTTCCCACTCTGTCCTATACAGAGGGGGCTGCGGTGGCCTAGAAGGAAATAGCTGGCAACTTAGTCCCTTCCGCAGCTGACTCCCCACTTCTCCTCCTTGGGTTCTTTAATTCTAAACAGGCAGCAGGGGAGAGGGCATTAGTTGGACTTAGGAGACCTGGGATTTGCACAAGAGCCTCCTGTCTCCTGGCAGCAGCTCTGGAAGCTTAGGCCAAGGTGAAGCTGGCAGGTGTGTCTGTGAACACAGGTGTACACGCGTCCCACACCCCACGTGTCCCTGTGGGCTCCGGGAGGGCAGGGATCAGGTTGACCCATCTTCGTATTCTCTTCACCCACCCAGTGCCT
Organism: Hipposideros armiger; assembly: GCF_001890085.2. NCBI lineage: Eukaryota > Metazoa > Chordata > Mammalia > Chiroptera > Hipposideridae > Hipposideros > Hipposideros armiger. Next base: position 5,094,716 of record NW_017731378.1, read on the forward strand.
GGCACACAGTGGGCACCAGCAGCTGCTTGGTCAGGGAGTTAGAGGGATAAGTGAAAGGCACAGGCTCTGGGCCTCTGGACCACATTGCCATTGGGACTCAGGTGACCTGAGGGGGCAGATGGTATGGAGCCATCAGGGATGCTTCAGAGGACATGAGAGCTGAGACCAGGCAAGGCTGAAGAGGAAGGGGAGGGTGGGCATGTGCTCTTGATGAGCGTTTGAATCCTGTTCTCCTCTTACTGGCCATGTGACTTTGGGTCAGTCCCTTAATCTGTCTGTGCCTCAGTGTCCACTTCCATAAATTGGGGATGATAAGGTTTATCCTGAAGTGTTGTAGCAAGGATTAAGTGAGCTAATGGGCATAGGGGTGCCCAGTAAGAACTCTGTAAATGATGTGCTTTTGTGACGGTTTCCAGGGAGGCTTCTCGGGGCCTATGTATGCTTGCGAGTGTGGACACCACATATGCCTGGCTGCCTCCAAGGACCCAGATAGCATCGTCTGCGTCTCTAGCCCTGGGGGGCTCCCAGGACAGAATGTTGCCTGGGTGCTCGTGTCTGCCACCTGGCACACACACTAGCTGTGTGTGTATGCCTGCATGTACACACAAGCGAGTGTGGATCTGTGTAGGGGAAACTGAGGGTGATGTCTGCGTGGTGTGCGGATTTGTGTGACTGAGACATGCTCCCGCTTATTCTCTGAGGCCTAGCCTGGGGCTTGGAGAGGCGCTGGGAAGACAGGGACACGGAACTGAACCCAGAATAGTTCCCACCTGGAATCCCCCTCTGGAATCTTGGGATGGGATGGGAGAGCAGGAGGAGGGCTGGTCGCCTCCCAGCAGTGAAGCGACTGGGAGGCACATCTGTATGCACATCTGGCTGCTGGAAATCAGAGATTGGGATGTCGCAGAGCGAGTGAGAGAAGGAGTGAGAGATTAACTTGGCTCTGAGGGTGCCAATCCTGCCCACTCCCTGCCACGTTCCTTCACCCGCCCACCTTGTCATCATGAATTCGTTCGTCTTTCGTTCGTCTTCCAGGGAGCAGCAGTACCTGCTCTGGGCATGGCTGGGCGCTCTGGGGGACATGATCAGGTACTGCTATGGCCCCTATTCCTAAACTACAAAGGTGCATGCATGGGTGGCCGCAGAGGTCATGGAGAAACTGATTAGAGGGGAGTGGAGGGTTCATGGAGGGGAGAGGGGACTGAACATGCTGGCCAGCCAGCTGGGGCCCACTGAGGACAGCTGTGCAACGAAGACAGACATGAGTTCAGAGCCAACTCCACGGCATCCTAGCTGTGTGACCTTAGGCAAGTTATTACCTCTCAGAGCCTCTGTTTCCTTGTCTATAAAATGGGACTAATTGATACTGTATTGCTGCATAGCATATCCCTGCATAACACATTACTGCATAACAAGTTAGTGGATTAAAACAATAAACATTTAATTATCTCACAGCTTCTGTGGGTCAGGAGTCTTGAACAGTTTAGGTAGGTGCCTCCAGCTTCCTGTTTGTCGTGAGGTTGCAGTCAAGAGTGGCTGTGGTCTCATCTGAATGAAAGCTTGCCTGGAGGGAGTGCATCTCCAAGCTTACTCACATGGCTAGTGGCAGTCTTCCGTCCCTCCCCATGTGGGCTTTTCCTCAGGGCTGCCTTACAGCATGGCAGCTGGCTTCCCCAGAGGGAACAAGAAAGATGGAGGCCGAGGCTTTTTATAACCCAGTCTTGGGACTGATGCCCATTACTTAAGCTGTATTCAATTTGTTAGAAGCTAGTTGCTAGGTCCACTCCACACACACGAGGAGGGGATTTCAAAAAGGGCATGACTGCCAGGCAGTGGGTGAGGGGGTCACGGGGGCCCTTGGAGAGCCTACTTCCCACAGACACCTACCTCTCAGGGATTGGGAATGTGAGACGAGGTTGTACCCAGAAGGCATCTGGTCCAGTGCCTGATACAAAAGAAAAAAACCAACGCTTGTGGCTTTCCTTCTCTCCTTTTTCTCACAGGCAAGTGGGAGCTATTGAAGGTTCCTGAGCAGGCAGGGCTGTAGTCAGGCATGTGGTGTGGGATCATGGTGCTAGGCAGTGAAGGAAGCGGTCCCCTCTTTCTCTGGTTTCTCCACAGCACACCAGAGAAGGCAAGGCACAAAGTGGGTGCTCCTCAGACACTTGCCAATTGATCAGTAGATCGAAGAGCTGAACAGTGGCAACTCATTCAGCAGCTTTTACTGAGCACCTGCTGTGTGCTCTGAGCTAGGCATTAGGGAAACAGCAGTAAAATAGACAACGGTCTCTGCCCTCAGGAGGCTCACAGTCCATCAGGAAGACACACAAGCAACTCTGCAGTCTTTCCTAGCCAGAAAGCTTACTGTAGAACACAGAAAATGACCTGAGTGACTCTTTCTCAAGGATAGCACGAATCAGAACCGTTCTGGGTAGAGAGAAGACATTTCATACAGGGGGTGCCTCAGGGCATTTGGGCTTAATTCTGTGGGGGAATCAGAGTTGAGAAAGGTTGCTTGGGTGCTGGATGTTCTGTTAGGGGTGTGTGGGGTCCCTGGAGGTCCACAGCAGGTCCCCTAACCTGGTCTTGGGTCAAAGAGACTTCTGGGAGAAAGTGGGGCTAAGCCTGGAGGCAAGAGGCAGGTGCGGGGGGCGGGGCTTAAAGGAACCCAGAGAAGTTCACACCTGCCCAGTTTTATACAGCCTTCTCTCTCACCCAAGCCCCCTCCCCACCCTTCAAACTGGCTCCCAGAGTCTTTGAATGCATATAAACTAGTCCAAATCAGGACACCCTGGCAATCTGGGATTAGGGAATTCGGCATAAGAGAAAACAGAAGTGTTCAGCTCCCCCTAGGCTGAAATGAGCCGATCGGTTCCTCTGGTGGTGGCTGCTTTCATATGAGAAAATAAGACCTTACGTTGGGATCAGAGGTTCAAGTTCGTAAAATTCTTTTGTATCTATGAACTCACTGGGTCCTCACAACAACCTGGAGAGGTGGGCAGAGCAGCTATGATGACCCAGTTTTACAGAGAAAGACGTCGAGGTCCAGGGCTTGAACCCAGGGCCACTTGCCTCCAGTGCTGTGCTCTTTGCCCCGCCCCCACCATCCGGAGAGTGAGACAAGCCTCCCTCAGAAGGGATGCACATGGTCATGCCAGCACTGGTCTACAGGCCACAGGTTCAGAACAAGGCGATCCTGAACGCAGGGAGATTCAACTGGTCCTTGAAAGATGGGTGGGATTCGGAGAGGTGTACCTGGGACAGAGCAAAGATAGATACATGGGGTAGGGGGAGTAGGAGAGCACAGACTGATGTCATTAGCAACAATAATTATTATGACCGTTACATAATTATTACTAACTATTAATTATTAATGCAGTTATTAATAGTTATTGTTATATATAACTATGTTAATTATAGCAACCACTTACTGGTTTAGTTTTCCATACCTCATCTCATTTAATCCTCCCAAGAATCCCATGAAGAAGGTCTGCCATGACCCCCGTTTTACAGATGAGAAAAATGAGGCTCCCAGAGGCCTCACAGTTAGTGACAGAGCTGCTGGGTTTGGAGGCAGCAGGCCCTGGGTTCCGATCCGGGCTCTTTGTTCTGGCTGGGTGACCCTGGTGAGTAATTTCTCTTCTGAGGATCTGTTTCAGAGTGACATGGGGGGGCGTATGAAGACACTGCCTGTTAAGCCACATAGAGTTTGGTCATTGTCATTAGTATTGCTCCCTCCCTGTCTCTCCTTGGCAGCTCAGCTCACCCCAGCCTGTGTATCCTGGTATCCCGGGCTCTGCCAAGATGGTTCTGGAGCAGAGCTTGGTGGGGGCAGTGGGGAGGACACTCTGGAGGCTATATTGTGTCCAGGCATCTCCCTTGGGACCCCACCGGGAGGCAGGAATGTGGCTTGGAGCTGGTTGAGGGTCACGTGGAGGGCTGGCAGGCTTGTGTCTGGCAGCTCATAAATGCCCAGGAAGAATGGGCTGTGGCAGAGAGTTTTGTTTGTGTCAGCAGCAGCCTCTTCTGTGTGTGGGGGGCAGTGTCCCCACTGTGGCTCATGAGAAGCTTGTAAACCTGTCACTAGGTGGGGAACTCCTTGGGAGCGCTGCTTGGAGCCAGACGGTGAGATTGGGGTACCACCCAGGACCACTGGCCACTGAGAAAGCAGCTGTACAGTGCACATGCCCAACATCCTGGGTCCCGGGTTGGGGCTGCTCCCCCTGCTGGGACTGGCCAGCCCCTCCTTCACGAAGCCTTTCCCCACTACTCCTGCCATCTTGGACTTGGGGGGGGAAAATGAGCTCTAGTGTTAGATGCTGAGTAGGGTAAAAGACCCTGGACATGGCATTGGAAGGCCAGGGTTCAAGTCCCACTTCTGCCACTTAACTGCTGTGTGACCTCAAACAATTTGGTTAACCAGTCTGAACTGCAACTCACTCATCCATAGAATGGGGACCTTAAGGGGTCATAGTGTATGTCAAAGCAGAGGGAGGGGGCCCTTTTGGATGGTATAGGAAAGGAGTCTTGCCCCAAGCTGGTCCTTGGTATCAGAGCTGTGCTCAGGGAAGGGAGGCTCTGGGGACTGGTTCTTCCAGGACCTTGGTCTCTGGCCCCTGGGTGTCATCACCATATTTGCCCAGAGCCAGTGTTTTCTGTACCTTTACCCAGGGCCCCAGGACCCCAACTGGGATGGGTGGTAGAAAAGGAAGCTGAGGCCCTGCAGTTGGTCCATGGATTGGGTTCTAAACAGAGGCTAGGGAGGGGAGCCCCATAGGAGAGGCTCTAGTCAGCTGCTGGGCTCAGCAGGTTTAGAAAAACTACTTTATTGAGGTTTAGTTGACACACTAAACTACAATGTGTTTAAAGTGTACAATTGGATGGGTTTTGATAAATGCATACTCTCACGAAACCATCACCACAATCAAGATATGAACACATACATCACCCTAAATGTCCCCTTGTGCCCTTCCCTCCCACCCCCACCCCCCACCATCCCCAGGCAACCACCAATCTGCTTGTTATCACCATAGCTTAGTGTGTGTTTCCTAGAAGTGATACACATGGAACAGGGAAAGGAAGGGTTTTGAAAGGAGTGGAGGCCCTGCCGTTGCTTCATGGATTGTGTACACATTTTTTTTTAAACTGGCTTATTTCACTCAGCATAATTATTTTGAAATTCATCCATATTGCCGCCCATATCAGTAGTTCATTCCTTTATTACTGCCAAGTAATATTCCATTGTGTAGATGTACACAATTTATTATCAATTCGTCCAGAGAGTATTTTTGTCATCTATGTTTCCACTTCTACATATGTATACATCCCTAAATAACGTGTAATGTTACCTTTTACCAGAGGTGTTTTTTTTTTTTTTAAAGATTTTTATTGGGGAATTGGGGGATGGGAACAGTGCTGGGGAATTGGGGGAAGGGGAACAGACAAGTTGCTGTCCTTTCGTTCTTCAGTCTAGTTGTGGAGGATGTTGCTTCACTGGCCCAAGTTGGCACCATCATTGCGCTCTTCCCGGGTGAGGCACATCAGTCGCTGGCTTCTGGACGGCCGCTCACTGCAGCTGCTGGCTGCTCACGCTGGCTGCTGGCTACACACGGTAGCCCATGGCAACCCACTGCCACAGGGGCTGCAGCCTACGCCATCGCTGGTGACTCTTGGCAGCCCAGCTCCAGGTTGAGCTGTTGTTCAGCATCTTAGCTGTAGAGGGCAGTGTCACTGGCCCTCATATGTGGGATCCGAACCGGGGCCCTCTGGCATCCCAAGCCAGTTCTTAACCAACGCGCCACTCGGCCGGCCCCAGAGGTATTTTTTGAAACCAAGAGTCCAGCTGTGTCTGAGGCTGGCCTGAGCCCAATGGGTATGTCTTCCAGGCAGGGCGCCTGTAACCATGACCACCTTTTGCCCTTCACCCCGACTGTTCCCTACCTTGGAATGGCCGCCCCTGCTCTGCGTTATCCAGGGGCCACTCAGCCTCTTCCAGGTAGCACTCCCAGATTGTCCAAGTCTCCTCCAAGCAATTCCAGCCCTCAGTGCTTTGCAGCTTTCAAAGCCCATGAACACTGTTTGGCAATTCCGGCCTTGTCTCCTTAGAGCAAGGCGAGATCCTTGTGCCACCCCAGCTCCCACCTCATGGGCCTGGCATGCAGGAAGCTGCTCCAGAGAGTCTTAGAGGCTGACAGGATGTCCGGTTTGCCCTGGACAGTGGACACTGGTGTCTGAGGCCCTCTTCGAAGGAGGAAGCAAAAATGCAAAATGATGTGCTATAATGTAAAATGATGCAAACCAATGCAAATACAGCCTAGACTGAAATCTGGGTTTCCTCCTTCCCTGTCTCCTCCCTCCTTGTCTTCCTCTCCTTCCTGGAAGCCCCTCCTCCCCTTTAGAGTGTGGCAGGTCGCTGGGCAGTCCTGATGCTGACCGAGCTTTCTGTATTATTAAATTCCTGCCTCGGAGGTTTCAAAATTTGAAACATCCCAAGCCTCTGTCACATTCTGTGGCTTTCTTTTCCCGCACCCCTATCTCCCCCTCTCCGTGTCTCTCCTCAAGATGACGAAATAGGTGGGGCTGCCCTTCCTGATGGTTGGGGCACAGATATTGGGGAAGAAATGAACACTCCCCCACAGCCCCCTGCTGCCAAGGCTGTGCATTCATGCTGCCAGTGCTACTGATACATGTCTTAGAGCCACAGAGTAGAGGCCACCCATTGTGTCAGAGAGGGGAAGTGACTTCTTCAAGGTCACACAGCCAGTTAGTGACAGACACCAGCCACCTCACACCTTGTCCTGTGTTCTTTCATCTCTCCGCCCTATCTCCTGGACACCAACCTCACATGTTTGTAAAGCACCTTTTCCTGGACCAAGGCCTGTCTCATACTCTATCCCATTTTGGGGTGTGGTAGAGCTGTCTGTGGAAGAAAAAGCCATACTTCTCTGGCCAGGGGTTCTTGGGGGAAGATCCGAGTTTTGTTCGGAAGCCTGGGCAGAGGTCCACCTGTGTCCAAAATGCAGGCACAGGCAGGGTAAAGTAGGAAGGCAGCCTGGGGTGCAGGGAGGTGGCCCTAAGGAGGGAGGAGACGGGTGTGGTCCTGAGGCTGCAGAGCCTGCCCCACCCACCTTCCTGGTCTCCAATGGCAGCCACATGGTCACTCGTTCACTGCAGTTCAGCCTTGTCAGCCGAGCTCCAATGCCTTCTCCTCCTCCTCAGGTTCCTGAAGAAGTGACCTGCCTGTATGTCCTTTTGGCACATCACTGCCTGCCATTTATATTATGATTTCTGTCCATGTCTAATCTCCCTTCCTGGACTATTGGCTTCTTGAAGACAGGATCTATGTATGTTTCATGCCTGCATCTTCAGTGTCTAGGACAGGGCTTGGTATTCAACAGATACATAATGAATATTTATTGAATAAAATAAATTATGGTGGTAGTATGTGACAGTGTATGGTGGTGGATGTTAGTAGTAAATACCGATTCATCACAAAGGTCGATGGTGGTAAATACTAGTGAGAAACAGTAGATGGTAGTTGGTGATGGTGGGAGGTGATGGGTGAAGGACCAGGGTAGATGAAGGTGGTAGGTGGTGATGTATGACAGATGGGGGCAGGTAGTGGTGTAGGTAGGTGATGGATGAAGGACAAGGGTAGGTGTTGGTGATGGGACGTGATGGTAAAGGGTGAGGCTGGATGGTGGTGGGAGGTGATGGGTGAAGGATGAGAATAGATGGTGGTGGATAATAAATGTTGGTAGATGGTGAAGTAGGAAGCAGCAGGAGAAGGATGGTGGCAAAAGGTGGCAGGAGTAGTGGGTTGCAGTGATGGACAGTGGGTGACTTCTGCTTATGCCCCATCCATCTGCCCTTCCCTAGGAGACCCTAGTCCAGTTCTTGGACTGCCAAGTTCTCTGACCCTGTGGCTTGTTCCTTTGTAGACTCCATTGGGAGTCCCTTCCCTGTCACCTCTCACCGATGTCACCACAAGCAGAAGCACTGCCCGGGAGTGCTGCCCGGCGGGGTGCTCCCGGCCACGCCGCTGCTCTTCCACCCACACACCAAAGGCTCCCAGATCCTCATGGACCTCAGCCACAAGGCTGTGAAGAGACAGGCAAGCTTCTGCAACGCCATCACCTTCAGTAACCGCCCAGTCCTCATCTACGAGCAAGTCAGACTGAAGGTGGGCATCTAAACTTTCTCCCCCCATCACTGCCTTCTCTTACAGCCATTATGAAACCCTGCCCCTTCTCTTTCCCGTCTGCTGCCACTTCTACCCTTCCTTGTCCTTCCTCTTTCTCTTCCCTCTTCTTTACTCCTTTCTCAACCGTTCCTGCATGACAAAGAAGGAAGGTGTGTGTGTGTGTGTGTGTGTGTGTGTGTGTGTGTGTGTGCGCGCGCGCGCGCGCGCGCGCGCGCGGGGTTGGGGGTTGGGGGGTGCGGGGGAGTGGCCATGGGAATCACTAGGTCTCACCAGACTGGTGGGAAGGCTCCTGAGGGAGACAAAGGAGCCCCAATGGTGGGCGAGCTGCGCAGTATGACTCCTCATGAAAGACTGCCTGGGGGTGGTCTGCAGAAAAAGGCGCACTCCCTTCCCCTTGGGCTCTCTGAGGTGGGGAGACGCTGGGCTGGGGGCGGGGGAAGCTGTCTGAGGTCAGCACCCTACCCCTCAGATCACCAAGAAGCAGTGCTGCTGGAGCGGCGCGCTGCGCCTGGGCTTTACGAGCAAGGACCCCTCCCGCATCCACCCTGACTCGCTGCCCAAGTATGCCTGCCCCGACCTGGTGTCCCAGAGCGGGTTCTGGGCCAAGGCGCTACCCGAGGAGTTTGCCAACGAGGGCAACATCATCGCTTTCTGGGTGGACAAGAAGGGCCGTGTGTTCTACCGCATCAACGACTCGACCGCCATGCTCTTCTTCAATGGGGTCCGCACAGCTGACCCGCTCTGGGCCCTGGTGGACGTCTACGGCCTCACGCGGGGCGTCCAGCTGCTTGGTGAGTGCCCGTGCCCTCCGGCCCCTTAGGTGCAGGGCGCACCTCTAGGTGCTGTGGTTTGAAGGGAAGCTAAGACTGGTGACTGCTCTCAGGTCTCCAGCACGACTCCCAGTCCAGGACCCCTCCCACCTAGTGACCCTTGTGCGTGTGCAGCCAAGTGTGTATGCGTGTGCACACATAGACTCTGGGTACAGATCAGCCCATTGGCAAATTGGCTGTGTCGCGAGGAGGAGCCTTCATGAGTCTCATCTGTAAAATGGGTTGGTGGGAAGAGGAAATTCAGTTAAAGAGGCTGTGAGTGAGCCTAGCACAGCCATAGGTACCAAGTCACTGCTCAACACCTGTTCTTCTCATCTCCCATCCCTGCAGAGAAAAATGCCATGGAAGTGGCTGAAAAACGTTTTCTCTCTTCTTTTTTTCCTTTCTGACTTGAGAGCCTAGAAACAGTGAAGCTCTTTTTTTTTTTTCAAAACACCTTTATTTGACTGAAAAAGGCAATGGGGAAAAAAAGAGAAGGTGAATGTAAAAACAAAGAAATGGGTCATCAGTAGCTTTTCTTTTTGTTGAGTTCCCAACACAAGGAGGCTGTTTTTATTAATTGTTTGGGAACGTGCTGGTTTTCAACCAGACAGAAGTGTTTCTATATTCCCATGGACATGTTAAGGCTCTTCTGGGTCTCATCAAGTGAAGAAGAGAGCCCAGGCTGCCCAGGGATAATCCGCTTTCCATTCCTTGCGTGAAATGGGTGCACCTGCAGGGCTCCTACCCGCCAGAGACTGACAGGGCAGTGGTGATGCTCTTGGGCTGCAGAGTCAGACATACCCACGTTGGACCCTGGACAGCCTCTACTAACAGTGGGACCTCAGCTTCCTCATCTCTAAAGTGGGGGTCCTTTTCAGAGTCGTTTTGAAGGCTCAAAGAGCTGAGTTACATGAAGCAGCTGACACATAGTGGGTATTCAATGACTGTTAGTCACCCTTACCCATCCTGGAGAGGGTAGTGCCTAACCTAAGGCTCAAGTGAACACCTTCCCTCCGCTCTGGTATCCTGAGGGCCCCACACTTCAACTTTGGGGTTCCAAAGCTTGAGTTTGAGCTCAGATACTTCTGTCGGAGCCCCAGTCTTCTCTTCTGTAAAGTGGTTGGGAATACTATGACTTAGCCCAGGCGCATGGCCACATGGTGGGAGACAAAAGAATGTCTCAGCTCTTGAGAAAGCCACAGTCCTGTTGCAGGGTCGGTAAGGCAAATGGAAGCAACATTCTTGCTTTTCCCTAGGCAAAGAATGCCCTTCCCCACAGTCCCTAAAGATCAAAATGCCACTCTGGCTTCAAGACCCAGCTCGAAAGCCACCTCCTCCCTGAAGCCTTCTGGGTGGAATTCTCTCCTCCATTCCTTGTATCCCACTGCGTGGCACCTGCACTTCTCTCAGTGATGAGGCATTGGCTGAGCCTTGGTCATCCATATGTCTGTTCCCACACAAGATGGGGAGGGCTCGGAGGGAGGAACTCATTCTCAACCAGCCAGCTTCCTCTCCAGAGTGGAATCTTGTGCTGGGTTGCTGAGGAATATTTACAGGTGGGTAGAGAGTGGTGGGACGGAGAGATGATTTATTAGATGAAGGAAAAGGTGTGGGGGCAGCACTGAGGTAGCCCCAACCCTGCTCACAGAAGGCCCCAGGCTCAATGGGAAATTAGGGAGATAAATCAAACACTCCAGACATGATTAACCGGAGAGAAGACAGTAAATTGCTAAACGCTGTGCTCCTAGGATCACGCCCCTCAGCAGCTGGCCCAGGTGGAGTGTTTTTATCCTCACTTGGCGGGGAGTGAACTGAGGCCCAGGGAAGACCTGGCTCACCTGTGTAAGGATGTGGGTGGAGCTGGGACTTGAACTGGGCGTTCTGATGCCAACAGCAGTGCCTTTCCCATTACCCTCCAGTGGGATTAAACATGAAGGGAGGCGGGAAATCAGAGGAGGCTGAGCTCAGTGAGAGAGGATGGAGTTCAGGAAGGCTTCTTTGAAGAGAGGGCTTAGTCTGGGACTACAAGTTCCAGAAGGGTTGGAGGGACATGGGGGGCGTGGGGATGAAGGGGACATGCCAGGTGAGATGGGGCTTCCAAACTTCAGGGGCCGAGGGAGGGGCCTGGAGAGTAATCTGAAGGGCCCCACCCTGGGGCAGAGCCCAGACTTCCGACCTGGCACAGCCCCAATCCCCTTTTTTTACTATAAATGGGTTTTCATGCAGTATTTTCAGTTGCATTTGGATTTCCCGGCAGGCTCCTCTCTGTACACCCGATAAGGCCAAGGCCCCAGTAATTCCTGTCCCAGCTGTAAATCACCATAATCCCTGGGCATTTTCAAACACTGATTATGGCCCCTAAATTCAATTAGCAGATTAAAATATCTCTTCATTTTGTTCTTTCTAAATGGATTTTTTTTTTAAGAGTTCCATCCAAGATATCTTCAGAGGTGGATATGCTGCTCTATGCCCTCATTTGGTGCTCCTGCCCTCTGGGATATGCCCGCTGCCCTATATAGTCTCAGGGACAGTCTTCCTCCCTCTCCTCTTTCCTCTCCTTCCCACGTCCCACGTCCCCCCCTTTCCCTGCCTGCCACGTCACTGCACCTGTGTCCTCCTGGGCCTCCCTCCCTCTACCCAGGTCCCTCTGGCTCCTCTGGCTTTCCCTGCTTTCCCTCCTCTGCAGGTGTCACTCTGTCTTGGTGGCTCTGAGGATGGGCCTGTATTTCTAGGGTGATTGTCCCCCAAACCAGTGTCTCATCTTTAGAAATTTCCTGCCAGGCCTGTCCCCTCCCCTCCTGCCTCTGTTTGGAACCTGTGGCCAAAGTTCTCCAAACCTCACCTGGTCAGTGTCTGCTCCTCAGACCGGAGACACCCTGGCGTACCTGGCATAGAGTAGGTTCAAAAGTCAGGCTATGGGCGGATTGGCCACCTCCCCTGACAGAGTAGAGGCAGGGCTGGTGTCTCTCCCGGACTGATTCCTCCAGACAGGTACCCCCCCCCCACACACACACTGCCCTAACCATAACCCAGGCCCACGGGTGCCCATGCCATGGCCCCAACTGGCCTGCTTCAGGCTCCCGTTATGCTGGAGTTCAGCAGATCACCCTCTTCCCTCGGGGCACCCTGGCTCAAGCCTGGCTGGTATCTCCAAGAAAAACAGCTTCCTACCTCCAGGAAGAAGGACCTGCCAGCAACTAAATAAATACAAATTTTATGGGGTGATTAATACTTGGAGCGATAAGCTCCTATCCCAGTTTTTCAAGCTCTCTCTGCTCTTCTCAGAAATGTTAGCTCAGGAAGAATAGCCATGGATCCTGGCAGAAAGCTGATGAGCCAAGATCCACTTACAGGGTGCATCTGAACACCCCTCTCTGCCCACCACAGCCTAGGCACTGTGCAGGGTTGGGAGGAGACACAAGAACGGAAAACCCCTCTCCTTGAAGAGTGTTTACATTAGGAGGACACACCATATAAGTGGTCTGAGGTGACCTAAATCCAATTCTACAATTAAGTGTGGCTGAAGATTAAAACATGTGTGTGTGTGTGTGTGTGTGTGTGTGTGTTGGGTGCATCTGGACAGCAATCCAGGAGGACTTTCTGTAGGGGGTGAGCTTTAAGTCAGGAACCAAGGGAGGTGGAAAGGAACAATTTAGGCCAGTCAGGAGGGCTGTGCATAGGCACAGAGGTGGGAATTAGTGGTCATCCAGGGATCAGATCCTTCAGGGGAAGGGGTGTAGTGGAAAGGTAGCAGATGACTTGTGGAAAAGAGGTAGGCACAGGTGGGGAGCCGTGAGAGTAGAAAGCTTCCAGCAGCTTCTGTGCTGTCAAGTTTTTCAGTAAGAGGGAATGTGGCTCAGAGATGAGGAGGGGCCTCCCTAAATTCTCCCAGCCAGTCAGAAGACAGGCTGGGACGGAATTCAGCTCTCCCAGGCTGATCTGGGCATAAAGGTCAGCGTGAGAAGACTTACTGCCACATCAAAATGGTAGCGGCTGAGCCCAGCAGGGCGTTAGGAGGGCATTAGGTGGAGGCACCCGTTAGGTGGGTGCATGGCATTTTGCCTCTTCCCTACCTCTGCCCAGGTTCCCAGGTTTTGGTAAAAGATCCCACCTGCCTACTGTGGAGAGGTATGGACGGAGACTCTCAGGGTAGCTTCCTAAAGGCCAGGCTGCTGCTGGACCAGTTTCCGGGGTGGCAGGCCAGCCTGGCTGCCCTGCAGTGAGAGGCCTGGGCCGTAGGTCAGGACCCCGCTCCAGGATGTGCCTCAGCTTGGCAGCACAGAGAGTGTGAGCCACCCGGCCGGCTGAGGACCACACTGCCATACGGGGCTTCCGCTTCCCAGGCTAAACCAATATTTACCTTCAGCTGTGGCTGCCAGGGCCTGAGAGGCAAATATTAGTTTAAGGAGCCTGAGCCAAGCTCTTGGGATGGGGGAAAGAGCCGAGGATACTAATCATGATTTCTTCCTCTTTGACAGTTTTCATTTCTTCTCGATTCAAAAGATACCTTACTGTTCCTTCTGCTTCAGAGACTCTTCCAGGCACGCCCTTTCTGCTCACCCCAAATTCTGCCAGTTATATCAGGGCCCAACACCAAGCCCTCCCCTCCACCAGGAAGCCTTCCCTGGCCTCCCCTGTGCTCGATGACCCTTCCTCCTGACCACCAGCAGTGCGTGGAGGTCTAAGTGGTATTGGCTGTTCGGCATCATGTATTGTCTTGCTCTTTAAGAAGACAGCATAAATCCTCTTTTGTATATGTAGTAAAGAAAGCTATTATTGTATCCATTTTGCAGATAAGAAAACAGAGGCTCAGAGAGGTATGATAACCTGCCCAAGGTCATACAGCTTAGTGGAGCTGGGACTTGAGCCCTGGAGGGTGGGCTACATTATTTCCCAGCTTCTCTAAGCATGAGTCCATCTAGCCTCCCTCTTAAGTCTGGATCCCCCCAAAATGTGGAGCCGTGGCCCCCCTATGTCTTCTAGAATAGAGCTTACAAGAGCGCAAACCATCAGGGATCCATTGCACATGTTGGGTACTGATAGGCCACAGGGGAAGGGTGGCAATGGGGTGCCCAGGATCCTGGTTCAGTGGTGAGGGTGGGTTTGCCTGCCTTGTAATTAGTTCCCTGAAGGCTCCTGAGGGCTTTGTCTGCTTCTGTTGTTCATGGCGCACTCTAGTTTTCTACCAGAATGAATCTATCTAAAGAGCAACCATATATAATTGCCAACATTGGACTGTTTCTAGTGTCCAGAAATGACAATTTCATATGTTTTCATCTAGAATCTCTTTGGCCCAAGATATAGTTCTGAGGATGTTGGAGAGACCTTGGGCACCCAGGATGAGATGTGTGTGTTGCGGAGGGGCTGGGGTCTTGTAGTATTGGGGACAAAGACCTAATTTCAGAGGCAGGAGACCTGCCTGAATCAAGACTTGACTCAGCCACTCACTAGCTTTGGGCAAGGCTTTCAGCTTCTCTGTGTCTCAACGACCTCATCTATTATTTGGTCATGATTCAATTACACATGCACCATTTACCTCACAGATAGCCTGTGAGCCTCACGGATGTGTGAAAGTGTTTATACAAATGGGAAGGGCTATTGTTTTTAGGTTGAAAAGGAATACTTAATTTAAAAACATCACCAAAATAGACAAACCCCCAAGCCAGTTCTCTCACTGGAAGAGGGAGCCTTAAAACCAAGTCCCTGTACCTGGATGAAAGTCAAACCATAAAATCTAAACCGTTTCATGAAACAAGCTCTATGGTGCTCCAGCTGGGTTTCTTGGAGCACCGGGGTTCCACAGGGGCATCTCTTTGGTGGCTGCGTGGCAGGGCTCTATGGCCACCTCTTAGACTTCAACCAGAGCTTTAGGTTCCGTTGGACAAAAGGATTCCATTTTTTAAAAAATTTGAAAACTGCCAGACCAGATGACTCTGAGAATCTGTAAGTCGAAGATTCTGTGGCTTGAAGGTTCTATAAATTTAAGAGCCTGTGACTCTGAGTGATTCTGGGACATTCTGCCCTCCCCTCCGTGAGCCTCAGAAAGTGTATTTGTTTCTCCTAGCTTTCCTGTGGTGAGGTTTATATGGGGAGGGTGGAGGCGGGTGTGGGTTTCGGGGGGTACTGCCCAGAGGGGTGGAGAACCCCTCTTCCATCCAGCTCTTGCACCGCCCTCCCGGCTCCTTCCCCTGCCCTGTGCCAGATGGAGACCGGCAGGAGGATGTTTATGGAGACAGTAAATGGGCTGGCAGCACCTTCCAAACAGGGGCTGGCAGATATCCGCCAGCTAGCTCGGAGGCTGCAGGCTGACCCATGGTTAAAGATTATCCAGAGTTCCAGATGTGAGAATCGAAACAAACAAGACGGGCTGATGGCAGGCCCTGCTTCAAAGGAGCACCTCGCCTGTCCCCTGAGACCCCCTGCACCAGTGTCCAGGCCCGGCCTTAGTTACCCTGCACTGGCTGGCAACATGTGGGAGGACCTGGTGGGCGTCTGGGTGAGTGCTGGCCTTACTGCCCTCCCCCTGACCCCTCAGCTCCTCGCCTTTCCTTTCTCCTCACTGGCCTCGCTCAGACTGCTCTCCAGGCATTTGCTAACGTACTTTTCCCACCCACCTGAGCGCCTCTCACCTCTGTCAATTCAAACACTCTTGTCCTTCAGGGCCCAGGTCAAACTGTGTTTTTTTCCAAGATGCCGTCTCTGAGTCACTCCGAAACAGGAAGGGGGACCTCAGCCTCAGTTGGAGAGCATCACCCTAAAAGGGATATTTATCCTAAAGAAGAGAAGGCTCTTTCTTCTTCTAAAGGGGTCCCCAAGGAGTGGATATAGAACACATATGGATCCATGCAAAGAAACATTTTCTAACAGTTGTAGTTGTTCAGAGATAGGGATAGATAGCCTTGGGAGGTGGTGAGCTTCTTGTCCCCAGAGGCATTCTAGCCAAGGCTGCATGAGAACTTGGCAGAGATAAGTAGATTTCCTCCTTCTCCTTTAAGGTCCTGTCTAGCCCAAGACACTAAGAATTTTGTAACGAAATTGTGTTCAAATATTTTCATGCCTCCAAGCTTCAATCCTTCTAAGGGCTACTGGCTCCCCAGGGTTTTTCCCTCTCTCCTTAACTCCTGCCCTGGGTTAGGCACACAGCGGCTCAGTGAGTGGATACCCTGAGTGCCACCCCCAGGGCAAGAAACCCCTGGCCCGATCCTCCCTGCCCTTTGCAGGGCCTGGTTGTTTCTGCCCTGGCCCAGGAGATCTGCAGAGCCAAGGCCAGGGACCAGCTTAGGCAGAAGCTGAAGGCTGACAAATTATTCCCTGAAAGAGGGGACAGGAGAGGGTAGCCAGTTTAGCAGCTTCTCCCTTGGCCTTGTGCCACCCCTCCCCCCGTCATAAAACCTCCAAAGTGGGCAGCTGTGGGTCCCAGGCACAGATTACATAACTTGTTGCTTTCAAACCTGGGACCACTGCTTGGGGATATAGGTTGCTTGTCTGGCTTTTCCAAGCTGTCCCCGAGGGTGTAGTCCTGGGCTGAGGTTGGTTCCATGGTGTTCTCCCTTGGCTTTGGGAGCCCAGACCCTTCCCTGACCCCTGACTTGATGTCAGCTCACCCAACTGTGACCCTTGCTGTTCCTTCTGGGGAGGGTGCTCTGATCAGCTCCTCAATCTCAAGTTTCATCTATTTCAGGGCCCTGGCGCAGCTGGACACACCGATGGGATTGTTATTTTGGAGCTTGCTGGCGGCATGCAGCTGCTCCTGACCCCAAGGGCTGGAGGGGATGGGATAGAAGACATACTTGGGCTGGGCACTGGCCCCAGGGATTCTGTTTTTAGCTGTTTCCCAGCATCTCCTGTACCTCCTCTCCCAACTCCTGCAATATTTCAGGCAAGGCCAAAGGGGTGCATTTTCCTGCCCTTTCTCTCTCTCTACCCTCCCCCCGCAACTGTTTCTCCTTCCTTCTCTTCTTTCTCCCCTAATCTCCACTTGTATCTCCTTCCTGATCTTTTTTTTTTTTTTATTGGTGAATTGCGGGGATGGGAACAGTGCTGGGGAATTGGGGGAAGGGGGACAGACAAGTTGCTGTCGTTTTTGTTCTTCAGTCTAGTTGTGGAGGATGTTGCTTCACTGGCCCAAGTTGGCACCATCATTGCGCTCTTCTGGGTGAGGCAGATCAGTCGCCGGCTTCTGGACGGCCGCTCACTGCGGCTGCTGGCCGCTCACGCTGGCTGCTGGCTACACACGGTAGCCCATGGCAACCCACTGACACAGGGACTGCAGCCCACGCCTTCGCCGGCGACTCACGGCAGCCCAGCTCCAGGTTGAGCTGTTGTTCAGCATCTTAGCTGTAGAGGGCAGTGTCACTGGCCCTCATATGTGGGATCCGAACCGGGGCCCTCTGGCATCCCAAGCGAGTTCTTAACCATCGCGCCACTCGGCCGGCCCTCTCCTTCCTGATCTTTAGTCAGTGATGTCGTTTAGTGATTATGTCTTGGGTGTCCGGCATAACTGCCATAAAGTCTTACATTTAGGCTCAACAATAGCGCAGGTTGCCTGGGAGGTGGTGAGTGCCCAGTAGTAGGCATGTTCAAATAAAAGAGGACTGCATATTCAAGTAGAAGGGGACCAGGAAAGCTCACATCCAGCCCCATTCAGAAATCTGTTTTGAGGTTCTGCCCAGCTCCATGGGCTCTGACTGATTGTCCTGAGTGTATGTGGGGGGTGGGGAGAGGAATGTGGAGTGAAGACGTATGTGGGCCCCCGTGACAGCCTTGATCCTGTAGACCCTGGCTGTGCATCTCTGAGCCACTTGTTTCCTCCTCACCCTGCTGTCCTTGTCCCTTCCCCTGTCTGTCTCCAGTGATCTGAAGTCCTCAAGGCCATTGCCTGGAATCCCTGAGGGGTGGGGGAGCAGGGGCTGTTCCCTGAGGTCCAGGTCAACCCACAGCCCTCCCTAGGTCCCCACTTTGCCTCTTGTGCTTCTCCCTCCTGCTCAGGCCCTCCTCACCTCTGCCTCTCTGCAGCCCCCAGCCTCTCTGCACCATCGCTGTCACAGAGTCAATTCCCTGGAATAATCGCATTTTCCGGTTGGCTCCCTTCCCCTTGCCAAGCATGATGCTGGGAAATCCCAACCAGCCAGGCCCCACGAGACTTTTTCAGAGAGACAGGGGACTTGGGGGGAGGGCCCAGCACTCTCGCCTTGCCTGGGCCCAAACAACACTGTTCCTGGAAGGGGCAGGGCAGTCGAGGGGAGAACAAAAACAGGGAAGCTTTAGGGACTGTCTCTAGATGCAGCTAGAGCTGAATTCTAGCCTCTGCTGCTCATACCAGTCCCATACAAGCTCTGCTCTGACACCAAGCACCCCAGCCATCCTTACCCAGTTTTTGAAGAGAAAGCACAGTTTCCCATGGGGAAGCTCAGAGAAAAGGCCCTTAGGGAGGGGTTGGCCCATGATATGGCCTGCGGTGGCGCTAACCAAATTTGGGGACTTCCACAGAAGGAGTTTAATAAAAAGGAAGGCTAAAACTGAAGACTGTGGCATCAGGCATTAGACCTTGCTTCAATCCTGGATCTGCCATTTGGCAACTGTCGCATAACATCTCTGAGCTTTATCTGTACAGCAGGAGCACCTCCACGGGAAGCTTTAGGGATGAAATGCAGAAGCAATTCATTGCACGTTATCACTTTTATGATATATTATAGGACTCCATAAAGCTGGGCATAACACAGCCATTTAAAATATATGGTTTTAGAAACAGTCATTGGCATCAAAAGGTGTTCAGGACACAGTAAGTGGAGACGCTAATTTTGAAAAGGAAATCTGTATGACAGGGTTCTTAGTCGGGAGTCCAGGCCCATGGGTGGCTTTATGTGATGTCCCGAAACTGCCCACAGAATTTAGGGAGAATGTACATTTTTCTGAGGAGGAGATAGGTTAAAGTTATCACATTTTCAAAGGGATTTGTTACCTATAAAAGGTTAAAAACTACTGGCGTTTAGCATAATTCAATTTTTGTATTAAAAAAAGTTAACGAAAAATATATTGAAATAAGTCTGGAAGGTCACACATCCAAATATTAATAGTATTTTTCTCTGGATGGTGTGGGCTGACAGGCAATTACTTTTTCTTTTTGCCAAGCTGTCTTTTCTACAAACACAGTCTGTATGACTTGTATGATTAAAAAGAGACATCTTTTGATTTCCTGTTAAGTCACTTTCAAAAGGATAGCTTGGATACATTTAGGTAACTTCTCACAGCTGCACTATCCTCCTGTGGCAACGATAACTTTAAAAGGTAACTGTTGGGATAAGATGAGACAATTTATGCAAAGAGGAGTTCTGGGGATGTTTCCAGGGCATTCAATACATATTTACTGCTTGTCTACTAAATGCTCAGGGCTGTTCTAGCTGCTGAGGATAAAGAGGGAGGTCCTCAGGAGTTACATTTTAAAAAACCCACAAAAAAAAACTCATAAGCATACCAATCACGTTTTTAATTTTGTTACAGGAACCCCAATATTTGAGTCCTTCTGCCTGTGCTCACTGGCCCTAAAGAAATGCATGAGCAGCTGTTTGCAGTATAGAAAGAAAAATAGATTAATATTGAATTAGCCGACCAGGAATACAGGGAGCTAATACCCGATTCTCCCATGGCATGTAGGTTACAGGTTATGTAGGGCAAAATCGCAAGGGGCTGGTGTTAGGGATTCCGGGTTGTGCTGGGAGCTGATTGGTCAGAGGTGAGGTAAGTGTAATAAATCATTTCTTCAGGTCTTGAGGACAGCTCTGAGGTCTGCTCAGGAGTCCCTCTGTGATTTCATGGGAAAGTAGCCAGGGGGTCTTTCCACCTTAGGGCTCAGGACCTGAAACATAACTTAGGTCCAGATGTTATCTTTAGCCTGCCAGAAGTCCAGCCCTTGTGACTATTAGTCAGGTCCGGGCCACTGTCTTTTGCTGCCTCCGGGGTTTGCTGATTTTCAAGGGGGAAAGGCTAGGTATGTGAGGGGGTGTAGAGAGAGAGATGATTTCTAGAGCTAGGATTAAAGCTAAATTTAATCAAAGTCATAATGACCCTCGGTTTCAATTTTGGTGTCTTTCCTCCCAGCCTTAATCCTTCCTTAAATAATTAGATGTCCCACACAACCTGGGTTTCCCAACTTTGTTCTTTAATGTTCCAGGCATTTTCTAGTCCTTTAAAAGTCTGGTAAGTGTTTTGATGGTGCATTTTTTAAAGACTAGTCGGAGGGTGCAGGCGATGGGGACCGGCCCCAGCGGGGCCTGCCTGACGTTTGCCCTGTCTCTCCCCTCCCTGGCCGCAGACAGCGAGCTGGTGCTGCCGGACTGCCTGCGGCCGCGCTCCTTCACAGCCCTGCGGAGGCCGTCGCTGCGACGCGAGGCCGACGACGCGCGCCTCTCCGTGAGCTTGTGCGACCTCAACGTGCCGGCTGCCGACAGCGACGAGGCCACGCCACCCGCCGGCTGCCCCATCCCGCAGAACTCGCTCAACTCCCAGCACAGCCGCGCACTCCCGGCGCAGCTCGACGGCGACCTGCGCTTCCACGCGCTGCGCGCCGGCGCGCACGTCCGGATCCTTGACGAGCAGACGGTGGCGCGCCTGGAGCACGGGCGCGACGAGCGCGCACTCGTCTTCACCAGCCGGCCCGTGCGCGTGGCCGAGACCATCTTCGTCAAGGTCACGCGCTCGGGCGGCGCGCGGCCCGGCGCGCTCTCCTTCGGCGTCACCACGTGCGACCCCGGCACGCTGCGGCCCGCCGACCTGCCCTTCAGCCCCGAGGCCCTGGTGGACCGCAAGGAGTTCTGGGCTGTGTGCCGCGTGCCCGGGCCCCTGCACAGTGGCGACATCCTGGGCCTGGTGGTTAACGCTGACGGCGAGCTACACCTCAGCCACAACGGCGCCGCCGCCGGCATGCAGCTGTGCGTGGATGCTTCGCAGCCGCTCTGGATGCTCTTCGGCCTGCACGGGGCGGTCACGCAGATCCGCATCCTCGGTGAGTGCTCCCGGCCACGCGCTGGCTTTCCCCGACGGCCCCCTAGGGCTGGCCTCAGCTGTCCTCCTCCAGACTTAGCATCGCGCCCTTCCTGGAGGAGGGGGCCGGCCCCGGGTAGGGCAAAAGAGAGCCCAGTCCACCCCGTCATGCAGTCTTGCCAAGGAGTTGCAGACACTGAAAAATGTGTTCTGGGCAGGACTCTATTGTCTAGTCCGAGGCCCTCAGATCTCACCGGATGCACCCTGGGGAGGGGAGAAAAGCATGGATCATTGAATTGCACTCCGATTCTGATTAACCCATATTCCCATAGATATGTAGATAGAGCTATCTATATCTATCTATCTATCTATCTATCTATCTATCTATCTATCTATCTATCTATCTATCATTCTATCATTCTATCATCTATCTATCATCTAGAAACAGCCCAGGTGCACACATTCCAGTAGCCACTTAAAAATGAGAAAATATTGCCTCCACCAGTAACTAACTTTTTGAGGCACAGTTTCCATTTCTCCAAAATGGGAATAAGGCCTCTGCCTCTAAGGATGGTTGTGTGTCTAAGTAAGAAACAGAGTTTGGTGTGTCCGTAGCCAGGTGCCTGTGCAGGGTGGTGCCTGGATTGGGGGCCTGTGAGGCATCCTGAGCAGAGGGCCTTGGAGGAAACGGGGTTGCAGAGATCTGAGCCTTACTTTCCTGGGTTTGAGTGGACAGACTTGGAATGGATTTGGGGGATGTAGACTTGGGTAATCCCAGGTTTTCCAGACTGTTCTGTGGATTAGGGGTCCATTGAAAAAGGATCTTTGGGTCAAAAGAGTTTGGGAAATACTGAGTTTTTTTAAAGCACGGATTCTTTACTGCAGAACTTCTCAGAGCTTTTATATGCCGTGTGAATCTATAAGGGGGTGTGTGTGGTGGTTGTGGGGTGTGGTGGTTATTTTTCCAAACTAATTTGACCAGAAATCCTTTTTTTCACAAAGGATCTCCTGGGCCCTCTGTTACCCGAGATTGAGCTTTCCAAGTGCTGGTCTGCTAACCTGCTGCAATAGACTGGGCTAGTTTCATTAGATTCACTTGGAGAGCCTGCTAAAGTGCAGATTCTTGAGTACCACCCCCAGAGATTTCGATTCTGTAGACCTTGGATAGATCCTGGGCATCTGAATTTTTTTTCTTCCTTTTCTTTTCTTCTCTTCTCTCTCTCTCTTTTTCTTTTCCTTCCTTCCTTCCTCCCTTCCTTCCTCCCTTCCTTCCTTCCTTCCTTCCTTCCTTCCTTCCTTCCTTCCTTCCTTCCTTCCTCCCTTCCTTCCTCCCTTCCTTCCTTCCTTCCTTCCTTCCTTCCTTCCTTCCTTCCTTTCCTTCCTTTCCTTCCTTTCCTTTCTAGCAAGTTTGCTTAGACAACTTTGGAGACCCTTGGGCCTTACAGGCCCCCAGCCTAGACCTCACCCCAGGAGGCTTCATAGTCAAGATAATGTGTGTATGTGAGTGAGCATGAGTTACACTGTAAGATTGACATGCTGAGTATAGGCACATGTGAGTAACTAAATGCATGTGTATTTGTGTATGTAATGCTGTTGATGATTGTGGGAGTGTGTGAGAGTTTGTAAAATCAGATAAAATCATTAGGGACTTCCTACTGTGTTCCAGAGACCAAATGAAGATGGCATGAAAACTAAATTTAAAAAGGAATAAAAAGAAATGAGGCTGGGGTGTCAAGAAGTTAGGATTGAGGGAAGCTAAATCAGGAAGGAATGAAAAGAAATTAGGCTATGAAAAGACATCAGGAAGGAAAGAAGTTGGGGGTGAAAATTCAAGATGGAATAAAAAGATATCGGACTTAGGTGCAGAAAAGAAATCAAGCTGAGGTAAAAAGATATTTGGCTACACTCACCAGTTGACACTGCTCCTCCGACGAAGGAAATTACATCAGGGCAAGGTACTCTCTTTGCTTCAGCACCATCTAATAATAAGTAGCTTTCCAGTGAGGCTTCTGTTGTCCAAAGAGGCTTACTAGACTGGAGCAAAGAAGAAGCTTTAAAAAAATCAGGACTTAAATGTCCCAAGAGGTAAGTGGGCAAAGATGGATGTTGAAAGATCATCATCCAGAATTTTTTAAATTAATTAATTATATATATATATATATTATATATATATAATATATATTATATATATTATATATATATATATATATAATATATATATTATATATAATAGAGTGCTCCTGAGCTGTTTGGAGAATTGGTTGTCTCAACCAGGAAATTTATGTTAAGGGATCATGACTGACTCCAAAGAGAAAACAAATCAGTGACGATGTGTGAAGGGTAATTATTTACCTTATAGAAGAATGCTTTGCTTTGTGGAAGGCCTAAGTGAACTAAGAATAGAAGGCTATTTCCTTCACTCCAGAACTACAGCCAATTTCATACTTAATGGAGAAACACTAGAAACAGTCTCATTTAAGTCAGGAATAGGGTAGTAATGCCTTACAATATTGTTCTGAAAATGGTAGCCAGTGCAATAAGTCAAGAAAAGCAAATAGGAGGTATGAATTTCTGAAAAAGGAGATTAACTTGAAAACTGTTAACACTAATAAGAAAATCCTGTGGCACGGTGCTGAGCCAGTCTGTGGAATCCTGCCCTGAGTCCAGTGGCTGGTCTGTATGGTGAAGCTGTGGCACCCACTTTCTCTCCTGGGAACCTACTATAGGGGCAGAACTTTCAAGAACTTACTTGAACTTTCTTCCAGTGGGCCTCTGAGTGGCTAGCGCATTCCTTCCCTTCTTCTGCAGGCTCCACCATCCTTGCAGAGCGGGGCATCCCATCACTCCCCTGCTCCCCTGCCTCCACGCCAACCTCGCCCAGCACCCTGGGTAGTCACCTCTCTGACCCCTTGCTCAGCACGTGCAGTTTGGGACCTCTGGGGAGCTCTGCTGGTGGTAAGTGGGCTGGCCCCCTCCAGGTCCATGTTGTCTGTGCCAGACTTCCCATCCTGAGATCCTGGCTGAGGAAGGCATGCAGCCTCTATATCAGGGCTGGGACCTCAGAGGAGCTAGAGTGGGCCCACCGAACCCCTGTTGGGTAGTGATTTCTGGGGTGTATCCTATCCTGTCCCCTAGCTGGGCACCTTTCTCCAAAGGACTTTTTAAGTACACAGGGAACACCAAAAGATAGCTCAAGAGGTCCCTCTCTTAAAAGATTTTGGGCCCCTTTCCTTCCTCCATCCTTCCTCTTCTTCCTTCACTACTTCATGGATACCCTGGCCCCTGGTCTGGGAGCTGACGGGCCAGAAGTGGGGCTGCCCAGAGTGTATCCTCTCCCCTCTTGTGCCCAGGAAGTTGGCTCATCAGGGCAAACAGGCAGATCCTGATAGAGGGGGAGACAAGAGGCAGAGGTGCTTTCTTCCCACTAACTTGGGGCTGGGCTGGATCAAATCTTTACCTGACTGGTGTCCCCTTGTCCCCAGGGACGGCCCCCAACTCACCAGTGAGCCTGCCCGAGTCACCAGTGACCCCAGGCACGGGCCAGTGGAGTGATGAGTGCACCATTTGCTATGAGCACGCGGTGGACACGGTCATCTACACATGTGGCCACATGTGCCTCTGCTATGCCTGCGGTCTGCGTCTCAAGAAGGCCCTGCACGCCTGCTGCCCCATCTGTCGCCGCCCCATCAAGGACATCATCAAGACCTACCGAAGCTCCTAGCCCGCTGCCGCACCCCACCCCGCACGCCCATCTCTTCAGACTTTGGCTCAGCTCCAGCTGAGGGGCAAGCCAACGGGGCCCCTTCTCTTCTTCCTCACTTTGGAAACTCTTTTCCCTTCTCCATTAAACATGGGAAACTGAGGCCCCTGAAGGTTTGGGGAGAAAGGGGGCATCAGGCAGGGAGTTAGGGGGCAGAAGCAAATTGTCCCCCAGAGGGGAGGGGAGGAGTCTATACTCCGCCTACCGTTCCCTTCTCTGCACCTAGCTCTTCCCTTCATGCTGAGGGACTAAACTGGGGTCTCAGCTTGTCCCAACCCTTCCCCATCTGGGGCAGACTTCTGTGAGGTCCCTGTAGCCCATGCGGCACCTTTGTGAGAATTAGAAAGTGTGTCCTTTCCTCTGGGCAGATGTGGTCTGAGCCAGGGCACGCGGCGTGGCCAGTGGAGTATGGACTGAACTCCAGCTTCCCATCTGCTCCCTCAGCCAACGGCCCTTGAGCAGTGCACAACCTGCTCAACAGGTAGCCCCTGCGCTGCTGCCTTACTCTCTGACCTTTACCCGCCTCGTTCCTCTCTTCCCTGCCCCTGGGGCCTGGCATCCGGGGGAAAGAGGGCCAGTGGATACCTCTCACCCCAGTCAGGCTGCAGTCTCCATGCCATGTCCCTCTCCCACTCATCCATGATGGGTGGACAGATAGGCTGCAGAAGGCTCCAGGTTCTGAGTCCCTGGCCCTGTGTCCTGGCAGAGGTGAGAGGGCCCCTTCCTGGCCATAGCCTGTCTGCCCCAATCATCTCGTCCCTTGGTGTGGCTGGAGAGCAAGGTCTGTCCTGTCAGGGACTCTAAGAACAGCTTTGTATCTATTCTCTGTGACCTGTCCTATATCTCAGTGCTGTCCTGGGCCTGGCTGATGCTCAGAGACGCTGTAACAGCCCCAGGAGAGGCCAGGGCCCCGGGTTGGGAGCAGGGGGGTTTCCTGGGGTAAAACCAGCCTTTTATTTATTTATTTATTTATTTGATTTGTGTTGTTTGGATGGCGGTTGGGGGGGTGAGTTCCCACCCCCTAAGCCCCTAGAAATGCTGCCCTGGTGTGCGGAATGCCTGGAGAGGGGATAGCAGAGGTATTCATCCTTCAGAATCTCAGATTCCAGCCCAAAAGTCCATAGCCAGCGCTGCTTCCCATGAATTAGAACTCCATAAAAGGGGCTGAATTGGGAGACCTCCTGGCAAATTGTGTCCATTTTACAGAGAGGCAAACTGAGCCTCCTTAATACATGGGGCCACACAGTGCCCTTCCCTGAGCTGGAGCAGGGTTATGGTTGGCACAAATACGTCAGGAGGCCCAGAAGCATCCCCTCCACAAGGACAAAAGGCTCCGGGAAGGCTGAAGGAAGGCAGCCTAGCTTGGGCCAGGGAACGGCCGGGGAGCCTAGTGCCAGCAGGGGCAGGGAGCCAGTTCTTTGGAAAGGCACCCCACCCCCAGGAAAGATGAGCGTGGTAGGGGATGGGTCCCAGCACCTCTGGGTTCTTATTCCTGGTTCTGGGGTGAGGGAGTACCCCCAACCTACTCTTAGGCTACAAACATCTCTGCCCTGCTCGCCCTGTCCTGTTAGGCCACGGGCTGGGGCGCTCAGAGTCATGGCCCAGTCTCTCCCGCTCCTCCGCCACCGCCCAGCCCTCTGCCTCAGATGGCCGTTTGCGTTCATCAGAGATCGCTTCTTCCTGTTGCTGGCAGAGCACAGGACTCTGTACCTGGTAACTGACTGGTTGTGTGGGCTTGGCCCGGTCATAGCTCCTCTGTGCCTCCGCTGCCACCTCTGTGAGATGATTGGGGATGGGGGCAGACTTTGTGTGACTCTTAGTTCTTTGGTGAGGGGCTGCTGTGGGGTGGTGTGGTGGGACAGCACCGGGGGTGAGGACACCAGGCTGGGCCTTTGGGAAGTCATGGTTCCACTATGGGTCACCCCACTGACCCTAGAGACGCCTTCTGTGGGGGTGGGGTGGCCCCATCCAGTCAAGGGTCCCGTCTCAGAGGCAAGGAAAGGTCCTAAGTGCAGTGGCTGCCTGGCCTGAGGGTGGCGGTGAGGAAGCCATCCGTCCCATTTTCTGTTAGTACGGGGTAGTTGCTGCCTCCTTTGTGAACTTGGGTCGCTGTGATTGTGAATAAAGGTGATTTCGTACCAGCTGAGGGCTGTGCTGTGCAGCGCGGAGGGCTGGGGAGGGCCAGTGGGGGTGTGGGGGTGGGGCAGGGTTGGTGCTGGAGCGTCAGGTGTCCTGAGTAGGGAGGGGCGTTAACAATCAGGGAACTCCCTGGAATGGGGGGCTGGAGCATGACCTGGGGCTTGGACAGCAGGGGCCAGAATGCCTGGTGAGTCTTGCAGGTTGAATGGGAGAAGCCACTGCCCTTTGGTAACCTCAGGTCCCTGGGTCGGTGAGGAGAAGTGTTTACTGGGGCAGGAGCAGTGGGAGTCCATAGGCCTGCTCGGCTTCCTCTTCAGGCTGAGCTGGCCCCGAACCTGGCCCACGACCCTTGTAGGGTGGCAGCGCCACCTATGGGCTAACGGAACGATGACAAGTCCTCGGGTCAGCAGGGACTACTGAGCGAGCTTCTCAGGAACGGGGCCTTCCCATCCCTCGCCCCTGGCCCAGACCCCTGCCCCTGGCTGGGACCTCAGCTGAGCTCTCATTGGTCAGTGCTGAGTGAGTATGCCAAATGAGCGGCACCGCTGGGCAGAAAAGGCCTCTGCCAAGAGACCTTAAGAGAAACTTTTTAGATGTGCTGAGTATATCTGGCTGGCTGCAGAGGCTGGGGGTGGCTGAGAGGGTATAGGCACAATTTGGAATCATCCTTATTTGGTGGGGTGAGGCCTCACAGGCACAGGGATGCCTGCCTTCCTGCCCTCTCTCCTGGGAGGATACTCTGGTTGCCCAGCCTCTGCCTGACCTTGAACAGCCACAGGCCGCTCCCTACATCAGGACAGCCCTGCCCTGCTTACTAGAGTCCAGCAAAAGTAGGGAGGGTCAGGGGCTCCAAGCTGAGGGGCCAGCTAGGCCTGCTGGATATGGGCCTTTGGACCAACCATCTGCATCTCTTTCAAAGCCTTGTGCCTTGGCCATTGCACAGAAAGCCTCTCCTAAAGTGAAGGCAGGGAAAGGGGGAGGGGCTTGAGCACAATGCTTACCAACAATGGTGGGAACTTCCCTGCCCCCCAACTCCAGCGTCCTCAGCGGGCTGGGGTCCTGCAGTTCACGCTACATTTGGAATAATGTGGCTTTTGCCATTCAGCTGGATAGGTTTTCTGGTGGCAGGGAGAATTAAAAGGTGATTCTGTTCTGTTAAAAAGGCCAAAAACTTTATTTAATTTTCAGGGAAATACATGAAGATGCATGTAAACATAAAATACAAAACAACCCAAATCTTACAGTCTAGAAGCATGCCAAGATAGTATTTTCTGCAGACCAAAGAGTCCCGTCAAATGATAAAGGACACCTGGAAAGTGGCAGGCCAAGGGGCTGGGTCCCTTCCCCAAGGACACTGCATTTTTGTAATGAGAACCATTAAAAAAAAAACTATTAAAAATATTAGAAACATGGAGATAGTTTAGCACCACCATTGATCCTGGAAATTGTTTAGCACTCAAATTGACCACACTAAATTCAGTGTTCTTTTTTTCAGTTTCTCTGCTGAGGTGGGGAAGAGGGAAGAACCTCCTCCTGACACCCACAGAGCCCGCTAGGAGCTGGTAGGGGTTAAGTGGACACCGCAAGGGGTTCCCCAAAGTTCTGGAGCCCAGAGACATCCAACAGTTCCCATGCAACCATGCAGTCCACAAACCCACGCTTCAGGGACCTGCCACTCACATCTGCTTCACTTGGAAGTCTCCTTCCTGCAGACCTCTCAGTAACTAGCATCCTGTACTGGATTTAAAGAAAACCTGTTGCAGAGAACAAGTTGCAGATTCAAGAATGGTGGCTCTGTTTGCCCTTCTTTCTCTGAAATAAACATTTATGAGCAGTGTGCCTTGGTCCTAGGTCACCAGAAATGAAAGGGCATATCCATGGATGAGTGTGCATTGCATCCTGTCTTCTAAGTCACACCAGTGGCCAGGCTCAGCCAACTGAATAACCACAGGTATCATCAGAGACACTTGAGAATAACCGGGATCGACAGAATGGCATGAAGTTGCTTCCCTCCCAGATAAGCTTTATGGTGTCTAGACCCCAGGGTTCTAGTTTGGGGGTGGTGGGCCCTTACTGTATGATCCATCTGGTCACTAGTCTAATTGATTCAAGCAATTTGAGACTAGCTCTGGATTGGACAAAGAGAGGTGGGAAAAACCAGCTGGGAACCTGGGAGATGGGTGAAAATTCTGGAGCCTGGGCCTCCAAATTCAAAGATCAATTTGTTGCTGGTGACTTCCCCTCTCCACTTAGTAAATCAATGAATATTCATTAAGAACTTGCTGGGGATCCAGCTTGTGGCACAGCAAGTAGCTGTTTCCTCTGGCTAGCTTCTATGGCCTAATCCTGGGGCTTTTCTAACCTGCTCTGGCTGGACCCTTGCATGTTGAATCAATATATTCCCTCCTTATCTGCTCTCGTCTTCCTGAAACACTCAGAATTGACTCCTTCCCTTTTAATATATACAAAACTCCAGACTCCAAACCCTCTCTCAGTCTTCTCGCTTTTCCCTTTCTGCCCAGAAGACATCCTCTTCTGGAAGCTGCCTTCCCAGGGAAGGGACGGTAAGCCCCAGACACCCCAAACATGCACATACTCATCTCACCAACATGCCTCTTGCTCGCCTCCAACGTGCTCAATCCATTTTTGCTTTAAAACATCAATTCTCTCTCTCACCACCTGAAGTCCAGCCCCACTAGCCAGGATGGAACTGGGGGCAAAGGAGGGACCTTCAGCACAGGGACCCACTCTCTAAGGCCATTACGTTCTAGGACTGGGATGGGAGAGGGGGCTGATTGTCAAGTGCAAACTTAAGATTAAAAAGATAGGATTGGGGTAGGGGGATCGCATGGTAATCCCCACCTTGTAGGCAGGTTGGGACCAAGGCCTTGGAAGACAGAGCCCTCTACCCAGTCAATAAGCACCAATGTGCCCAACTTGTGGTCTGGGAACCCAGTTGCACAGGACAAAACAGGAGGGAAGCTAAAAATCAGTGGGGCTATTTTTCCTGAAATGAGGTTATAAGGTCACTGACCCCATCCTTCTCTGATCACAGAGCATGAGAACTATAGAAGCTGCCCCAAACAGGGATCATGATTTAGGCAAAAAGTTCAGTAAGGTGAAAGGGGAACCCTCCACACTATTCCCGTGAAACGTTTAGACAGGGCCCGAGGTCTAGACTAAAGGTGCTGATGTATATGCACGTGCAGGTCTGCTGAGCTTGTGAGCAAGTTCTTGCCCTCACCAGCCTGACCACCCTCAGAAACACAAGTGAGGGCCAGCAGCTCCTTTAGTATATGGGGATTCCTATGGTGATGACATGCGTGGCAATGGGTGGGAGTCAGCCTGCTACATATCTGCAGGTGGTGACCCAGTTGAATCATCTCAGCACTTGCACACCTAGAGGCCTCTCTTGTCAACATATTCATTTTGGAGCCCAGGACAGTGGCCTTGGCTGCTTCTGCTAGATCTGTTAATGCCAGTGTGAAGTTTCCAACTAAATACTTAATAAAATAATTAAAAAAAAAAAAAAGACACATTGCACTCTCCAGCCAGAATTGTGTGTGAATAACACACTTGCTGCCAGAAGCCGCGAGTCCCATGGGGCCTGCCCAATGCCAAGGACTTGTACAATGGAGACAGCTTGCCTGGTATTTTTTTTTCTCTAACCCCATGTTATTTAGTTCAAGTGGGAAATTATCAACACGCGCGCGTGCGCACATACACACACACAAACACACACACACACACACTTTCTCAACAACACACCGGCCCTCAGAAAAGTGAGGGAATCTTAATTCTTTAGCTATGTGGATGGTTCTCTTTCTAGAGAACTCTGTGTCGAGATTCTCAAAGATTGGACATAGATGTATACACTCCAAATAGAGACACCCACACACAGGGGCACAGTTTCACTCTGGGCACGTAAATCCATATTTGTACAGAAATTCATCAAACAGGTTGGAGCAGCAAGCGTACAGTACTGGAGGTGGAGGGGACAAGCCAGCAAGGACATCCCTGTAGCCCTGAGGGGCAGAGCTCCAAGGACTTGGACCCAGAGACTTCTCATTTTGCTGCTTTACCAGCGCCACGTTAGGAGGGGGCTGGCTTGGTACCTGTTGTGGACAGTTCTGTCTGCAGACCTGAATAGGCCCCTCAGGTGCTTCTCTAAGACCCTCTGGGGACCGTCAGGGTGTTGAGCAGAGGCAGGGCTCACCCCTCAGGCAGAAGTCATTGAGATGAATGGGTGGCCCAGGCTTAGCACCAAGCCCAGCTGCAGGCTTGTGGAAATTGGTGTCTCACTGGGAATATGTAGGTCTCAAGGCACCCACATCCCCAAAAAAGGATTTGGCTACATCTAGGGTTCCTGCCCATTAACTGAACTGAGGTTACATAGTTTTAGAAAGACTTGAACATACATCAAAAGGATCATGGCCCAAACATCAGGAGACTGGGGTAAGAGAGGGCTGCTGGGAGTGATTTTCAGGACAGGTCTTTCTGAGCAGCTGGCTAAAAAAACAATGGAAATGAAAACAAGGAACAGTTCCTGGATGTCCTTGCTCTGCCCCGAGGGCTGGGGCCCCAGGAGGTCAAGAGCCCATGCCACTTCCCTGAATCCCTTTCTTCTGGGTGGAAAACCCCAACAGAAAAAGGGGCTGTCCTCTGGCGAGGACCCCTGCCATCTTGCTAGGGAAGGGGAGAGGGGAGGTGGGGAAAAGATCAATACCCAGAAGGCCACCTGTCTGGTCCATAGCTCTGACTCCTTACAGTAGCCCCGCCTCCTTCTATCGACAGACTGGGCCATTGGGTCTCCCGCCACTGTCCCAACAAGCCCTGGCATCCCTCTTGATAATATTGCACTTTTCCTGTCTCTCAGATTGTTTTCATTTTCAATTGAGAATGCAAAGTATTTGGAGGGGGCAGGGAAAGTGAGTAACCTTAAAGAAATAATATATTAGTTAAATACAAAAACAGGAAAAGCAGGGGTTAACTTATTTTTTTTTCCCTTAAAAACAAAACTACCAAACCAAGGTCTAAATTTAAATAGTTCTACGCCTATTCTGCAAATACTAGTGATATGAAAATAATGCTTGACCAAAATTCCCTTGTCTTTTTCCTTAGATGATAAGAGTAGTAACATGCCTTGCTGAGGAAAGCGATGGATAAATGCCACTAAAATATGCTGCTCTAGCATCTGAAAGTAATTAAAACAATTCTATATAATGCCTTCGTCAAGATGTAGAATCGAGGAGGAAAAAAAGAGAAGCCGTGGGGGCCAGGCTGGGGGTGGATGGGGCCGAGGGCTATCAAAACAGGGCCCCGCCACAGCTAGGAGCGGATGGCACACCTGCTGTTCAGGGTTACCCCTTGCAGCTACCTCTTGTCACGGTCCCTTGGCCTAGTGGGAACAACATGGCGGGGCCAGGGAGCCCAGCCACGCCCGCTGTTAGAAAGTGGGAGAAAGATGAAGACCTTTTTTTTTTTCCCCCTTGTAATAAAAGAAAGTCTTTCAACTGAAAGAAAAAGCACCAATGATGCATCTTCGGGCATTATATAAACCTCAATAATGACCTCAGAAGGGCTCATTATGATTAAAGTTGCAGTATACAGCCATACAATGTCATTTCACATTTTTCAATCGCAACTAATGGAAAACTAAGTTTGGACACTGCTGAGATTTCATTTTTTTTTCCTTTTTTAGTCCGATCTGGTTTTCCTCCAGATGGGTCCGAGCCACAGGCCCCCCCCTCCTCCAACTGCTGCCAGCAGTACCCTCCAACATCACAAAGCAGCTCAGTAGCTCTAGGAAAAGGCCCTCTTGCCCTGGGTAGGGCTAGGAGTCCAGGGGCACAAGGCCTGGCATCCCCTGGTCATATCTGAGAGGGACTGGTATGCACCCTTTTTGCTTCAAGTATTAATATTCTCTTTTGGTTTGCAGGGTTTGTGCTGTGCTGTGAATTAAGGGGTGATGGTGAGGGGCGAGGTGCAAAGACGGGGGCATGGCAATCCCTGTTCACTGCCCAAATCTACATGCTGTCACCAGGTGGCAGCATTCCCCACTTTTCCTGGATGCCGGAGTAACTCCCAGCCATCCTGAGGGCTGGATGTCACAATGTAAACATGATGACCACACAATAAACTATAATGGGGGTGGGGAGGAGTGCAAGGATCGATGCAGTGGGGAGGTCTGCCATTAAATTATGTGATTTTGGGAAAGTCATTTCCTGTCCTTGGGCTGCAGTAACAGGAAGGGATGGGGTGGTGACCTTTGAGGTCACTTTTAATGACTATCACTTAGAACACTGGGGATCAAAGAGAGAGAGTCCTTGGGGGGCTGGGGGAATGCAGGCCTTGAGGGTGGTGGAGAGCCCCATGGGGCAGTGCAGACAGTGAGGAGGGGCCGGGAAAGGCAGGCTATGGGGAACACTGTGGTCCAGTCCAACTGAGATGCTCTGTGCTTGGCAGATGCGTCCTGCACTGCTTCCTGGCCTGGCTGGCAAGTTATTGATTGAACTGGCTCAGTGCAGACATTTGAGGAGTGAGGCCACTGGGGCCCTCCCCCTGGAAGATAGCTACGTGGAAGGTCCTTTAACCCGACAGTCACTCTACTTTTAAATTTTATTTTAAATAATCATAAATTACTTTTTTTTCTTTTAATAAATATGTGCTGCTTAAAAATGAGGAAAGTATATACTGCATCTTTAAGTAATGCACTTTGCTCTCTGGGTTTCTTTCCATTCCACCTTATTAAAGTGCATTAATTAAAAAATAATGAACCACTTCTTTATCATTATTGTTCAAATAAGTCCAAATAATATTAATATGAAGACACTAAACCACTACCATTAGTACTGCAATCTAGCAGATTAACTCAACATCCTGCTCTATTGAATACTGTCCAGCAGAAGAAAATAACTAATTTCAATTTTAAACAAACTCACAAAACAAAAGGAAAGAAAATCTCACCACGGCCCTTCAACAAAGAATATGAGCAGTTTGCTATAGCTGCCAGGCGTCAGTGTATGGCGGGAGGAGGGCTGGGGGAGATCCCCAGGCGAGGCCTCGGGGCTCAGGGTGGGGTGGGTGTGACATGGAAGGCACAAGACCCAGGTCCGTGCTGATCTTCAGGCAGCATACACTGCCTGGGTGGGGCGCAGGGCTGGAGGGCCTTTCCTCCTCTGTAGAAATCACCAACCCTTAGTCCAGGATTCTGGCAGCTGCACTGGTAGCTGTGAAGCCTGATGTGTCCGAAATCAAAGGCACGTGTGGAAATCCACTCCCAGCAAAGGGGGAGTCCTTGGGAAGCCGCTTCGGCTTCTGGAGGGTCCCCTCTGAAACGTCAACGATTGAAAGACACAACCCAAAGTTGACAGGGACTTTATTCTCTCGCTTCTCTCTTCGCAGGGGCACTGCCCCTCAGAAAGACCAGGTCAGCTCCTGGCCTAGGGTCCTCCATCTTCTCGGGCACCTGCAGCATCACTTGCAGGCTGTGGGGCAGCTGGTGGTGTTTGCTGCAGTTTGGCCCAGGGGTCCCCTCAGCCTAGGGTGGGGGCGATGGCCGCTTCTCCACAGTTCACATGTAAGGCTTTTGGTCCTGCCCAGGAGGGAGAACGTATGCAGAATGGCGGTCACCCAACAGCCTGAGAGCCGCCTTGTCTCCTGAACAAGGCCCCCCTCCCTCGTGGGGCTGGGCATGAACCAGAAGAGCAGTATCTATTTGACCGTGTCTGGGAGCCAGGGTTTCTCTAGCCCCCAATCCCTCAGGCAAACGTCGTGCTCAGGTACTGCCCACACAGTGGAAACCAAATGAAATGACTGGCTTGTGGAGGGGAAGCATGTGAAACACGAACAACCCCCCCACAAGAGTACAACAGAAAAACTATCCACTACCTATCCCGTCCGTCCCGTGAGGCTGACCGCCCTTAGGCCCCCAAACAACCCCTAAAATAAGACCAAAACCCAAGGCCCAACATAGAAGCCCCAAATCAATAAATCTCTCCCAAAACATGCAAAGGAACTGCCCACCCGGAAATATGCAAAATAAAGTCTGCGCAGACTGTAAAGACATCTATGGCATCGCCCCCCTTCTCTGTAAACTCAGGCTGCTGGTCCTCAGTGGTCACCCCGGGCAGCACGGGCTCTCTTCTCAGGGCCATGATGGCTAAGAAAGGTGGTTTTGGTGGCACCTGGAGAACTGCTTTTTCTTCAATTAACAGACACCGACAGTGGCCTGGCCCAGGGACAGGCTGAGCTCATAGGAGATGCCTCCAAGCCCCAGAGCCAGTGGTCTCTTCTGCCACACCATCCGTGGCGGGTGGCGGCAATCCCTGGAAACCAGCACAATTCACAATTACAGATGAGGGCGATACAAGGGCCATATCCGGTGGCAAGATGCCAGCAACTGGAACTGGGCTAGGCTGGGGCAGGGCATAGGAGGCCCCTACGACCAAACCTTTTCCAGATTTACAGCCAAGGCACAACTGGGGTTTCCCACATGGCCTGTCTCAAACGATGCCAAGTCCATCAGCGAAGTCATCAAGATGCACATGTAGGGCTCAGCTGTCTCACCTCTGGTTCCAGGTCTCCCCTGCTCATTCCTTTCCCTGCTCAATGTGGGCCCTCACCAGACCCTATCTTCCAGCTGGGGGACAGCCCAGAGGGGAGCATCCTTGAGGTCACACATTCTGCAGGGTTTTATGCTGTCCTCCCCCCACCCCCCTCCCATTTTCCCTTTCCCTTTCGTCTTCATCTCACCACTCATCCAGGCTCGGGCTGGAAGAACCCATTCCCCCCGCCCCCCCCATTAGTTCTTTTTCTCCAGGTAGTTGGAGGGCACCCAGCCTTTGAAGGGCTTCACCCCATCCAGGATCTGGCAGTACCACCAGCCATTGGGGTTTCTCTCCAGGACCTCCATGGACACACCCTCTTGGAAGCCCGCTGTTTCCTCGTCCCCCTCGTAGTCTGCGATGGAGACATACACATCTTTGAGGTTGTTGTGGATGAACTGGGACTTCTCGATGGGCTTGGGGCGCACGGGGGACACGGGGATACCATTGCGCTGGGTGGGCAGCAGAGGTGTATCCGAGCCCTGGCTGGCGGCCCGTTCGGCCAGGCGGCCCTTGGCCTCTGCGGCAGCTGAGCGGGCAGTGCTGAAGGAGGAATTCCGGCGGACGCTGCGGAGGCCGTCGGTGGCCGTGAGAGACTCGTTCCTTCGAAGGGCACAGGACAGGTTGTTGTCCTTGGGTGGTGGGGACACGAACACTGACTGAGGCCTCACTGCCACCTGCCGCACACCGTTCCTCATCTTCACGGCTCCAGCACCTGAGGTCTTGCCAAACCCCCCAGGGGGCTTGGAGGGTATGGGCGGTGTGGCCCTCTTGCTCTGGTTGACGGTGTTCAGTGCCTGCACCCGCTTCTCGATCTTCTCCAGGCTGTCGGACTTGCCCTCATTCTGTTTGCTCTTGGTGGTTACTGTGTCCGGCTCTTTGCCAGAAGGGTCAGGGGGCTCGTTCTCACCCAGCACCAAATAGTGGGAGGGGGCCCAGCCCTCTAGCTCCCCAAACCTCACGTACCACCAGCCGCTTTCCAGCTTCTCGAGCACCTGCACCTCCACGCCTGCGGGGAAGCTGATCTCTGAGTCTTGGACCTTCTGGTAGGCACTGCATGTGGTATAGGAGGTGGCCTGCCCTACCCGTCCCTTCTTGGTGGGACATGGGGGTGTGGCAGCTGGGAGGGTGATGAGGTCGGCCGAGCCTCTCCGAGACCCCTCGTTGGGACCCTCGGAGGCTGTCTGGGGGGGCAGCTCTGAATCCTCACTCTTGGAACCCTTGAGACCTCCCCGGAGCTGGCCTGTGGGTCTCAGCTGGCGTCGTAAAGTGCTGATGTCCATCTTCTCTTGACTCTGGGACTCTGCTCGGTTCAGAAATGGCTTGGGCCGGACAGATGGCTTGGCCCGGGCACAGGAGGTCAGCCCAGCCTTCAGGTCAGTGTCCTTCTTTGCCCCGACCTTGGGAGTGCCGCGGATGCCTGCGTCCGAGGCAGAACGGGGCTTCAGGTCGCCACTGTGCTTGGACAAGGAAGAGGAGGAGGAGGAAGAGGAGCAGGTGGTGTTGATGGTGATGGATGAAGAAAAGGAGGCTGACGAATGGTTCTTCCCCAATTCTGCCTGGGCATTCTTCTCTGCCTTGAGCTTTAGGAGCGATGATGATTTGGGGGAGCCCGATTTGGGGGAATTTTTACGGGCAAGGGACAGCGGGGAGCCCCCTGGGGAGTCACTATCGTGGGAGGAACGTCTGGCTGACAGGGTGTCTTCTGCACATGGCCGGAAGCCTTCGTTCTCATAGATGGTCTCCTCTTCTGGGGCCACGTCCTCTGAGGACCCGCCTACCTTGAAGCAAGCCCGTTGCAGGGAGGAGGCGGGCGAGGGCCTATGGGGCTGGGCGGGCCGCCTGTCCCCCAAGCTGCTGTCCTCTGTGGGCTCCTCGCTCAGCTCTGGCTCTGAATCGAAGCCAAAGGCAGGGATGTCATACTCAGGCTCCTCATACTTGAGTTTCAGCGGGGAGTCCTGGCTCTCACCAGTGCCTGCTGGACCCTCCTCAGCCTCCTTGGGCTTGCTGGGGGGCGCCGGTGGGGGTACCTTTGGCCGGGTCAGCGTGCTTGTACGGCGGCTCAGGTTGGGCTTCTTGCGCTTATCGATGTAGGATGCAGGGGCCCAGCCCTCCTTCTCACCGATCTGCACGTACCACCAGCCACCAGAGTTCTTGTCGATGACCTGGGGGGGGAAGGGGCGGACAGGCTAGTAAGTTGGGAGGATCGCTGGGACCCTATGATGTGCCAGGCAAGGAGTTTCATACTTTGGCTCTAGGAGACATTATCTCCATTTTACAAGTGAGCAAACTGAGCCACGGAGTAGGTTAAGTGTCCCCGGGCCCAATATAATAGTAAGTGATGGTCTGGGATTCAAACCCACATCTCTATCATCTCCTGGTTGGGGGGATCCTATTCTCCAAGTCCCTCTTCCTTGGTCCTCCAAGTCTCCATGAACACCCTGGCCGAGCCGGCCTCCTCTATAGACCCACAGACCCCTGCTTCTCCTGCCCCCAAGCTACTGCACTTAGAAGATACAACACTGTTCCCAGTCCCTACAAAACCCAGCTCACCAAGGACTCATGCGTAGAAAGCTACCATTCCTCTATTCCCATCCTCCTCCCATCCCCAGTATTACGAGGTCCTCCCTTGGTGGCCCTGGAAAGGATTTCTCAAGTCAGAAGAGAATGGGAAGATGCAGGTGGAGTTGAACTGGGAGGTATGTCCTGAGGTACCCACAGACCACCTCCCGGCTCTCCCCACTGCCTGCGGTCCTTTCCCTACATGTGGAATCCCACTGAAACTCTAGGGCTGAAAAGATTACTTTGGGTTGAATGGTTTTCTGTGGGAAGGATGAGGGGCTTTCAGTCATTTCCATGTTAGTATAAACTAGTTCAAGGAGCTTCTTTCTTACCTGCTATTTGAGATTGGCTAAAAGTCAGGAGTGAGGTTACGCTGGGGTTCATTTGGATTGGGGAACACCAAGGGAAGATAATTTTGGGTTGTGTAGCACTCCTGGAGCAGGGGTAGGGGAAGCATGAAAACACTGGCACTGGGGGAAGAGGGGCAAGGAAGGAGGGAGGATAGAGACAGCCAAAGGCAAGCTCTGCCTGAGACCAGCCCTCCCTTGGTCCTATGCTCCATCCTTCACCCCACCCACCTTGTACCTAAAAGTCAAGCTTGGGGAGATCCTAAGTATGACAGTTCTGTTACTTTACAAGCTTTGTAGGCTCTTCTGGAGAACCTAAGCACCACGAAGAGAATGATTTCTCTTGGAAAATTAGTTCCGAGTTCCAGCCATGTGATTGAAAACACTCACACTGGGGATATCACTTCTTCAATAGGCAGAGACTGCCCAGTTAACCTTCTGACTGTTTTACATGAATTAATGGGATTTAACTCCATTACTACACAGAGTCACTCAAGAGAAACAGCAGTCACAGGTCTTCTCTGTCCGCTGGAATGCCATGTTCAGGGCCAGTCAAAAAGCAGTTTCATAAATGCTAGGAGAGAGGCCGGGAGGGAGCACCCCAGGGCGTACCACCCCATTTTGCAGAGAAAAAAAATCAAAGTCTGGGGGGAGACGTGACTGCATCAAACACCAGAGGTGCCTGTAGCGGGGACATGCCCAGAACCCAGGTCCCCCGTCTCTTACTTCTGCAGCCTGGACCACATTCTCCCAGCAACAGCACTTCCTAATGTGCTGGCCACTGAGATACTCCTGGGAGAGAAAGCGTGTCGAGGCCAAATGGGTCTGGGCAATGCTGTCTATTCTAGTCCTTTTAGAGATGCACAGTGACCTCTCCATACCATAGGCTCTGAGAAGTTCTGCAATTGAAGCAACTAAGCGGGTTGGATTTTGTGTCACCCACTGTCCTCCGAACTCATTTGACTACAGAGGCCCTTTCTCTCAAGTCAGCCCATCACAAGCTCCTGCAATACACGTTGGGAAGTACTGCTGGGAGTGAAGCACTGTGAGCCCTGGGTGGAGACACAGGTCCTGGGTTCTAGCCCTGACTGTGGCACTTATTAGTTTTATGGGTCCTGTTTCTACACATTTCCTGCCTGCCCCTCAGGAACATTGCCAGCAAGACATAACAGGGAAACGCAGGAGGTCTTTGACCAGCCTGAATTAAAACCCTCAGCCTCGCGGCCACGGTGCAAGGCTCACCTCTGCCTTCTGTCCGCCCCGAAAGCTGATGCCGTCAGAAATGCACGATTGGAATTCGGCAATGGTGTAGTACTCCACCTCAACAGATGGGGGCTCTGGCGGCTTCGGCAGCTGGAACCCCTAAGGTAGAGAAGGACTCTGAGCAAAACCCACCTGGTCAGAATGGTACGAGTGGTGAGTGTGGCGTTCACACCAGCTGGACAGCAGCTGTCCCAAGGATGTATCTATCACCTAAGTCTCAGGATGTCTCCCGACCAGGCTTTCTATGAATACCCAGGATTCACCTGAGACTTGTCTGAGCTGACAAAGCGATCATTTAGTAATACAGTAATTCCCACCCTTCCATCTCTGGAGGTCCAGTTTTCAGAAGCCTCAACAACTAGGTCCCAAAATGAAAATGAAAAATCAGAGAAATCGTAACAAAGTCTGTGTATACTGCCCTGTGTGAGGAGAGCCAACGTCCTTAAGTCTAAGGGAGAAGGGCTGCAGGGGTGACCTCTGGCTGAAGGGGCAGAGCCAGGGCCATACCCATCTCTATAAGTGGGGTGTGAGGGCGTGGGATTGGGTGAGAAGAGCCCTTGGTGGGTCATCACGATACCAGGTGGTCAGGCAAGCACTAAATAAAACTCAGGACCCTCTGCTCCGTGGGCAGGATGGGACACGCTGGAGAGCCTAAATGTTTTTAGACACTGGCACATCAATACCTAAGCACGACAGTCAAGGACATTTAGAATTTGGCTGCAACCCATGACTTTTGAGCCTCATTCATTAATTTTCCAAATGTTTGTTGTGCATCTGCTGGGTGCCAGACTGGTCGAAGGCACTGGTGTCCAATAGTGAACCAAAAGGACGACCCTTAGGGAGTGGGTGTTCTAGCTTCACCCAGTCTCTCTCCTGGCCAAAATGGACTTCGTGCCTCCCCATCACTCCCAGTATTTCCTAGTATCATACAAAGGAGTTAAAACAGAGCAATTTTTGAAAAAAGGTGCGTGTGCATGGTAGACTAGGAAGGGGGACCTAGCTGTGGTGTAGCAGGAAGACCTCGAAGACCTCAGCCTTGCAGCTGAGCACACGTGGGCTCTAATCCCAGCTCAGCAACTCACCAGGTGCATGTCCTTGGGCAAGGCCCTTGATCTCTCTGAGCCTCAGTTTCCTCTTCCATGAAATGGAATAGCAGGGTCATTAAGAGGATTACTGAGACAATTCTGGCCCAGCCCAAAGCACAGGAAGAGCTCCATAAATAGAAGCCAAAGCAGATCACTCCTCCTGAAACACCACCACCCTATCCTCTGAACCTTCCTTGTCCTTTAAGGATTGAAGTGTCCTAATCCAGCCAGTTACAGCCCAGCTACAGCTCAGGGTAGGAGGAAGCTGGTTTTGATGGACCGGATATGATTCAGTCCACTTTCCCTGTCCTGGTGCCTGGCCCTGCAGCCATGCACGTGAGCAGATGTGGCCCAGGCCCCAGCCCGGCCTGGACCCCTGGC
This sequence comes from Hipposideros armiger, assembly GCF_001890085.2. Lineage (NCBI taxonomy): Eukaryota > Metazoa > Chordata > Mammalia > Chiroptera > Hipposideridae > Hipposideros > Hipposideros armiger. The sequence continues at coordinate 5,135,853 of NW_017731378.1, forward strand.
CAGGTGGGATTCAGTCGGGACTAGCTGGAAACAGCAGCCCTGCCTCAGCAAGCCCCGCATTTGGTAAGTGTGGAAGGAATTACCCTATTCTTGCCAAAATCAAGTCTGCCTGAAAATAATTAGCCAGGGCTGAGAAAGATGGGAGGAAAGAACTTGCTGTTTAGTCGTGTAAAACGCAAGGGGAAAACGAGCTAGAAACTCCACTGGGGCTGAGGGCCAGGGCAAAGATGGTCTCATCTCCAGGGGCCAAATCTTCAATAATCCTCTTTATTGAAGGCCCACTCTTGCAGGGACTGCTCTATCCCCCTCTCTGGGGCAGATGCCACTGATCACAGAAACTCTGGCTGTTAGTCTAGATGTGACTTCAGAAATCTTTTTCCACAAAGTGCAGCAGGTAGTCCCTCCAACAGTCACAGCTGACACAGGAAATGGAAACCCGACAGCCAGCCGTCAACACACACTGTCTCTTTCATCCTTACAACAGCCCTAGGAGGTGGCTGGTACCATGGCCATTTTATAGATAAGGAAACTGAGGCTTGTGGAGGGTAAGCCACTAGCCTTGGGCATCACTGTTTCTAAGTGTCAGAAGTGGAATATGAATCCATGCCCGGCAGGCTCGATATTTTTTTCCACTGCATCCCGCTGTCCCTGATAACAGGTCTCTGTTCTAGGGCTCTCGGTCTGCCACCAGCATCACTGCAGGCCCAGGCCCAGCACCCTGAGTGCACACCTGCTTCCCTAACAGTCTGGATACCAGGAAACCCCACCTACAGGAGCCAGGGACCCCAGCAGCACTGAGCCTCTTTTAAGTTTCAGTATAAGCCAGTCCTGGCCACTGACGCCTCTTGTGGAGGATACTCACTGGTCTGCCCTCTGCCCTCGCAGGCTCTGGCATCCACCACCTCCATCGGGCATTCCCAAGCACAGAAGGCAAAGCTGAGAAAGGCTTCCAGGCTCACATGGACAGCAGCCCCATTTCCAGCTGCTGGCAATGCCCCGCCGGACATTCTCACTGGCCAGTCTAAATGTTTATGTCTGCCAGTGTGGTGGCTGGGATGGATTTATTTAGCTTTGGAGTTCAGAATGTTTTCGATTATAAACTGTCCAGCTAGGCCCCCCAGAAAGGTTGGGATCTGCAGGCTTCTCTCTCTGCCCCAGCCCCACAAAGCTGGAAGCCCCAGCAGGGCCCTGTGAAACTTCTGGACCAACAGGCTCTTCAGCGAGACAGCCAATGACCTGGGGCTGCTACAGTGCATCCCCAGGAAAGGAATGAAACAGGGAGGAGAAAGGCAGCACACATACCAGGCTGGATTCTCTGCGAGGTGGAGGCCTTGTCCTTAGGTTCGGAGAGCCTAGAAGAAGACACATTGCTTAAAAAAATCCCAGCCAGACACTGGGCAACAGAGCCTGTACTTGACTTCCTAGGTGTGACTGCCTCCTGATCCTGGGAAGTTCCCACTTTTGTCCCCCATTTATGAAGGACTCATGCTCTCCATCAATTCAGGCACTGTAGTTGGGCTTCTTTGGTGGGAAACTATAGACCTTTAAGCTTCCTGGGCTGTGCTTCAGGAGGCTCCATAGACCCTCTGAAGAGATGTGCGCATCGCAAAATGTACAGATACAGAGGAGGCATTACTCAGGAGAAAGGGTAGTGTGGCCTTATCAGATTTTCAAAGTTAGGAGCGGGGACCGTGTCTATTTTGTGCTCACTCCTAAGCCCTTAGAACAGCGGTTCTCAACCTTTCACAGGGGTCGCATCGGAAAACACATATTTTCGATGGTTTTAGGAACCGAGACACCGCTCCTCTATCCGTCTCCTGGCCCACATGCAAATACGCCCACATACGAGTACCCGGCGACCCCTGTGAAAGGGTCGTTCGACCCCCAAAGGGGTCGCGACCCACAGGTTGAGAACTGCTGCCTTAGAAGCTAGCACACAATTCCAGGCAAGTGGAGGTGCCCCCCAAACATTTGCCAACTGATTGCCTAAAAGGTTTCAGGCACAGAGCTAACTCACCCAAGTTCCGAACTAAACACCAGCTTTCCTCCAGATTTTAAGGCTGGATGGACACAAACAGAAGCTGGTCTCTCATAATAGAGGACAGCTTAACCCTCAGCTGAAGGCACTGTGAGCCAGAGATGTGTAGAGGCTGGAAGGATGCCAGACAGCCGGGTTTCCCCTATAAGAATGAAGGAGATCCCTGAAGAATGCCCCTTAAAACTATGCTTGTGGAGAGAGGTAAAGCCACCATGTCCACATCTCTTAGGTTTCTAGTACCTGATGGAAGACGATCAGGGAGGTGGGGTAAGGCCCAGAAAGATGTGTTTCTCTATCGGCAAAGCAGCCTTGCATCTATGGCTTACATTTCACAGCCTGGGGGACTATACTCTTCTGCAAAGTGAACATTCCTGGCTCTCCACTAGAGACAGAGGGACTGCTACCACCTTATATATTCATGTAGTTTATCTTCAGTGGAGGAATTGCCTTGTCTACCCCTGTGATTAGCATGAGACAAGCTGACAGAGTAAGGCTGGGGCCAGGAGTCAGTCTATATCTCAGACAGAAAGTGAAATGGGGGTCCTGCATGCTCCTCTAGCATTCCTTGTACCCCACACCAACTCTACAAACTGCTTTGCAGCAAGGACCCAGGGCTCAGTGAGGCTCTTACTGATCTGGGCCCTCTGGGGGGCAATCCTGGCCACGGCTGGGGAGCCCTGGGCCAGCTTGGAGACGGTCCTCTCGGGGACCCCCAAGGCGCTGCCATTGGAGGCATTGCAGAGGATGGGCAGGCTGATTTCCTTCTTGGTGATGGGGGCCTCTGGGCCCTCGCCTTCAGCTGGTGGAGTCTCCTTGTCTCCTGATGCCTTCTTGTTCAGCAGGTTGCTGATCTCCATGATGTTCCCAATAATCTCCACTGGGCCTGCCAGATTCTTCTTCCGTGCTGGCAGGTCATCCTTGGCTTTCTTCAGATAGGATGCTGGTGCCCAGCCTTCTTTGCCCAGGTACCTGTGGGGGAAGGGTAGGACATGGGTCATTAGAGCACGGAGGCCTGACACCCCACTCCCAGGCCCAGGCTCTACCTGGCCTCGCCCAGCTAAGCCTCCTCTACTGTGTTCTGCAAGACACTTGGCAATCCCACTGTTCTGGAGAGAGCTGGAACTGAGAGCAGGTAGAACAGACACCCAGAACACCATTTCTTCCTCTCTAGCTTCTTGGTACGGCTCCTCATACTCTGCAAAGTCAGGCAAACATGGGACCTTCAGACTAGAAGAGTCCTTAAATTTTGGGTTGCCCAAAAGGTAGACTTCATAACAGCCTGCTACCTCACAATCAGTAGAGAACAATTCTAGAGAGAAGCTGTGAGAAGGTATCTACAGCTAAATGCCCTATTATCAGAGGGGCAGAGAGGCAGCCCAGGGGAGTTAGGAAATTCAAGTTCTGGTCTGTTGTACCTTGGACAAGTCCCTACCCTGGAGCTCAATTTTTTTTCTCTTCTGCAAAACACAGGGATAGTATAGCTACGAAAATTTAGTCAGAAGGATAAACACATTGAAAACAAGTAGGAAGATGGCTGAGTGGGGAAAGCATCAGTACTGAGCAGAAGTAGCAGATGGATGAAGTTCACAGAATAAATCCACAAACAGACCAATGCTAAAGGGGACATTTCAAATCACTGGGGTGAGGATGGGTTATTCAGTGAGTGATTTGTGGATGACTGACTATCTGGTTAGTAAATACAAGCGAGACCCTGGCCTTAATGTGTACAGCAAAATAGAAAAAACGCAAGTTGTGAATATTTGCTTCATCTTGGAGGTTGAGAAAACCTTTTTAAATGGGATTCCAAAAGCCGAAACCGTAAATGAAAAGACTAAAAGCACATGAATAAAATCAAAACATTTGGTATGGCAAAGCAAAAATAAAGTGAAACAAAAAATGAAAACAAAACCAAAAACCCACAAACAAGAGAAAGGGCAAATGACAGGGCTGACTTAATTTTTGGTGATTTTTATGATTTCTGAAAACAAGCTTTTTCCCTTTTGTCCCCATGGTGTTGAGCTTCTACCCAAAACCACGGGGAGCTCACTTCCTAGTCCAGCAGTTGTCAGTGCCCCGGAGTGTGGGCTGCAATGTCCCTGTGTGCTCCGGGGGACACAGCTGGCTCTTTGAAATGCTCCTCCATGCCAGATGTTGGACAATCCCCCTCCTTACCTCCCCATCTGTCCTTGTTCTTGGGCACTTATTAGGTGGGGGGAAAAAGGAATGTAAAACTTAGAGTTTCTATTGACATGTCCAAGCTTTGCTGGAAAGCTCAGGCAGGAGGTGGCTTCTTATGCTCATGTCACAGGAACGTGCAGGCAGGCTGACCGAAGCTCACCCACCTGGCCCCCTAGTTGGGGTTTGGGAGGCAGACATCAGTGAACAAAATGGATGGAAATCAGGGAACTGGCAGACGGGAGTTCAGGGGTGTATAGAAGCAACTAGTCGCGATTCCTAATCTTACATGAGGCGACCACCATGGCTCAGAAAAAGCAAAGCAAGTAGCAAAGGGTCACAGGGCTAGCTGGTGGCAGCATCAAGCCCAGAAGCTGGTGCTCCCCCTGCATCTCAGAGAAACGATGAAGAGGAACCTGCCTAGTAGCCTGCCGGCTGCTGCAGGGGTTTTTATGTGAGGACACTGTGGAGTGATGGGAGGATCTCATGGGAGGAAGAGCCAGGCCCGCTCATTGGTCTGAGTACTCCCATTTCAAACCCCGTGTGTTCCTTCGGTGTTACATGGATAAAATTAGATTCCAGGCAGAGAGATGCAAGGGAATCAAGGGCGGCTGTGTGTATCTGGGTCCAACTCTGCTCACATCTGCTTTCCAGCTCTGGAGCATGGAATGACTCCAGAGGGAAGCAAACTGGAAAAGGAGAGTCGGGGAGAGAGGGAGGGAGGGAGGGAATGAGGGAGGGAGTGTGTGCGTGCGTTTGTGTGTGTGTGTGTGTGTGTGTGTGTGTGTGTGTGTGTGTGTGTGTGTGTGTGGAGTGGTAGAGAAGAAAGACAGGAAATGAGGATCAACAGAGCCTGGAATGTTGGGAAATGGCATATTTAAGGGGGTGTCTGGCAGCTTTCTTAAGGTGGAATCTTTTCAGCAGGGTTTTCTCAGTCGAAGCTCCCCCTGGCTAAAGGGCTAGGCCATGGGGACAAGGGTTGACTAGAAGAAGCAGCTCAAAAGAACTTTGTTGGTCATTTTAGAAAATTTAAAAAACAAACAAAAAACCAAACCCTAGCAGCTTTGTAGATAACCTCCAGGCAAGTTTAGATAACCTTCAGATTTAGGTTACTGGCCTTTCAGATTGTTCGCTGGCCTTCCCACGCCAGACATGTGGGTGTTGGATTTTGGGGCTGGCTCTCATTTGCACCGCTTAGAGAACATGCAAGTCTAGAGGCAGGGGCTTTGGGTAACACATGTCCAGGTGGACAGTCTTGTCTCACCTAACCGGACAGAAAGGGACACCGCAGCTCTCCTGACTGATATGCACAAGGCCAGGGCAGCTATGTCCTGTCAGGTCACACTAAAGTTCAGTCCCATGAGGCCAATGAACTTCACCCTACCCATCAGCACAGACCAACCTCAACACCATCAGTCAGCCATGGTCTGAGCAACTGTGTTTTAAGTGCCCGCATCACCTCTGTGGGAGACAGCTCAAAACATGCATCCTGCCCACAGCGGGTCTATCTCTGCCAAATGGGTTACAAGCAGAGAAGAGAGAAACTGGGCAAAATAATCACAGCTAAGTGGGTTCCAAAGGAACCAAGCCATTTCCTGAGAGCAAGGCTCCCTGAGGGTGGCGCTGGCCTCAGAGCCCTAGGGCAGAGGGGACTGGAGGGGCAGGACTTGGTAGGGGAGAGGCCAGTGAAACCCACAGGGTTTTGTTTGTTTCCAGGAACATCAGGAAAGCCCCCCACTCCACTCCCCACACTCCCCAAAGGGTTTCTCAGCTGGGAAGTGTGATTAGGCCCTGGAAGAGGGAGGGGCAGGAGAAGGAAGAGGGCTCTGAACCAGGCCTGGGCTCAGGGCTCACTTGTGCCTTGGCTCTTGCAACCACGTAAGCCAGCCCTGCAGAGTGGGACAGCCTGGGACAGAGCCGGCATCTGGGGCCCTGAGTGCTGAGCCATGGGCAGCAGGGGCGGCCCTGCTGGGACCTGTGGACGCCAGTGCTCCAGGCAGCCTGGGCTGCAGAGCACGCCAGGCAGCCAAGGCCGGACACAGAAAACCAAATTCAGATGTGCTGAATTTGGCAATTGCCACTTGGCAACTGCATGGGCAGGGACTGCACCACCGCCTGCAAGCTGAGCCGGGGCCCCTGTGTCCTGCTGGCTGCAGCTCAGGCTCTGCTTTATGTGTTCTGAGAGAGACTGCAAGATGAACACTCTCTGCTCGAGCTGGTCAGCTGTGCACACTTGGCACATCCAAGCCCGGGCTGTGGGCGCAAAGTTGCTGTCAGTATCTCCCCGTCAGCACTGGTGCCCACGGCCACTCTGCAGTATCTACCTGCTCTGCTGCCCAAGGCATCTCGCTCCTCTGCTGGGACTCCTACCTGATGTACCACCAGCCCTCCAAATTCTTCCGGATCACCTCCACGGTGACGCCCTTCTCAAAGCCAATCTCGTCCTTGCTTTGGCTGGTGTAAGGCTGCACAGTGACGTACTTCTCCTCTGTCGGTGGCAGGCAACGCGAGAAAGCACAGTTATTTGAGGTTGGGATGCAGAGCCTCCTTTCGGTCTCCTTTTCCTCCCCTGGCCTGGCCTTGCTGGGCTGGCTGCCAAGGTGTCCTGGGTCAGCCTCTGGCTTTTCCAGGGAAGGGAAGAGACCAGGCTTCACTGCTGCTCCCAGTGTGTGTCAAAGCCAGCCAGGGTCCCAGGTGGCCAAGCAAAGCCCTGGGTAACACAGTTTCTACCAGCCTCCTAGCACTAAGGGCAGAGTTAGGAGGAATCTGCCCTCAGGCCTGTGTCAAGAAGTCTAAGACCAACCTTGGGTGTCCCCTGAATGCCTGGAGGCCCCATGGCATGCCTTCTCCTTCCCTGAAGGTGCCACACTTCCATCTGTGTCCCAGACTTGCTCTCCTAGCCCTTCTTCACCTCATCCCTTTAAATCCTTCCTGCCTGATCTTCCGAGAGCTCCAGAGGCACATCCTTGGTGAAGCCTTACCTGACCACCAACCTGGTCACCTGATCATGTAAGTTTCCCAAGAGGATTCCGGGGAACATGCATTCTATGGGAGCGGTTATGTATATCTTGTTAAGATAAGGGTCCCATGGCCAAATGAGCAATGGCAACGCTGAGTGCAGCACAACCAGGCAGGACCTCACGGAGCCCTGAGTGAGCCAATGTGTCTGTGCATCTTCTGGAGGACAGCGTGCTGAGTGGACCACTCTGTAAGGCAGACCCGCCTGGGGAGCTGCCTGCTCTGGTCTCACAGTGTGACACTGGGCCTCGTTCAAGATTTCCCAGCACCTGGGAAAGAGGCACCTTGCAGGAGCTCAGGAAAAGCTTGGGAGGGTGGGCCTGGGGAGCTGGGCCACATGCATCCTCCCTGGTTCCCTTCAGCCTCTCCTGGCAGGGGCCCTGCTGCCTTCACATGGGTCCTTGCTCAGGCTTCCAGGGAGGCGCTTCTACTGTGTCTGCTGGGGTCCAGCTCTGCCTGTCCCCAGGAAGCCAGACAGCTGGACTCACAGCTGGCTGGCCAGACACCCTGCCTCCTGGGTTGAGAGCCTCCCAGAGGACTGCTCAGACCTCAGAAAGAAGTACATGTCCTCACCCTCATCCTCCGGGAAAACAAGGAGCAGAGCAGAGGCAGGAAAGAACTGGCCATCTGGCCATGCCCTTTGAAGGGGGCACCCTGAACCTATGCTGTCCTTTTTGGCCTGGGTGCTGCCCAGGAGTTGAGACAGTGCCTGGCACACAGCAGGAGCTCCTAATAGATGGAGGAGTGCATGGATGAAGAGGAAAGTGGGGCTGAGTGGGGCACTGGCATGGGGGGCTTTCTGCAAGCTCAAAATAGCAGGATGCTGGTACAGGATGCTGGTTTCTAAGATGTCTGTCCCTTCTCTCCCAGCTCCCAGCTGTGACAATCACCCCGTCTCCTCAGCTGGACCCTGGTGAGCAGCCAGCCTGCGCTTCTGGCAGCAGTGGGGGAGGAGAGCTGCCACCCCAACCCCTGTGACAGGAGGGCCATCTGGTCATTCTTCCCTGGATTAGATAGGTCGTGTCTGTGGCCCTTTGCTGGGCCAAGATAGCAACTCCCTTTGGGATGGAGGTGGTTTCCCTGCCAGGCTATGAGGACAGAGGTGATGGGCCATTGGCAGAATCAGAAAGACTGCCAAAAGGCAAAAGGTGGGTGACAAGCCATGGGAGCCTCTTCTCCACTGCAAGCCTTTCTCAGCATCAACTAGCTCCTGGAAGCTTTCAGATTCCAATCCAGCCATGCTGGGAAGAGCTGCCAAGACCGCCTGAGAACCTCCTTCGGCCAGATTCTGACTCGGGCCTTTGAGAAGTTCAGTGTTCTATAGTCCAACCCTCCGCTTTCCTGTCTGCGCCTGGTCCCACTCCATTTTCCGGTGGGGCACGGTAAATCCTGGCCCCAGTGGTGGCCAGAGGGCAGCGCCAGGCCCCGGGGATCCAGAGGTCTGAGGTTAGGGCAAGGCGAGGCCTGCCTGGGCTCCACATTTTGCCTTTGCTCAGCTGGGCTATTTTTAAAAACCTGTGGTTCAAGCAGGAAGCCATTGTTAAAGTTTTCCTAGGCAAAGATGCTTTTGCAGAGAAAAATTACAGTCCTTCTCTTGGGAAGATCAGAGGAGCCCTGCCCAGCCGCATGGCAAGGAACTGGGCCTAAAGCGTGTCCTGCGGCTCAGGCTCCCACCAGCCTCCACAGCCCCCCAGTGTGTGTGTTGAGGATGAAGCCCCACAGGCCATGTAACCACCTGCTTTCCCTTGACCCTCTCCAGGTGGGTGGAATGGAGGATATCAGCTTTACCCAGTAAAGCTGAGCTGTTCTTGCAAAAAGCCTTGTTCTTGGTGGCCCTGGGACGGACGTGAATACAGATGTCTGGGAGTTTATGGGCTCCTAGTCAGGTATCTGGCTGGCTCAGTGTCTTGTCCAGCCCTGTAGCTATATAGGTTCTAGGTGATGAAAATTCAGAGCCCTGGTTCCAGGCAGGGCAACTCTTCCAATTGGTCTGTCTGGGGGCATGGTTTTCTGCCATGGTTGGCTTAGACAGCAGAGGCATGAATTACCTCCATGTGCTACGTGGAGACTCAGGCCCTCAACTCACAGTTTCCCCTGAAGAGGCAGCAGAGCTAGCCTCTCTGTAGGACCGGGGCCACACACCCCACCTGTGGGCCAGACAGGAGGATGTGCAGAAAGACGGAAATGGCCTCAGGGTGGTGGCTGAATGATTCAGGTTGCTTGGGGTCTCTAGAGGAGATGTCCCTTAGGAATCCGAGTTGAGGGAAGGGGGGCTATGAGTTCTGGGGGGCAACTCAGGGCTCCTGAGAAACACTGAGACCACAGTCACTCTGAAGTGCCTTCAAAGGATGGTGGCAACCCTACCCCAGGAAGGGCTGGCCAGGCCGCCCACTGGGTGAGTGGGTGGGTGGCTGTGGGGAGGTGGACAGGCCTGTTTTGGTTTTGAAGGCCGGGGATGGAGAGCCCTGCCGTTTCCAAACCACAGACGCCTCCTCTTTCCAAACACTTTCCCTCCGTCAGCAGTCTCCCCAGCTCCCCTCCCAGCCCCCACAACGTCCCCAACCCCCCTGCAAGGGGCCTTTTGATTCCAAAGGCCTGGCTGGCTGAGGGAGTGGGGAGTGGAGGCCCTGGGGAAGCACTGCTTTTCTCTTGTCTTGTTATATGTGACCCACTGCCGGCTTCCCCTCCCTCAGCTCGGCTCTGCAGCAAAGCTTCTCCCAGCCAACTTTCTGCAAGTTTTTCTTGGCTGCTTGATTCAACTTAGCCCTGATTTAACTTAGTGCTAACACTGGGAAATAATGTTGTTTAGGTCTTTTATTTAAGAGAGAGAGAAAGGGAGAAGTTGTGGGCTTGTATTTGCTTATGTATGGGTGTATGTATGGATGGATGGCTGCAGGATTACGCAGTTGAGTATTTATGTCTATATATATCACTGTCTGTAATTGTGACTGCACTGCCTGTGTATATGTGGCATAGGGCTCATGTGTATGAGACTCCACGAAGCTGTATGTGTACTTGTGGTGTTTCTGCAGAGGTGTACATGTGACGTGGCCATGAGCAGTTCCTGTGGATAACGTATCTGTGACTATGCAAATAATGTGGATGTGAACAGTCCACGCACAGCTGCATGGGTGGCGTGTATATGTCTATCAGTGAGTGGCTGTGTGCACAGGCCCGTGGGTGTGCAGCTGTGTGGGGGTCGGATGTGACAGTGTGCTGTAGCCATGCCTATGGCCAAAAGGGCCACATGTGGGTGGGCAGTGCTTGGCCGGCTACACGTGTCCATTTGGTTATGGAGACAGACTTGTACTTGGGGCTCAGTGTGTGATGGTGTTTGAAGCAGATGCTGGAAGGGATGGGGGAAAGCCAGGCCTTTCGCCATGCTATTTTTCCAGGCCAGCGTCCTGCTTGTCTTTGTCGCCAAGGCTACGTCCCAGCCTGGCCCCTCAGCAATGCTGTCCCACTCCTCCTAGCTCTAGGGTACCTTTGCTTTACATTCAGCCTGTTCTTGCTGTTTCCATGACTTGGCTCTCTGCCCTGGGCCAGCCTCCAGGGTTCAACCCATGCTCCATCCTCGGGACAAACTGGGCTCCTCACAGCCAGTGCTCTGAGCCTGACCCTAAGCCATCTGCAGGCAGTAGTCATCCTAGAGGCTTCCTGCTGCCTAGGACTTGGGGGCAGATACCAAACATGGTCTTGTCGTTCAGGAACAAACTTTGGGGTGGGGTGACAGTCACAGGGCACCCCTGCCATTCTAGAGAGGTCAGCTTATTACATCCCCTCCCAGCTGTGCCATTACTGCCTAAAGCACACATCACATGCTTTTCCTGAGGCTGGAAAAACTGGTCACTTACAGGCCTGGGGGCTCTGGAGATGTTTAGGGGTTTATTCAGAGGCTCCTCCTCTCTACATCCCAAGCTCCTGGATGTTAGAAAGGCCCTGAACAGGCAAAAGGTCTTGGTTCCCAATCAGCCTATGTGGCAGGCCAGGGGCCTCCCTGGAGTCCTGTTGATCAGGCCCCCCTCGACGTCCCAATGGCTAGTGCTGGAGGCGTCGGAGGCTCCTAGGCTGCACCCGATACAGCCATCGGAGGGGCCAGGCTGGGTCTGGCTCTTGCTCCCTTTCTAGTTTCCTGGGAGCTGGCTGAAGGTGGGTTGTGGGCTGGCCCTTCTTCCTACTCTGTCCTTAAGAAATTGCTGGAACAGCTGTGGCTGAGGGAGCAATCTCAGAGAGAGGCGGCAGTGTGTGTGTGTGTGTGAAA